>NC_142066.1:60997248-61300278 GCF_059756535.1 Pantherophis guttatus | reverse complement strand
TACTTGTAGAGATATTTCAGGCACAAAGAAATCTTCTCATATAGGGTTTATCAAAATCAATACAGCTAATCCTCAGTCAGCAACTACTGACTGGTTGGTTAGTGCCCATTTGCAAATAAGACTGTAATAAATGATAATTAATAATTCATTTTTCAGCCAATGTATGCATTTAGGACTAAATTTTGGATACTTGACAACAAAAGACTTCAATGTGAGACTGATGAAGTTCTGGTCAGTTTCAGGCAGCTGCCTGGAATTTAATCAACTAATTTAAGGTCACACAGCTGAGCTTGTTCAACTTGCAGTTGTTACACTTTTTAGATTCATGCTGCTCTGTGGAGAAAAATGGCTCAGGAAGAGATAGCTTGTTTAAGCAATATCTCATTCCTGTGAGGGGGCAAAAAAAAGGGGAAGCATTGGGTCACAGAGCACTATCGGATAGAAATGAGACTGCAGCAACCAATTTCATTTTCCTTAATGATCAAATCACTGCAACAGATTTCAATCACTAAACAAGAAGAGATATATAAATATATGGATTCAGTTACAAAAAAAGTAGAAACACAGGGTTAATCAATACAGGTAGTCATAGATTAGTAATGGTAACTGGGACCAATCAGCAAGTAACATAGTTGTAAAGGGTGACATCATGTGATTTTTGTCAGTTTATAGTGGGAATTCCGGCACTTCCGGTTGCCATCATTAAGCAAATCCTGTGTAGTCATTAAGTGTGATAGCATACAATTGCCAGCTTCTGAACTGACTTTATTTATTGGAAGCCTACAGTGAAGGTCACCAATGATGATACATGAGTATGGAATGCTACATCATACTTGCAAGCTATTACCAAGGGCCCAAATTGTAATCACATAACTGTTGGATGCTGTGATAGTCACAATTATATGAACCTGTCATAAATCCCACTATTCAGCATCGTAACTTTGAACAGTTGTTAATTTGCTTGAACTATCTATACCATCATAAGCAACAAAGATCAAATTAGCTTTACTGAATGTTTACAGGCCAGATATTATTTACCTATTTATTAAATTTATATGCCACTCGATTTGGGCAGGTTTGGAACATATGTAATCTACTGTATTTTACTTATTTATTTATACTAAACTCAGAAATCCATCACAGTTTGGATGCTGGATTAGAGAATATAGCCATAAGACATATATATCATATGTATCTATATAGATAGTTCACAACTGAGCCCAAAATTTCTGTGCTATGCAAGACAGTTGTTAAGTGAATTTTACCCAATTTTATTACTTTTCTTGCCACTTTTGTTAAGTGAATTACTGCAGTTGTTAAATGAGTCTGCCTTGATTTTGCCTATCAGGTTGCAAAAGATGATCACATGAACTAAATACATGCCAGTTACTAAGCATTCAGATTTTGATCATATGATCACAGGGATGATGCAACCGCCGTAAGTGTATCCCACGACACTTTTTCCAGTGCTATTGTAACTTTGAACAGTCATTAAACAAATGTTTGTAAGTCAAGGACTACCTGTATTTAAATACAAAAACTGCAGTTGAATATAAATTTCAACAGTTTAATCAAAGGGGCACTAAAAAAACAAAACAAATCAGAATGAAAACAATATATATGGTTATTCATTGCATAATTGTACTATATGCCACAGTGGCACAGTGGTTAGAGTGCAATACTGCAGGCTACTTCTGCTGCCTGCAATTTAGCAGTTCGATTCTCATTAGGCTCAAGGCTTACTCAGCCTTCCATCGTTCCTAGGTGGGTAAAATGAGGACCCAAATTGTTGGGGACAATATGCTGACTCTGTTAACAGCTTAGAGAGGGCTGTGAAGCACTGTAAAGTGGTATTGCTATATATTTACATTACTAATTCTCATTACACCATTTCTGATGCCTCTAAAATCATGAAAACATAAAATATATCCACATTTATATTTCTTTTCTCTGCAGACTAATGCTCATAATGCATACAAGCAAATTGTGGAAAGTATGCAATGATATAGTGATAATAACAAATCTGGGTGGTTTTAAAAGGGGGGTTATAGGCTTATATAAAACAAGGCTGTAAATGGTTACCAGAGATAATGGCTAATTGGCTATATATTACTATCACCACTATAACCATTTATAGCCTTACTATCTATAACATCAGAGAAAGTTACAATACTAATAGAATATAGCATTATTATGCTATATTATAATATATAATAGTTGTGCTATGTATTAAACTAAAAAAATCAAAATCTTTTTCAATGCATTTTGCAACTTTTTTGTTAATGTAAAAATTTTGTTCATTGACATCCTACAAATAATGTTTAATCTTGATGTAAACTTGTTTTCTCATCTTTAAAGTTTCCGTTTACCTTGATCATTTTTCAGTTTCTACTGTATAAATATCACAGAACTCAGTTATTTTCTATAATGTATTTTAGTATTTCAGTTTAATGTATCCAAATTATATTAGTATTTCACAACGCATTAAAACAATTAACTTGTAAAAAAAATTATAGTGGTGCTATAATCTATTTCTCTGATACTAAAGAATTATAATATTAAAGAAAATTAGTGTTTCTGTATGCAAGTTGTGGAACAGGGGGAGGAAGGAACTCTTATTGCATAAATATCCTGCTTCAAAGTTTTACCAGATGTTAGACTAGATGAAGCTTGATCTGGACCAGAGAGTTCTTATATTCCCAAATCACTCCCTGCAGAACAACTATGGCATGACTAATAGTGATCTGAATTACTGGCATAAATTATGGAAAATATCTGTGTTTTATAAAAAATTGTGGTTTTTTAAAGCTAGCTGAAGGCACAAAACAAATTGCTTCTCTAGGCCTTTACAGCCACAAGAATGGTAGATATGTGTATAGGATTATAAAATATTAAGTATACATATATTGGAATATGTGTAAACACTGAAATACACTAAATCCAGGACTGACACAACAAAGTTTATACTGAATTGAGTATGTATACTATACATACTTAAATTGAGAAACTCCTTTAACTTGTTACCTAATCCTAAATGTTTTTCCCCTAAGGACTTTAGAAAGCTGAACCTAATAAATTGTAAATGATTGCTTATCGTTGACATTCCTATTCTTGTAGTAATTGACCAGTGCAAGATAAGAATATGGGGAAGAGAGAGGGGAGGAGAGAGAGGGAAAGAGAGATGGAGGGAGGGAGAGATGGGGAGAGAGAGAGATGCATGCATGCTTGCATGCATACATTACATATATTTAATCTTTAGGGTTAAAGAGCAAATATAGACTGTGTGTGTTTATACAGTACATGATTTTATGTTAGAGTGAGTAGACAAGAAGCTGGAAACAAGTAATCATGTAGGATTTAGAAATTCAAATTATTTTCCTTCAGCCTAAATCGCTGGATTTATTTTGATATCATTGATAAATGATGAAGTAGTGTGGTTTAGTAGTTAAAATGTTGAACTGGAGGTGGATAAACTTAAGCTAAGTTCACCTCAAACAATGAAAGCCTACCTCAGAGGACTGGGGTTTTTTGGGTGGGAAGGAGGGAAATGGAGGAAGAGACTCTATACATATTGTCTTCAGCTCTTGAACAAAACAGTTATGAGCGACTGAATCTGAAGGAGTGAAATACGGGTAGTCCTCAACTTACACAGACTACCTGTATATCCCATTTCTTGTTTAGGGACCGTTTGAAATTACAATGGAACTGAAATAAGTGACTTATGACCATTTTTCGCACATATAACTGTTGTAGCATCCCCATGGTCATGTGATCAAAGTTCAGATGCTTGGCAACTGACTCATATTTATGACAGTTGCAATGTCCCAGGGTCACATGATCACCTTTTTCAACCTTCTTTCAAGCAAAGTTAATGGGGAAGCCAATTCACTTAACAACTATATTGCTAACTTAACAACTGCAGTGATTCAATTATCGATGGTGGCAAGAAAGGTTATAAAATGGGGCACAACTCATTAACAATTGCCTTGCTTAGCAGTGGAAATTTTGGGCTCAATTGGGTTGTAAGTTGAAGACTGTCTGTAATATGGCTTGTGTGTTTGTGTGTGTGTGTGTGTGAGGGGGGGGGAGAGAGAGAGAGAGGAAAGAAAATGTTTTCATTGTTCAAATGGTGCCCTCTTCAGGTGCAGAGTTACTTTGCTCTGTAAATTGAGTTGCAAACTTTTAGTTTGGAGGTTCAGTAAAAAATATTGAAATATTAAATAATTCTGCTGCTCATCAATATTGACTATCTGACCAAGGTGGGCAACCATCAGTTTTCTACTAACCATCAAATCACTTGTTGGCTTTTCCATAAGAAACCCAAATTGAGATAGATACAGTAAGAATAAGCAGTGGGGCAGAGAGTTGCCAACAGCAGAAGAAAATAGTGCAAAACTGCAACAATCAAAATTATTTAAGACTCTCAAGGACTTACCTCCAACATCTAAATCAACTTTGTAGTTGATGACATGAGTATGGATTGTACCCAGTGTGTAATCTGCAACTCTATTACCATAATCCAGCCCGTCACTATAGAGGAAAGATGAGATTATGTATCCAGTTGCTTGGACTTTGCTTTCAATGGCACCATTTGGATGAAAAATAAAATTCCAGATATAGTCATAGTTACCGATGGTATCTATAAAACGCATTACTAGCACAGAGCTAGCAAGTCCCCCATAATAGACAGACTGAAAATTGGAAAAATGACGTCGGAAAGGGACTCCTGTACTCTGCTCAAACACACAAATTGAGTTCTTGTGTACCTCTGGCTCGATGTTTTCAATTAAATAAACAGCATCAAGGTAAGTGGCAGAGTAAGGGCAATCAACTCCACGAACTAATGAATATGCATATCTTCCCAGTCCAAAACTTGCATCCATATATCGGGTTAACATTCCACTAGGACTATTGGAACCATAGATAGAAATGGCATCCTGCACACTGAGTTCATATACAATCCTTTGATCCTTGAATCGGATATCATAGAGATGGAGTCCCCTTTGTACATCCATCCGAAAGGCAAAACTCCAGGTTGGGGTAGCTACTTGGTTGTTTCTCACATTGTAGTGAGGCCCAAAGGGCTCATGATAGAAGGATCCAGATCTTAGAAGGGGTGTCCTTGGATGAAGTGAGGAAAAGCCCCCATCAGAAGAAACCGGCTTAACTTTTGTTACAATCACCCTCTTTGCTCTGAATTCTTTTTCAAGTTCTGCCAAACTATTAAAATATTGGCCATTATAAAATACCTTTGGAACTTTCCAGCGAGAGATATTCAGACTGCTGTGGTCAACAAGCACCTCTAGTCCCGATGGATGCAAGAAAAACCCACTTACATTCTGAAACCAGGTAACCCAGGAACAGCGATCTCCAGACTGAAACCCTCCAGGTATTGCGAGAATACCTTCAAAATTGCTTCCATTATGTCCAAATACTTGAGTCAGAAAAGTCGGTGCCTCTAGAAATTTCCTTTCTACTAAGAATGTCCTAATATCCTCAAATTCACTGAGTATTATAGTTCTGCCATGAAAGGATAATTTCTTTCCATATTTTTGCACTGTCACATCCCAATGATACGTTGGCACTGGAAGTGGCCCTACAACATACTCAGTGATATTTGGTTCTGGTTGATTTCCAAAATACACCACAGCCAATGCTTGTCGAGGAGGGCGTGGTCCATCATGATCAAGGAATTTCAGCACCTCTTCCTTGCGGGGGATATTGACATCAATATAATAAATAAAATTATTGGAAAATACAGCCTGAGAAGCAGCTACCAAGGGAAACCTTAGTTGCAGATATTTCACCACCTGCACCATCTCTTCTGCTGACAGGGCAGCAAATATCATATTCTTGTTCTTCTGACTTCTATCCAAGGAAATAGGTGATTTAGCACCACAATGACTAGACTTCTCCCTCCTGGTCACTAACACACACACCAAGGCAAAAATAGTAACCAAAGCAAGTATAAGAAGAACAAGGAGAGCTTTTGGGTTCATTGCTGCAAAAATATTGCTTGAAGACTCACCAGATGTTTAAATGAAGGCAGTCCCAAAGACAATTCAATAGTTGCTAGATGGCAAGAGACTTTATCTATTTTCTGCAGGAAATGGGACCTCATTGGATTGGGTCCAAAAAGTGGAGGCTTAAAATTCATGGCTTCGATTAAAAAGTAAACGCCCTTTCATGACAGCTTCACTGTGCCAAAAGTGGATAATGCACGTACTAAAAGACTATGGATTACAAGAAAAGAACTAAATACTAAATTGAAAATAACAGATTACCTCATTTTGAAAGGATTCCTGAACTTATTGCTACATTGCTCATTCATGCATTTTACTATTCCCCAAACAAATTAATAGGCTGTGTATTACTCTTAACAGAGTAATATTGCTCTATTAAGTAATAGTACAACTGTTATTTATTTAAAACCTGAGATAAATCTCAAACGTGCATAGAAGTAAATTGGAAGATCAATTGATCTACTGCTGCAAAGAACTGAAGTTGGACTAGATGCTTAGGACATAGAATAACTAAGAACATCTGATGGGCTGCAATAGTAGAGTTTGGGATTATCTTCAGAGATTAAGTTTGTCTGATTGCAGAAAGTTAGAGGAAAGCTGCACAAACGGAATGTATGGGAGAACTGCAAGTGCTGCAGGTTGAGAAACTGCAGCCAGTACTACAAATAAATTATTTAGGTCACTTTTGCACTAGCAACTTATTGCATTTTGTAGTCTTTCGGCAATGGCTATGTCAAAATTATATTGATGAGGATGGGCTTTACATCACTTTAAAGTAGTGCTCTGAAGATGCTGTAAGTCATTAGTGAAGAAACAGCCTTAGAATCATTGTAAGCAAGCAACAGATAAATCAGAAGGTAATGAAATTCAGAATATGTGGAGAAAAACTACCCATTACACCATGCATAGTTTACAAAAGTGGAGACAGGCCACTAAGACTGCTGTGACCCTAAATCAGGTTTCTCCTACAGGAGCAACTGGGAGTTTTTTTGAGATAGCGGTTTGAGACTGTCTCAGCATTTTGGCACAGAGGAAAGGAAGATTTCAACAATAAAAAGCATATTATAATAATGTAAGGATTTAGGATATTCAGGTTGAATAAAAACATTGTATTAATCAGGTTTTGGAGGTGTAGAGAACAAATAAATGAACAAACAAGTCTATACCATTATTTGCCAAAGACAGTGTAACTTTTATCAGCTCTTTGTCCAGGCAGCAAGAATAGTCATGACACACTGAGTGTATCAATTCAGCAATAGGACAAATAACTACGTGTATATTCTTGGAATTTTTGTGATTTCCCTATAGAATGGCACATGAAGTTCAGGAAATTCTGGTTTTTACTGCAATGCAATATATTTTCCATGAAGATAAAAGCCTATTATCTTTATGTAAACAAGGCTGTCAGGAAGCATCTGTCTGTGAAAGGGCTTTTTAAAAAAAGACATAGGGAAGAGGAGGCTTCCATATAGTAGCTCTTAACCATTGTAAACACTGCATTTCTGCTGAGTACTAGAAATGCAACTGTTAAAGATTATTCACGTTCCAGTAAGTCTGTCATTACAGGTAGTCCTGGAGTTATAACAGTTCGTTTAGTGACCATTTGAAGTTACAACAGCACTAAAAAAAGTAATTTATGATTGTTTTCCACACTTATGGTCTTTATAGTAAGTATCCTTGTAATCATGGGATCAAACTTGGCAACTGACCAAATTTATGATGGTTGCAGTGCTCCAGGATCTTTTGACAAGCAAAATCAATGTGGAAGCTTAGATTCACTTAACAACCATGTTACTAACTGAACAACTGCAGTGATTCCCTTAACAACCGTGACAAGCAAGGTTGTAAAATGGGGTAAACTTCACTTAACACTGTCTTGCTTAACATGAGAAATTTGGGGGCTCAATTGTGGTTGTAAATTGAGGACTACCTGTATTTGATGGCCAGGAGTCATACTCCCATGCATAGTTTTTTTTTAATCTCATAGTTCTGTTGCTGAAATAGAGGAAAATAAAGTCCCCTGGGAAAATAAGAAAGGAATTAACAAGGAATTAATGAGAAAAATAAAGAAAAGGAAACTATACAGATCCAGATGACCAGTTCACAAAATAATTTGTGGCTAAGCCAGTACAAGTGGTAATTGCTAATATTCTGGATGTGGGGCAGAAATATTATTGGGAGACTTCAGGATGCAGAAGAAACAAACTAATTAGCTAGAAGAGTGACTAAGAGATGCTCTCATGGAAGGTTGGGGGGTCAAATAAGTCAGGATAATGGCCACAATCATGTGATTGATGTGCTTTCCCCTTTTTATGTGTGTCAGACAGTTTTAAAAGTGGAATTTCAATCAGGTAGTCTTTGCTGCCATCTTGATTTTTTCAAAATATGCTTCATCATGTAGTTCCAACTAGGTGCCTATGACTGGCAGAAAACAGTAAACAGTATGATTTAAATTATCTTCATTGCTAGTTGCTATTTTAGTTCTATTGCCTCCAGTCTGACATCCTGCCTAGATAGGGGACCAAGTTCCCAGAAATATTATACACCCAGTGCCTGCTAACTGGGCCATGAACATCATAATCCCCCTCTCCAAGAATAAAAACAATCCAGCAGCTTGTTCAAACGATCAGCAAATTCGCCTTCTGTCACACACAATGAAAAGTTTTGAGTTTTGAGCGGATCATCTATCAGTGCCTACATGACATCATAAAAATCAGTACCCATCAATGTGGCGTTGTCAAAGACTCTAGTATTACTGACCTTATCTTTGAAGTTAGTTTGCATGCTTATGGACAAATACCAAGAAAAGGGGAAGCCACTACATTTATTTTTCCTTGACCTTGAAAAAACCTTTGAGTGTGTTTCGCATCAGTTAATTTAGTATGCGTTATGTGACCAGTGTGCCTGAACAACTGATAACATGGGTCCAGTTGCTGTATACAAATACCAACAATTGCATGAAATACACTGTTGGCCTTTCTGACATCTTTCTTGTGAAAGTTGGTGTTCATCAAAGTTCAGCATTATCACCATTGCTGTTCATTTTTATCATATACTGGTATTTTTTTCTTTTTATGACCATGTAATCCCTTAATTCAGAGTCGAGTTGAGGCAACTGAATTTAGCTGAGTGTTTACTAGCCAGATGTCCTTTCTGACACCTATGTGGAGTTCACAGCAGATATTTTACTTTTGCACTCTGAGAGAGAAACATCTGTCACTACTTAGGATTGAGCTCTCAATCTTCTGGTGGGAAGCAAGCAACTTCACCTCTAGGCCACCATAGAGCTTAGTCATTTTTGCCATAGACATTATCATGAAAAAAACCTTGCAACATGACATCCCCTAAGCCTTGCTCTATGCCCATGACGTAATGATCGCAGCTACCACTAGAGAAGAATTGCAGTAGTAGGTGCAGATGTGGAACAACCATCTTAACCAATTTAGCCTGCACCTCAACATCAGAAAGACTGAATATTTAGAGATCAGTCCAAGCAACACCAGCATACAAGTCAGCAGTGAAGATCTAATGAAGACCAACTCCTTTTGTCACCTAGGATCGCATCTGCAAAGTGATGGCAGAATCAAAAACAAAGTGTGTGCAAGAGTAAATAGATACTGTTTATGGTTACAGTGGAAGAAGATCACTGATGTGCTCTGTGATTGACGCATGCCAATCCATCTAAAATCAAAGATATATAAAAACATGGTGCATCCGGCAGCTCTATCTGTTGTTGAGTGCTGGACAGTCACCAAATGTTAATTGCATGCACTTTACATGCCATGGAGATGTACACACTACCTTGGTTGTTAGGTGTTTCTCCCCTTGACCTTGTAAGCCATGACACAGTTCAGAAGCAAATGGGCACTGTGTCAATATCAGAGAAAATGCAGGAGAAATGCCTACAATGGTATGGCCATGTTCAATGAGCAGCACCTCACACGGTTGCCTGTTACATCACCTTCCACTTTAATATAGACAGCAAGTGCCCCATAGAAGACAATAGAGAAGATGGCAAAATACAATAATTGTGGGCTTGAAAAATGTCAGTTAAACCCAGATGCTGCATTTGATTGTGTAAGATGGTGATAGTTGATCCGAAAAACAGACCTTGCACCTGCAAGAAAAATGCTAGGATGATTATGATGTTTGTTTTCTGATAGTTCATAATTCCCAGTCTTCACAATAATGTATAAATGCTCTCCAGAACAACGGTGAAAGGATAACCTTATCCACATAAAAGAGGATTGGGATATTTCTCTCAGTTAGTTAAGTTAGGTGGATGAAAGCACAGGTTATTAAAATAAGAGACAATAAAATTGTTAGCAAAATTTAATAATGGAGCAAAGAGAAATCCTTGTTAAACATCCAAGGTTAGGGGAATTGAATCAGTGCCTTGACCTGGGGCACTGTGTATAGCTCTCAGGACAATATAACTGTAGATATGATTAATAAAAGGAGCCTTTGATTTATAATATTAGACAATAATTTCTTCCATAGAATTTCTTTTGATAGGTTATAAAAAGCTGATTTTATGTCTGTGAGGGCTGTATACAATGGTAATTAAGACTGTGGGTACATTTTTCTGCTAGGTAGGATAAAATCATTGCTCAATCTACCTTGTTTATACCCTGCTTATTCTTCTATTAAGATGTTCAATCCAAATATTTTTTCATGTATGAAACACAAATACTCATATAGGAAATATACTGTATATATGGATCTGCATTTTTATCATGCATTTCACTATGTTCAGGTTAGCTAGTTGAAAATAGCAAAGATGGGCAACAATTAGTTAATCCATCCAGTATTCATTCCAGTTGGAAGTACCCTAAAACTGACCTTTTGTTAATGGGAAAAGCAGTCATCAGAAAAGGAAAACTCTATGCAGTTTCATTTTTATTTTCCAAAACTAATCACAGTAGTTATCAAAGTAAAGGCTATTTTATCCCCACTTTCTCTTAAACCCACTTCCTCTCTTAAGGCACATCTATGTTTGCATTATTGGAATTTTCTTCCCTGTCCAGAATAATGTATACCCAAGAGAATAATTCTGCAGAGAGACTTTCTCCATCAAAGGTCAGAATCAAGACTTGGCTACTCAGAAATGCGCTAAGCCTTACAGCTTAAAATGAATAGATATCATTAACTGATTTTCAGTTCTTGGCATTCTATTAGCCCTACTGCCAAAATATCAGTCCTTGTACATTTTTGAGAATTTTGAATCCCCCTCCAAATGTCCCTATTTCTCAGCTTGCTGGGAATTGTGAGAATTAAAGTTCCCAAACTGATGTGCCAAACTGGAGACTCCCAACAGTAAGCCAAGTTAATCTTTGGGAACTTGTCCAGGTGCTTCCAGCTATAGTTTTAATTATTGTGTTCTATGCTATATTTTCATTGAGTTGCTTTACCCTTTTCTTTCTTTTGCTTTTTAATCTCTGGTCATTTCACCCTGATAGGTGGCAGCATTGAACTGGCTGATCTCCCCAAAAGTAGTACGTTCTTGCATGGAAGACTACCAAAAACTAGTAAGGTTGTAATCTAGATTGGACAGCTGAAATATCCTGGAAGAAGGCAAAGAAAAGTTATCTTTATACTTTTGCCAAGAATGGGGCCACTGGTCAGCAGGAACTGGGCTCAACTTGAAGAGGACATCAACTATTAGGTTGAATTCTTAACATGTCAGTAGTATTTCTTAGTATTATTTTAATTTCCCATAAATAGTTAATTAAGGGTCAGAATTCTTTTAAAAATCTATATTTTTTATTATGTTTACTGATCTATTGGATTCAGGGTATGGGACAGGAAGAAGAGATACAATACAACCAGTTGAACTAAAACCATCAGAAGCCATTATTGTTCTATTTGAGCAGTTCTGATCTTTTTCCTGAGAGAAAGGAAGCAATGGATATAAAAGAGCCAGATGTCAAATAAATTATATAAATTAGAGATTTAATTTAACAGTAAAATAATCTGAAAATGGTGAACTATTGACTTCCTTATCAGTAGCAGAAAAGATAAAAAGTAAAATGGTTCTAAATCTTTGGAAGATGCATTTAGAGTAAGCATTTAAGAACACAAGAATTCTTATTTGCAGTCTCTTTAAGGTACTATGCCATTTGTCCCAAGGGTGCTTTTTTTTCAAGAGGCAACTGGACTTTCTGTTTTTTCCTTGAAGACGTTTCGTTTCTCATCCAAGAAGCTCATCCTTTGGGACAATCACGACCTGGATGACTGAGAACCTCCATAGCAGGGGTGAAATGCTCCCGGTTTGGACCGGATCACCCGATCTGGTAGCGATGGTGGCGGGTAGCGCAAAAATCCCTGCCTCCCCCATGCCCAGCTGAGCCACGCGATCATCAGAGCCTTTTTTTTAAACTTTTAAAAACATTTTTTCTTCAGCCGAAAAAATGCTTTTAAAAGTAAAAAAAGCCTCTGATGATCGGGCAGCTCAGCTGGGTTCATCAGAGGCTTTTAAAAGCATTTTTTCTACAACCTCTTTGGCCGAAGAGGTTGTAGAAAAAATGCTTTTAAAAGGCTCTGATGATCCCAGCTGAGTTGCCTGATCGTCAGAGCCTTTTAAAAGCATTTTTTTACAACTTCTTCAGCCGAAGAGGTTGTAGAAAAAATGCTTTTAAAAGTAAAAAAAAAAAAAAAAAAGTTGGCTACACCCACCGAGGCACATTACTCCCACACCAAGCCACGCCCACAGAACAGATAATAACAAATTTTACATTTCACCACTGCTCCATAGACATTTAGAATGCCATTTGTTTATGTTTTACATAAAATAGCTGGTTGTGAAAGAAAAATGTGCTGGCCTTTTTAATCCACTCAGCTAGCCTCCAGCCTTGATTGCTGGGACTGAAATTCAATAGATGTGAAATTAGTTACATGCTGCTGTGAATTTCATTTTTTGACAAAGTGACTGAACTAGTGGATCAGCAAGATGCTGTGGGCATAGTATATTTGGATTTCAGGAAGACATTTGTCAAAGTAGACCACAACTTACTTCTTGTTAAGCTAGAAAAATGTGAGATAGACAGCACCACCACCAGATGGATTTGTAACTGGCTGAAAACCGGACTTAATGTGTAGTCCTTAATGGAACTATATCTACAGTGGGGTATCCCAAGGTTCTGTTTTAGGTCCAGTTCTCTTCTACATTTTCATATACAATTTAGACAGGGAATAGAAGGGAAACTCATCAAATCAGCAGATAACACGAATCAACACCCCAGAAGATAGGCTCATGATCCCAATGGAACTTAATAGAACTGAATACTGGGCCCTATCTAACAAAATGAAATTCATTGTGAATAAAAGTAAGGTTATACATTTAGGCAAGAAAAACTAATTGTACAGGTATAGACCAGGCGAAATGTGGCTCAATATCAGTAACTGTTAAGTCCTTGGAGTCCTAGTGAACAATCACTTAGATATGAGCCAGCAGTGTGCGGCGGCAGCCAAGAAAGCCAGTGCAATCCTAGGCTGCATTAAAAGGAGGATAGAATCAAGATCACATGAAGTATTAGGATGCTTTACAAAGCTTCAGTAAGACCAGAATTGGCACACTGTGTCCTGTTCTGATCACTACAATATAAAAAAGGTACAAAGTGCAGAGAAGAGCAACAAGGATGGTTAGGGGGCTGGAGGCTAAAACATGAAGAACGGAATTGGATATGTCTACTCTAATGAAAAGAAGGACTAAGGGAAGCATGAAAGCAGTATTCCAGTATTTGAGGGACTACCACAAAGATGGTACCATGTGACCATGGAAATGTTTTTGGACAACATTGGCTCCCTCAGCTAAGAAACAGAGATGAGCACCACCCACTAGAGTCAGATTAATCCTGCATGGAATTGCAGCAGATAAATATGTGAAAAAAGGTTGGAATAATGAGATTGTTTATAATGAGTCAACATTTTTTAAAAAGTTGTCTGAGTACATTTTTTGTTAGAACATCAAAGTGAAAAAAGTTTAAACTATCTCCTGCCTGGGCTTTGAACAAAAATGGTATTGAGGAAACAGGAGGCAACTTCAAATTAATGAGGGAAGAGGGGAAGTGGAGAATGTAAGATTCCCAGTGCAATAGTAAGAATGTATTATATGTCCCCTCCTCAAAACCACTGTGGCCCCAATATTCCAATTATCTGTCCAGTCTCCAACCTTCTCCTTTTAGGGAAGTTTTTTAGAAAGTGGCCCAGCTGCAACTTCAGACGGTTCAGAATAAAGAGATTATCTGGATTCTTTGCAATTGACTTTTAAACTAGAGCATAGCTTGGCGTCAGCATTGATCACTTCTGAGTTGGGAGGTCTGCTATTTTGGTTCTCCTTGGTCTTTCAGTGGCTCTCAGTCCACCAGTCATACCATGGACTTTCTGGTTTTATCTACTGAGATTAAGGATGAAGGCACTATTCTAAAGCAGTTTTCCTCTTTGCTCTGTTTCAGTTGATGTCTCTGGGTTTGATATTCTTGCTATTTCTGTTTAAATGAGTTTATCTATTGGTTTGGGGCCAGGAACCATTAGTATACTAATGATGTCCAGTTGTATATTTGGACTGGTATACATCTGGGCTGTCCAAGAAATGCTATTAAATCTTGTTGTAGTGTCTAGGGATCTAATAGGAAATGACAGGCTCAATCCCAACAAGACTAAGTGCCTCTGAGCAGGTAGACTACCCAGCCCTGGAATTTTTCCATATTAAATCCTAGATGGTATAGCCCTCCCACATTCAGAAATACCATGCAATTTGAGGACATTTTCTGGGTTCACAGTTCCTGCCTGAAGAATATTCAGCAACTGTAATCAGGAACACATTCATCTGATATGCACCTGCTACTGAACCAGGGCCCCCTGCAAACAATCAATCCCATCCTAGTCACCTTGCATGTGGACTATAGCAGTGTCATCTAGATGGGACAGCCCTTGAAGACCACTCAGAAGTGGCAACTAGTTCGGAATACGACAGTGGAAGCAGAGGTGGGCATTTCTCAGTACCCCCATATAAAATTGCTACTCCATGAATGGCATTGGCTACAAGACAGCTTCTGGATGTAATTCAAGGTGATGGTCATTATCTTCATGGCATAGGTTTTGCTTGTCTGAAGGGCTGCCTATCTCCAATGGTTTCTGTCTTCCTATATTATCAAATAGAGTGGGCTGGTTCTATCAATTAAACATCACCTCATGGATCCAAAAAAATAGGCCTTTTCTGGAAGAGCACCTGCCTTCTAGAACATCCTCCTCCCACTGATCTATATATTTCCATCCTCAAAAGCTTTTAAAAAGTTGTGAAAACCTGTCTTTTCCTCCAGGTCTTGGTTAGAATGGACGGCAAGGTTTTTAAATTTTATATATTTCTATTTTATTTAAAATAGTATGCTGATGAATTTGGGCAGCCCTCTAGGAATGAATGAAGGAAGGAAGGGAGGGAGGGAGGGAAGGAGGGAGAGCGGGCAAAAGCGGTGAGTTTTTTCTTCTTCTGGCTATTAGTCTCACTATGATGGGGAAGGAGAACACCACTGCCATCCACCACAGCCTGGATCCGGCCTCTATGCACAGAAGAATACAAGCTGATAAAAGAATATTTTGTAACTTTAGTATTTCTAAAACTGCTGTGATGATGATTCCTCCCAAAACTAAATAAGTAAATAACAGTTTCCTGTGCCTGTAAACTTTCTGGCTGGAAGCTCCTAGAGAGAGAAACAACTTAAGTGAAAACATTGATTTAGCTGTTTTTCCATTCTCTGTTTCTTTATATATTACAATTAGTTATAAACTGCCTTTTGGGATAAAAAAATCTTTCAAAATGACTTGCAAGTAAATAAAAATACAAGGCAACTTTCTGAAAAACAAGGTTGCTTTTCACTGAACTGCTATAATAGGAGGAGAGGGAGAGAAGCATACAGATGAGACACCATCCTGTCTTTCTTTCACAACATCTTGCCAAAAATGAAATTAAAATGGCCTAATGGAGAATGGTAATTTGGGTCATCAGACTGAAAGGACATGCTGCCTTTTTGCTCAGAAGGATCAAGAAAAAATTTACTTGAGGTTTGCCAGCTGGGGTTACATATACAATAAAACTAACATGTTTGTATCTTCTGCTTATTAAAAAAAAACCCTCAAAAGAAGGCCAGCTTCAGAGGACAAAGGCATTATGACCTGAAAACCAAAATGCAAATAATAGATCATTGGGATCTCATAAAAGGATTATATATCAGCAAGAGATCATTTCTGAAAGCAGAGGGTCAAGGTATGCTAACATGAGTATTCTGGGATAGGTTAGCACTAATACTCAGCAGAACTTTGCTTCTTACTCTGCATTTACAAACAGTACAAAGCCTGAACTTATAAGATTTGCTAATGTAGAAATCTGAAAAGGACAGTGAATTATTCATAGCTACAGGGAGAGTATAAACATAAAAGAAGAGAGGCTGATACTCTTGAAATCACAGTCTCTGTCTTCATCCAGTATGCTTAAATAGCACAAAGGATATTCTGCAATCCATTCAAATGTCTGTCAGAGATAAAGACTTATCTAAATGCACACAATAGAAGTAGACAGGATTCAAGATTTATTTGATGGAAACAGAAAATCTGCATACTTACCGGCGACATCTAGATCCAGCTTGAAGCCAACAAAGTGTGTATGAATTGTTCCCAGAGTGTAGTCTCCAACTCTGTTTCCATATTCTAGACCATCATTATGGAGATAAGATGAACTTATATAACCAGTGGCACGGACTTTGTTTTCAATTGCTCCATTTGGATAAAATAAAAAGTCCCAGATATAGTCGTAATTGCCAATGGTGGACACAGAGCGAAAGACCAATGTGGTGCTTTGTAGCCCTCCATAATACAGAGAGTGGAGTTTGGAAAAGTGACGCCGAAATGGAACTCCCATATCCAGTTCAAAAACACAAATAGCATCACGAGTAATGAGAGGTCTTTCTACTTCTGCTAAGAAGGTAACATTAAGATAAGTAGCAGAATAAGGGCAGTCAAGCCCTCGCATAAGAGGAGATGAGAACTTTCCAATTCCAAAACTCCCATCCATGTATCTAATAGACATCCCACCAGGATTGTTTGAGCCATAGACTGACATAGCATCTTGCACACTGAGCTCATACGCAACCCTTTCATTTTTGAACCTAATGTCAAAAAGTTGTGGTCCTCTATGTAAATCCATTCGGTAGGCAAAACTCCAGGATGCAGAGTGGATTTGGTTGTTTTTCACACTGTAATGTGGTCCAAAAGGTTCATAATTCAGGGAACTGAGTTTGGCATGACGCACCCTGGGTTTCATTGAGGAGAATCCCCCATCAGCTGGAACTCTGTTCACCTTTTCCACATGCATATGCCCCTCTGTGAATTCTCTTTCCAATTGTGCCATGTCCCTATAGTATTGGCCACCAAAAAACACTTTCTTGACAGCCCAATGGGTAATATCCAGGCTTCTGTGGTCTATAAGCACTTCAAGCCCAACAGGATGTAAAAAGTAACCAGTTACATTCTGGTACAGGATCAACCACGTTTCACGATCCCCAGATTTCATTCCCTTTGGCGATGTAGTCATTGCTGCTAGGTTGGCTCCATCGTAGTTCAATACTTCATGCATGAAGCTTGGGGCTGTGGGAAACACTGTAGTCTGCAGAAAGCGGGCCATCTGCTGGTATTCAGCAATCAGTGGAGGTCTGCGATAATATGGCACGTGTCCTCCATACTTTTGCACTGTCACATCCCGGTGATACAATGGCTGTGGGAGGGGACCCACCACATATTCAGTAACATTTGGATCTGGCTGATTTCCAAAATACACTACAACCAAAGCCAGCCTAGGTGGGCATCTTCCTCCATGATCCAGAAATGATAATGTGTCTGCTTTAGAGGGCAACTCCAAATCAACAGAGTAAATGCAGTTATCAGAAGGCTTTGCACGAGAAGCATCTTCCAAGGTGGCTCCAAGGTTGGATTTCAAATACTGTACTACATGGACTAATTCCTCTTGTGATAAATCAGCAAAGAGACAACTCCATTTGTCATTTAGGTGCTCAGTTAAAGCTTGAGATTGGGAAGCACAGCTCTCATACTTTCCGTCTCTGGTCAACAAGATACATACTAAAGCAAAAATTGCTAGAAAGGCTAGAAAGAGCATGAGGAAAAGAACTTTCTGATTCATCTTTGCAGCAGCAGGAACAGAGGAGGCTAGCAGTGGTGTTCCGATTCCAAACCACTCTCTGGAATTATAACTAACTAGAATGAAAGACAGACTAGAAGGAGGGAGAAACTTGAAAGGGGGCTGGTTTCAAAGGTCAGCAAAGGAATATGACCCTCTTCTTCATGCCTGTGGAGATACGTTGTGCTGCAGCACAGACATCCTGGGGCTAGAGAAAATAGTGGTGAGTCACGGGATAAATCATAAACCACTTATTTCAGTTTGCTCTTCCACTCGAGTTTTCCAAGGAATGGCAAATATAGATACTAGAATGTCTGATAGCTGTAGCATGTTTTAGAAATCAAAAAAGCTCTCTCCTTCTCCAAAGTTAGTTCTTTGGGCTAGCAATGTACATTCATTACAATGATTAAATGCAACTGCTCCTTGAAGGATTCATGATGGCTACAGCAATCAAAACACATAGGATTGATGCAACAATTAACAAAATATCTTAACAACCAACCACCACTCTACGAATATTGTTTTGATTGGCTCATCAGAATCGACATACAGTATGACATTAACTCATAGAAAGGCAACATTTTTATCGAGGTACATCCATGTTAGAAGGGTATATGTTTTGCCATACCTTACAGTTCTTTCAGAAGGAATGCTGAGCAAATTTGTCCTGCAGCAAGGCAAGGCAGCAAGCAAAGTTATGACTTAGGAATTGCATTGTCTGCCTCCATGAGTCTGCCAAATAGCAGGGTCCAAACAACAGGCATACATGAATGTCTGCTGCTTTATCTTTCTCTGGATTGAGACAGGACCTTGTGTCATGCTTCAGGAAATCCAAAGGGCTATGAAGTTTGAAAGATTCCCTCTTTCATACAGCATTTTCCATTTCTTCTTTGAATTTTTTTAGGGCAAGCAGCACAGCTTGACTGACTTCACACTGAATTTCCACTCAGCTCAGCCAGATGACTTCAGACAGTTCTATTCTTTTTTGTGCCTGGCTTGCTGAGGAAAGAAAAACACAAACTCTTGCAGGCAGGAGAAGGTCTTTGTGGGAATTTCCATTCCTGCTTCTAGTTTGCTGCTATTTGGTTTCCTGAAACTTACAGAATGAATGAGCTCTTTCTGTCTCTTTCCAGGGCAAACTGTTGTCCTCCACAGCTGGCCTCAGGTACCTTGTTCTCCCTTGGACTACAGTTGCAACACTTTCCTGAAGATCTAAACAACCTCTAATCTTCATTTATATCAGCAGGCTATATCTGTTTCCTGCACCTTTCTCATTTTCTACTGTTCGATTTCTTCATTCAATTGTCTGCATGCACAGTAGCAAATGTGACCTAGGATAGGATGGACAAAAAGCAAATGCTTTCTGGATCTACTCTGTAACTGACAATATTAGCCACCTTCCTTCCTTGAAAGAGATTAGAGAAGCAACATTTATGAAATCTTTAAAAGTATGGTTAAATATAATATAACCATTCAAAATACAGTAGTCTTTGGTGAGGTTGGGGGGGAAAACTGGTTTAAATTCATCCTCCAGTGGTTAGTCTAGAAGACCATTTTGTGAACAGCCAGCTGCAGACTTCTCTGTTACCAATGAAAAGATCCATCTCTGTGCTGCATCGGAAGGCGGAAAAAAACCTAAAAACAGTTGCTTTAGTATTAGTACTAAATTGGAATTAGTACAAATATTTGAGAATAGTTGCAACAATTGCTGGAATTCTTGTAACCTTATTCCTTTCATCTCTCAATGCATTTTATTAAAGAAAACAGATTCTTACTTGGGCATAATTTCTTTCGATTTGAGGCAACTACCAAAAAGCAAGATCTCAGCTAGTTGTTTTTTTTACTGTCATGTTTTTAACAATTTTAATTCTATATTTGGATGTTATGAGCTGCCCAGAGTCATTTGGAATGGATGACCATAATAAATTTTTTGAATAATAATGAAAAATCATTGGATATCTTTGGGCCAATTGTACTCTCTCAGCCCAACGTATACCACAGAGTTGCTATGGAAAAAATCTAAGGCATGTGGGTGCCACATATGGCATTATGGAGCACATATATATGTTATTGAAGGCCTGGGAAGGGAAGCGGAGAAGGCTTACCTGTATTACTTGATCAAATATATTGAGACTGTTTTAAAAATATGTAAAGTAATTTCAGAATAGGCTACTTTCAATTTTAAGAAAAAAGTGGGGGTAGGATGGGGGGGTAGTTAAAGGTTACTAATATAGCTAAGAAAATGTGCTGTTTATCTGCTAAAGTGTTTCTATACCTCCTTTAGACCTCTGACAAGTATTTGACTAGCAATGGCTAGAGGCAGAATTATATACATATCTTTACTTTCAATCCCACCCATTTTTTCTGTTCCTATTTTTTGTGTGGAGGGTTTGGAATTTTAAGCAGAGCAAGATGCAACTTTTGGCCAAAGATGGCTATCTCTGGCTCAAGTTATGTAGGGTTCAAACTATTGAGTAAATATCTTAGAAAATACCATATTCCCTAGGGATCTGGACCCTTCTGAATTGCTATATCCTGCCTAATTTGCAGCTGTGCAGCTACAAGTCAATTATTGCTTTCTGAGCTCAGCTGCAGAAGACCTTTGTACATTTTGCATTAAATTAATTCTGTGATGCACACAGACTTTGAACTGGCATGCTTACACTGCATGTAAACATTAATAGAACCATATTGCAAATGTTCCTGACAACGGTAAATTACACATTTTAAGCTTCTGCAGGTCAGTAAAAAGAAACTCAAGATTCTGTTCTTGATGGACTAAACAGGAAACCTTGAAGAGAAAAGAGTAGAAGCTGGAGAAATAGTTGTTTGGACCACAGTATCCTGTTCATTTTTTCTAGTTTCTAAAATGCTATGATTTTTTTCTGTTTTACATAACATTTTGTTCCTTTTCCACAGCCCTTGATTTTTGAAATAAGGATAGGCAAAGTAAAATAAGCAAGTCCATTCAAATCTGCACTGATTCTACAAAGGTAGAAAGTATTTCAGCCAATCATATTTCACTTACAAATAGTTTGCAAACGAACTCCACATCTTTTATATATCCATTAAAATTAATAAAGCAATCCAGTAAAACTAGAAGACAAAGATAAGGAGGGAAACTGTTGAGCAGAATTCGCACAATGTGTTATAATTCTTTTTCTCCAGAACTAGCAGGCCACAAAATAAGCAACATCAGCAGATAGATGAAGCAGGTTTAAATAGAACTGGTATTCAACTGTAGATTTTTATGTTTTCCCACATTATTCTGATTACAGGTAGTCCTCGACTTACAACAGTTGTTTGAAGTTACAATGGCATTAAAAAAATGACTTATGACAGTTTTTTACTTACGACCACTGCAGCATCCCCATGATCACATGATCAAAATTAAGACACTTGGAAACTGATTCACATTTATGACTGTTGCAGTGTCCTGGGATCATGTGATCAACTTCTGCGACCTTCTGACAAGCAAAGTCAATGGGAAAGCCAGATTCATTTAACACCTGTGTTAATAATTTAACAACTGCAGGGATTCACTTAACAATTACAGCAAGAAAGGTCGTAAAATGGGGCAAAATTCAATTAACAAATGTCTCACTTAGCAACAAAAATTTTGGGCTCAATTATGATTGTAAGGACTACCTGTATTTTAAAGCCCTGAATGCATATTGTGCCTCTGCAACTGAAGGGAAAATATTAGAAACAGAAAATGGGAATGGGTTTATCAAATTATGGAGCTTTTACCACATACAATTTGTTGTGCTTCAGAAGGAACAGAACTGACCCCACCTGAATCTTATAATATTGTATCTTTCAAGTTCAGAAAATGGATAAGAAGATGAAATTAAAAGCAATGCTCTTTACAAATAAGTAGCAGTGTCAACTTCTCTTTGATTAAGCCAGGAGGCAAGAAAAATCACTAGTTCACTTAAATGAAATTCTGTCAATTAGAAGGTATAAAAGATTTTCAATTACAGCACAGGAAAGAGGCCAAGCACTCTCTAGGTGTGTACATTTCAAATTAATCAAAGAACACCTTTTGAGAAAGAAAACATAACTATCCATTAAATAGATGATGAAAAAAGTAATGGAAATCACCCAGACAATTTAAAAACAACCTGAAAGTCAGAAGCTTTCTAGAAAAATACTTTAGAGTTGACATTTATTTGCTGACTATATGAAAGAGCCATTATAGACAGAGACTGCATTCTGCAGAAAGCATAACCTTATTTCCCTGAGGAAAAGACCTGACTATTAAATAAGCTCAACAAAAAAATAAATTAAAAAATAAAAAATGCTGTATAATGCCCAACTTCCCTTTCCTATCAACAGAGTTGCCAGCTCCAGCTGAAATCATCCTGGAGATGCTTTTTTCCCAAATATTATTTATTTATTATATTATACACCACCTATCTCACTCTTTGGGGTGCCTTTAGGCAGCTAATAAACGAATAAACATAAGTTCAATGTTAATATTTATTAATATTAAGTGAATTAAGAGCTCCTGATTAAAACTTATAAAATAAGGAAACCCTTTTGTATATATTGATTCTTCATCTGCCCTCACTCTGTCAACTTCTATGTATGTTGCAGAAAAATATATAAGCACTGGTTTTTTTATCTCCCTTCCAGCAAGAACAAATCAAATCCTTCCCAAAACTAAAAACCTCAGGTTGGAAAACAAAACTGGATAGAGATAAGGAAAAAGTAGGTAGCAAAGGGGAATACTTGTTTACACATTACAGAAACAAGTTAGAATTCAGCAGGCAAATAGACTTGATTTATGCAAATTTAGGTTTGGAATGGGATAACTCATCACAGGCCAACTCATTGCAGGACAATTCAACATTTTGATTTAATTGTTTAAAATAATTAAAACATTGTTTTAATTTTTGTCATTCACATTTCATTTTGTTCCTTCTTTTGCATCCTTTAATAATTCTATCCCACTATTTTTTTTCAATATTAGTGTAACTTCTGTCCTGTGGCGAGTTGTCCCATGGCAAGTTGGCTGTGGCGAGTTATCCTAGACTTGAAGGGAACAGTTAACACCTCAGAGAAACCTGTTGTAAAGATCTGCCACGGTAATGTAAAAAAGCTCTCTTGAAGGGACAAGGACTGGGGCTTCTAAA
The DNA here is from genome assembly GCF_059756535.1 of Pantherophis guttatus. NCBI lineage: Eukaryota > Metazoa > Chordata > Lepidosauria > Squamata > Colubridae > Pantherophis > Pantherophis guttatus. The sequence continues at coordinate 61,276,933 of NC_142066.1, read as the reverse complement.
TGTGAAGGCTCTTCAAAACCTCAGTCCTGGATATCCAACTCATTTGACCATGGAAACAGGTTATCTGAGAAACTCATATTTGAAACCACTGAAACAAGCAACAATGTCCTCTACAAAAGAATATACATGTAATTTTATTGAGAATTTCCAGTTTTGACAAAAGGCTAATTTATCCTCAGATCAAATGTTTACAACTGAGCAGAAATTTGTACTTAGGATGAGGGCTGAAGACAAAACAGGCAGACACACAATCTCTTGCTGTGGTCTTAGAGGATTCTTAGGCCCCATCAACAATAGCTAATTTACATAAAAACATAAAACATCATAAAACCTGCAACATGGTATAATAGTTCAGCAACCATTAATATACCACTCCAGATAGAATCATATCCCAGATTGCCCTCTAGTTCATTTTTAGCTTCTTCCAGAAGGCAGTCAAATTTGAAGTTTGCATGTGTTTCAGGGGAGCTGTACTGCTACTGAAAAGCATTTATATTTGAGTTTTGGTCTTCTTCCTCTCTTAAAAAATGGAGAACCACCAGCAGTTCTCAGCGAAATTGAATTGGTTGAACCAACTCTACTGTAAGAATCCTGAAAGTATGCCATATGCCATAAAAAAAATTAAAGGTAAAAACCAGCACTTTAAATGTACCTGAAAGCCTACTGGTAACCAGTCCAGATTCACAACACAAGCATAATGTTCTTTCACTCTAGTGAGCAATAGCTAACATATAAGCTACAACAGTACTTTAAGCTAGATGTAACATCTGCTTTAAAGGCAGCCCAAAGTAGGTACTGCAGTAGTTCAAGTAATGATGATGATGGCATGAGTCACTGTATTATTTTCTTCTCCTAGGTAGAGGTACAATTAATGAACTAGCTAGAACTGGATAAAGGCCTCTTGGCTATTGCCATCTGCTGTTCCTACAGAGCTGTAAGTCCAGGATAAAACCCAAATCATAGACTTGCTCCTTCAATAGTGCTTCCCCTCAACAGATACCATTAGCACAAGTTATAGTGAGTTATGAAATTAGCCTTGAGGAAGAGGAGGAAGAACTGCAGCCAAGACAAGTCAGATAAATCTCAGCTCAAAGCAGGAATGGAATTTGAGAATCTCAGACTCACTACCATCTGTGTAGTCAAAACTAGAGCAGATTTTACACACTAAATATACTAATTCCCATAGTCCGCTGAAAGCTCTTGATGTTGATTCTTCCCCAAAAGGCAAGAATCCCTCTAAACATGATCACTTTACAGCCACCTACTGCAGGAATAAGAGAGAAGTAAAATAAGACAATGTGAAAAGAAACGCTGCTCTTTTGATAGTTGTGGGAGTGTTAGGAGGTATTTATAAAATGAGCATATCCTGTTCTTTCTCATTATCCTTTAATTGATTAGCATATGTACAACTCACAACTAGCCTCACAATAAACCTGTGTAAACTGACAATTCAACTTGAAAGTTTGGATACAGGCATGTATGTTTTGCCCTAAGAGTATACCGAATTAAAAAATGAATTCTGCCTTTTTATCCTGTGCCAAGTGTTGCCAACCTGATTTATATAGCACCTGCAAGTGGAAGTGAAGGAAAAACAAGCTTGGTATTTCTGATGGCATATTAGTTTGAGGTACTGGATTCATCTGATTTATGATGGCAAAATGTTTTAGAGCAAGCTTTGCAACCCTTGTTGTAAAAAGGGGATAAGTACAAAACTACTAATATCCTGGGATGAGTTCTAGGGATTGTCTGGTCAGTAAACATACTTACACTGTAAATAGTCCAGATTCTGCACTTTCCTTCCTCCTGTTACCCGTATTTTTCTTTCCTTCAACTGCATAAAACCAAACCAATAAACTATAACCCCCACAGGAATTTATATTCTAAGAATTTAAATTATCAACCTATTCAGTATTCAGTGTGATAATCCCTGAAAAAAAAACTTCACAAAAAGAAAAAAGCAAGTATCAGATCCATTAAAAGAACACATTCAAGGTTTCAGTACTATAGATCCAGGTTTAGTGTCAGTTCTGATGTAAGGATCACTTTGCTATCATTAGGAATATACCATTATATGTAAATGCTTAGACACCCCTGGTCATTTTGTACATTTTAATGAATTGAAAAATGAACAGAAGCTCTTAAAACCTTTGAATGGTAAAAAGGCGAATGAGACCTTCCTGCAAATCTGACTCCATGTGTATTTATAGAAAGCCTAATATTTCTGAGAAAGGCTCTGTAAAAGTGTGTGTGTGTGCGTGAATTCTACAGTGTTTCCCCAAAAATAAGACCCTTATTTATTTTTTTTGAACCCTGGAATAAGCGCTTGGCCTTATTGCCATGAGTTCAAAAGCCCGATTGGGCTTATTATCAGGGAAACAATAAAACAAATATTAGCTATCTATGGGAAGCATTTGGAATTTCCATTTCTGAGAAGTGCTTCGAATACTGAGAGGGTGAACCAACTTTTGCACCTATTACATTTTGCATCTATCATATTCATTGTTCTTTTATTATGAATTTGCAAGCTGCACATTAAAAAGCTTCCAAAGGTATAGAAAGATGTCATGTTTAATTCTACATTATGTGGAACTTGCACCATCTTTTATGCAATTAGGAATTTGACCAGGAGTGCCTAAATTTTTGCATACAACTGTACCTTGCTTTAAAACAATGTATTTGATCAGATCATTGCTCTGACAATATACAGAATATTTGAGTAATTCCCTAGTGGATAGTTCAGCAAAAAATTGAATCTCTCATGGAAGAGGCTTGAAGATAAGTTACAGCTTGCTACTCTTATGTGGAGTCAAATATTCTATGCACGTTCCAGGCAACACAGGTGTTTGTTCCTAAGGGAAAGAGAGGTCTGTATAGCTAGATCTTACTATTTCAGCTATACGCTTGCTGACTCATCCTTATTATGCTAAACTTTGCTCGTCTATCACATTACTGGATTCTTCTTGCACCTTAAGAGCGTGAAATGGAATTTACGGTTGCACTCATTTCATTCAGCAGTATCATAAGAATTAATTGGGGGTAGAAATAAAGCATTGAGTGATATCATAGACTGATCCTTATGAAGAGCTGCAGAATTCACTAAATTGGAACCTCAGAGCTTTGAGTTACCTGATCAAAGTTTTTCTGGTCCTTTAATGCCCAATCAGATTATGAGAAGGATTTCTCTCACACCTAGCATACTCATCTGTATCTTCATTTAAAGATACACTCTAGTATTACTCCTTTTGATGTCTCTAGAACCTGTAATTACTTACCTGCATTGGATAAATCAGATTTTCCACACCAAGAAAAATTTTATTCATCTCTCTAGCATGTTCTTCCTTGGCCTGCAATGATGAAATGTTGGAAGGCTATAGCTCTATAAGCTTTAAGTATTCAAATTCATAATACAAAATTTTAGCTGAGAACTGAATGCAATGCACTGGATCTGCAAAGGTAGTGCTCTTCAACTACAGTTCAGGAAAAGTTAACAAAGAGTATGGAACAGCATGACGGAGGGGGCCAATAGTAGAGAGATACATGTTTTATTTAAGAAAACACACTCTGGCACTATTCATTACTAACCAACACTATCAATTCACACATAAAGATTGCAATATATGTATCTGAGGCTTTGCTCCTCTCCCCTTATGATGAAATTCTGTTTCTTGTGATTTCTGGATCATCCTAACACAGAGGGAGACAATCATTTTTTTTTCTTTCTGTTTCTGTGGAAGGCCACATTCCTTTAGAAGTAATCAGTCTAGGGCTGCATCACATGCTGAGATGAACAGAGCTAAAGCAACTGAGCAAATTACATTGAGCTTATTCTTTCTGGAATCCCCCCCTTTCACCCTTTTCCTTATTCCAATGTATTCTCTCTTTTCCCCCTTACAAAGAAGACACAGATCAAGGATGCATTGCTTTTGCTAGAGAAATAAACTGATCGATTGTAAAAGGCTTTCAATGTCAAGCTTCATGAAATGAGACCAGGAATTGCAAGCAGTTTACTCCTGCTTAAGCCCATTCTGAATGATCAATATTCATTCAGCTTGGAAGCCAACTGGGTTTCAATGTATACTACAAAAGAACTATGAGGATGCCTTCAAGCTTCACCCAGGAGACAGAAAAAGTAAATACCACCATAAAGATATGGGGCAAAATATTAGCCTCAGGAACAAGATCTGAAAAGGGGCTTATTTCATGCCCCATCATCATTATTGATAAAGCTCAGAGCTATTATAGAGATTCTTCATTTTACCCCATAACTTTCTAAAATATCAGAGAACAAATTTGGGAATAAATTTAGGACTCAAAATTATACCTCCTTTTCACTAACAAGGTTGAGATAAGAATAATAAAGGACAAAAATCAAATGAATACAGACAGAAATCTTGGTTATCAATGCACTGGTATCTATGAAGATGATTAAAGATAGATTCAAAGTTCCTGTTACTTTTAATTTGTTGGCATAATAGAAGTTGTACATAGGTTCAATGTAGCAAGGAAATATAAACAATCCAACAAAGCAGCTGATACAAGGAAACAAAAGCAGGGAAGGCTGCTCTCAGGAGCAGGTAGTGAGGGCAGTTGTTATGTGAATTTTTACCTGGGTAAGGTATGGCTTGTCCAGCTACAAATGACAGTGATGCAGAGGCATCTACAATGAGTTCAGGGCAATGAACCTTTGCCCTTGGGAGATGGCAGAGAAAAGATCTCTTTAAAACAAGCAGGGAAAGCAGCCAACAAACTTCATTCATCCTGCCACTGTTGCTGTTGTCTATTTTTTTAACAAATCTAACACCACTAACAAGACTACGGCACTAGATGGATATAAAGATAAATAGTAAATCTGAAAAGAAACTGCAGCATCCCAGATAGATAGCATCCCCTTTCTGTTTTCATGAAAACCAGAACGAGAAAAATGAAAGAAGCCAACAGGACTTATTCAGACCTAGCAGGACACCTAGGACACTTTGGGCATTCCTGAAAGCAAGGCAAGAAACAAGTGCTAGGCTCATTTAATTAGAGTAGTAAAGAAAAAAGGATTAAGATGAAATATACTTGAGGTCCTCCGTGCTTAATCATTCATGCTGAAATTAGGCAGACCAATTTTGCTAAACTGTCTAACAGGTTTGCCTTGCCCCAAGAAAAAAGTGTGAGAATGCCCACTGCACTCAGATGCTGTGCTAGAATTCCTTGTTAGGCAAGAGTAGATTTACTTTCTCATAAATTTCTGGAAGATTATATATATGCGTGTGTGCGTGTGTATGTGTGTGTGTGTGTGTGGATTCAGAATGATATAATAAAAGTAATGGAAGAAGTACGTGTATAAAGGAGAAATTTACAATGGCATTAGAACTTGCATGATTGGACAAGTTAGATAAGGGCAAATCATGTTGAGATGAAAAACTGAGTTTCAGTGGGAAGACTGAAGTGAAACTTATGACCAGAAACATCAGCTCTGAGTAGAACTCGACAATGCTTTTGGCAGGGACAACCTACCTAAGGAAAGAGTTTGTCAGGTATGCTAGACTTGGATCATTTAGGGCTTCTGATCTCGGGATCCTTGCCTAGAACAGCTTGGCAAATCTCCCATTCCTACCAATATAGGAGGAGAAGCTCTGTTCTATCCTTCTATATCTCAAAGACATGGTAGGAAAAGGGAGAAATTTAAAAATCCAATAAAAAAACCAACCAGAAAAGGACTAGGAGAGAGTTTCTTTAGATGTTTAACTAAAAGTATGGTGAGGACTGTTTCCAGCCAGCTTCCCCATCTTGATAGTCACATAAACTGAGGCAAAGACTGTTTTGAGCCTACTGAAGAGTTCATAAGTTCAGAATGCAGCCAGATCAGTAGAGGGTCTCTGCATTGCTGCTCCGGGGTCGCTTGATCTTCTCAATATTCTTTAGAATCATGTCATGCAGAGTCACCTGGAAGGAGAGAATCTGGTTGTTAGTTTTTTTCTCCTGACTTTGGCAACTGCATTTGTTTAGTCATGAGTATCATATTTCTCTCCAGAGAAAGTCAGAAAGGTTGTTGCCCAACAACTTAACATTCTATACTTCAATAAATGCAAGATTGTTTGGAAACTATTGAGTTAAAATTAAACCAATTTCATGGAGTCATGGGTTTCCCACAAACGTTTCTAAGATACTATTAATTGAATAGATTATTTTTTTCACAAAATTATAAAAAATACAGTGGTTGAGAGATTGAGAACCATAAGAGTGATTCAAATAGGCTTGCATTTGAAGTATTGACCTGAATTATGAATGCTGTTGTGCTTGAAAACATAAATTGCCACATCTATGATATCTACCAAGAGTGTAATACCACAAGACTGAAGCTTAAATAGAAAAAGAGTACCTTCAATTAATCAAAATGTTATAGTAACATAGCCTTTCCTAGTTCCATATTTAACAAAAGTTATCAGATTTCAACTCCCAAAATTTTCAGCCAGTATTGTTATTTGCCATTCTCTTCTCCATTTCCCAATATTTTTGATAAATGAAAAGCATTTCTTTGGCAGACACTAATGTTCCAGACAAGAATCCTAAAGAACAGTCCTGCCATCAGCTACAATTTGGAAATTTTATTCCAGTAGATCTGGAGGGCATACCAATCCAACAACATGGAAGTACCTTCCATGTTGGAAGTGTCTCTCCTGTCTATCATAATGAGCAATCTTCATAGTGTTTGTCACCTTTGCTTTCATCACTCTAACACATCACAAAAACTATGATGAGAACAAGTTGTCAAAAGACCTGTCAGGTTTACAAATGAGAAATTTGGAATTGCATATCCATTAGCTACTCCTATAGTACAGTATATGGAAGAAATACTGAAGTGAACACAACACAATGGTATAAATTAGCTGCATGGCCTATGATTAAATATGTTTTTTCTTTCAATTGTTAAAAAAGTATTAGCTGCTATTGACCAGTGCTAATGACTTTATGTCACTTGCCCACAGTTTAAGTGAAAGCTTCTAAACTCCTGGATGTAACTGTGCCACATGAAGAAAGATCGGTTGTGGCTTCCGGTTTGGCTTCCGTGGCTGTCAGATGGTCTCTTGGGACCGCCAGCCCCGTCGCCCGTAAAGAGCCGCCTTCAGAGCTGAAAGGCGGCTCGAAAAATTCCATTTCCATAAGGAAATGTGAGATAGAGCAGGCGAGGGCAGGTAGAGCCCTCTGTGAAGTCCCCAGAGTTTTTGTTTTACTCTTGGGGACGAAGCAGGATGAGGCTCCCTATTTTCTTCGCCGCTGCTCCGGGCTTCGGGAGAACTCTGCTCTTTGCAGAGCCAGGTGACGGGACCAAGCCTTTCAATGAGAATTAACAGATTGTTTAATCAAAGAGGATGAGATCTGGACTTTGGACCCTAAATCGCAAGTATTTTTAATGATTTTATAAGCGATCTTAAAAGTGAAGGAAAAAAAAAGTTTAAAATGGCGACCGCTGAGGCTTGAGAAGAAGAGAGCTGAAAGCGAAAGTCCTTCCGTCTGAATAGTTTAACAAGCTACAAAGTAGCAGAATAAATAGTGCTGGCTACAATTGAGAAGAAAATTTTCTATTTTGTGTTTCTTTCTTCTTGGAGATTTGATATTGACTTTGTTTGGAGAGAAGTCCTTTTTCTTTAAAAAGAGTTTGTCTGTGTGGCAGGATGGCGTCAAAACTAACAAAGCCAGACAAACAAGCAGCGGGGGGGGGGGGGGGTAAAGTAACTAATTTACTTTACAGATAAAGGAATAAGAAATGGTATTGTGCAAAAATCCTTTAATTCTACTCTAGAACTGAATGGAAGAAAGATTTGGATATATAAAGAGTTGCCGCTCAAGATGTTAAAAGATAAAAAGAAATTTGGATTTTTGGTTACTGAGCTAAAGAAACAAAACATCTCATTCAGGTGGGACGTTCCAGTTGGAATAATATTGAGATATCAAGGAGAAAGATATCAGCTAAATACTGTTGAAAAAGCGGAAGAATTTTACTACAAGGTTCTCAAAAAGCAAAATCAACAAGAGATAGAAATTCAAGATAAGCAGAAGGAGGTGGAAGTAATGGAAAAACAACAAGTTACAGAGGTCTTTGTAGACGAGCCGCTTCTAGATTCTCCTTCAGAGGTCTCAGCTGGACTATTTATAAATACAAGAGAGGCGGCTTTGGATTCTAATGTGATGACTTATCAAGTTACAGACCAGCATGGAAATCAATCAGTTGATATACAACTCATAGAAAGGAAACCAGAATGGAGATTTAAGCCACAAAAGCAAAATCAACAAGATCAAGTTATAGATCAGCATGGAAACCAAACAGTTGATATACAACTTATAGAAAGGAAACCAGGATGGAGATCTAAGCCACAAAAAGTCAAGAAAAGAAGCAGGTCCTACAAAAATAAAAACTTTTAGACTAAACAACAGTGTAATTCCAGTTATCTAAGAGATGATTGAATACATGAAAATATAGCTGAGGCAAAGTATTGGTTTATATTATCTTGAGGAGAATGACAGACCTCTGCAGTGCTGTACTTTTGGGATGTGAAAATGGCCTTAAACTGAGTGGATTGGAACTATCTATTTTGGATTCTTTGATAAATGTATTACGTTTATGCTGAGCTACAAGGCAAGAGAGTTATGGGATTGGGGCACGCAGAAGATCTGGTTGTTACCCTATTATGGTGGTTGGAATTAATAATTTAGATGAAAGATATTACAATAGACACTATATGGAATACAAATATAAAGTTACTCGGGTGGTTTTTTTATATATGAAGATATTTACTATTGATGGGGGCAGATGCTAATTGAAGGAATTGAAGATACCGAACATACTGTTGGAATTAGGATGTGATGTTACCCTAACATGGGTAATGGAATTAACAATCTAGCTGAAAGACATTACAGAAAATATCATATGGATTACAAACTTAAAGTTATTTGAGGATTTTATTTATATAAGGGAATATCTCTTAGTGGTGTGGGCAGAAGAATAAAGATATTAAAAATATTATGTATGGTAGTCCTGTAGGAAAGTGGGTGGAGACAGGTTAGCTTATTGTATTTGAAAAACTTTTTCAATAAAAAAAGATTTAAAAAATAAGAAAGATCGGTTGTGCTAATGTATTATCAATGCTATACAAGCAGTAATGGCTGTCAGTTGGCTTAAGAATGCAATTCAAGATAATAATCAGGCCCTAAGTAATGTAGGACTTTTTAGATAATAATCATTATAATAATGATTATTATCTAAAAAGTCCTATATTACTTAGGGCCTGATTACCTAAAAGACTAATTCCTGCTCATCAGTTAAGATCCAGCAGAATGAATGTGTTCCAGGTCCCCTCTATTAAATCTTGCCATTTTATGGGATCTAGGAAGTGTACCTTCTCTGTTGTACCCCAACCATGCTGGAATCGCATCCCTCAGACATGAGCATGGCACCCTTTCTTCTAGGATTCTGGAAAAGTTTGAAAAACTGGCTTTGCTGCCAAGGGGCTGATGGGTTGCTGTTGTTATTTGTTTAATGGCCCATTTTGTTTTGTGGATTTTATTAGAACATTTAATATCTTTTAACTGTTTTTTTTTCATGTTTTTTTTTAAATTTTGTACATTATCCAGACTCCACTGGGATTGGGTGGCCAATAAATTTAAATATATATATGAAAACATTAATAGCAATAAGCACTTAAGCATTTCAAAGGCCTTATTTGAGAAAAATGTAGTTAAGTTTCACATGATTGATGATTTCATTAATAAACTAGAGTTAGTATTTAGGTTTACTTGGGTTCTGTATGTGTACACTCTTTAGCTTTTTGAAAACAATTTCAATATTTCTTTTACTGAGAAAGAAAAGGAAAGGTTTCTGTTAGAAAGTTCTCTTTACGTGTTGTACTCAGCTATTAAGGAGTTCAAAAAAGGAAGTGAGCACATTTCCAATATTTCTCAGCAGAATTTGTATGCTCTCAATTAGGTTGCTTCAGGAGACTTTACACATTTTAATTCATTTTAGATTTGAAGCAATTTTAACTCATTGTGGTTTTCTCAATATAATATAAAAACATGTAAAATGTCCAAATAAACCAGGGATTTTTTTAAAAAAAAATTGTAGAAGTAGCATAGCTAATTGATCATGTTTTTATCATTATGCCCTGGTTCAGAAACTATGTTATGCCAGTTTGTTTAAATATGGTTTGTGGAAGAAGCCATAATAGCCTAGGGTTACATAACACAGTCTGGTTTGAAGTAGGTTTAGAATGTTATGTGAGCCCAGTCTGTAAATTCTATATATTATGTGAATAGAGTAATATTTCACATTTTTATGTCCCTCCCCACCACCAGCAAAAAAGCATAGGATGTGTTTAAAATAGGTGATCTAATTATTAACTAAGTAAGCAAAAATATCAATTATTCTATCCTTATTTTTCATTACATTCTTCAAAGAAGCTACTCAGACTGATCAATGCTAGATATGAATAGAAATTAAATCAGCATCACTTAAACACTTGTCTGGTATGTGCAAATCCAAACAGATTGGAAAGTTTCACATGTTATCAGAGGGTGATTCCTAAAATAAGCAGTGGGACTGTTCTACAATCAAGAAGCTTGCACAATTATATGGCGCCACGAAGCCAATTACATGGGGACTGTGCTTAAAGATCTGCTTATGTTTCTCTAACAGAACACAGCACATAACACAGAAATGAGTTTTACTTCTTGTTTGTCTGTTTCTTGTTTTGTTAAGATATCCAGAGGTTTGTTTTATCTGTTAACCAGCATATATTTTACTGTATCTCTCGAGATTTCTATGGTTTAGACAATATTAATTATTATTCTCAGATGGACAGCAATCACAACTGCATATACAGTTGCATTATAGACTAAAAAGTATTTCTTTTTTCCACTAATAATTTCAATCTCTTTCTCAAGACTTCCAGTATCTATGCAATTTGTTATTCACTAGCTTGCCTATATAAGCATTATTCCTTAGAAAGGAGATATCACCATATTTCTTTCAACAAGAAGTTAATTGATAATTGCAATTAACAAATGATACATCTAAATAAATAATCTAAGACAACAGCACAAAACTACAGTACTCAACATACTATTTATTTGCAAGTTCCAATACTCCTCACTTGACTATGGCAGCTAGGAGTTCTAGGAGTTGAATTCAGCAACACATGGAGGTCAAAAAAGCCTTATCTACTTTTGTGACAGGAAACTCTTAATTCATTAGGAAAAGGGATATTATCTTCCAACTTGGAAAGAAACAACATTAACTTACGTATTGATTTCTGAGCTCTGAAATGATGAGCCGGAGACTGATGTATTCTTTTTCATCCATTTCAGTCACTGTGCGGCGATAATCTTCCTACAGAGACAGTTATTAAATCAGAACCATTTAATCCAGGGCTGTCAAATTCGCTGCCTGCAGGCGGATTCATCATGTGCTGGCCATGCCCACTTTAGCAAAAGGGGGAAAAGTTGCAACACATCATATGACAACGCTGTGACAACCGAGTTTGACACCCCTGATGTAGTCCCTACCATGCAATCAGCAAGAGTGAAAAATTTTTAGGATCTTTCCAGTACTACTGGAAGCTGTAGTGCAGATTTCCCATCTCTGCACTAAGACAACTTGTAGCTAAGGAGTTTCATTCCGTCTCTCAGATTTAACAGTACAAAAATCTGTCATCTTAGGGTTTTCATAAACAGAACACCAACCATTTCTGGAATATTATTAATTAAATTCTAATTAGAAAACTAGTCTTATGTGAAACCTCCAGAATGGCAATCTGAAGCAAGGATGTGCAGTTAAGGTAGGACTGGGTAACTTTTTTCAATTGGGGAAGTGGGAGGAGTTTTTTTTTTTTTTTTTGTCCATTGACAAGGGCTACAAGTTAAGAAAGTTAATCACCATGTTTTAAAATAGTATTTTACCCATACTTTTACCCTAAATCTCCAGAAATTATAGTCAGTTATCCAGCAATACAATTGTTTCTAGGGGTTTCTAGGGACTGCCCACTTTTTATCTAATATAGATCTAGGCATTTGATTCAAATTATTATTTCCAAGGAGAACACGCTCTAGAAACTTTTCAATTATTTCTAATCCATCCAATAGTCCTAAATCTAATTCAGTAGTTGATTTAATATTTCCACTTAATACTTACCACATGAGGATATTTTGCTATTTTAGAAACCAACTTTGCTCTTGTGATGTAGTATCTGAAATAAAAGGGGGAAAGTGGTACAATGGATGGTGTAAGTGACACAACAATATATACTCTGGAGAGTTATCCCATCTGGCAAAAAACTTGAAATGCTTTGCAAGGAGATACTCACCTAGAGATCTGATCTAAATATGAAGCTGCCTCACTCTCTACAGTTCGGAGCTCTGCTACAGTCTCTTCCTGCAAAGAAAGAAGCCAGCAAGAAAATATTAAGAGAAGACTTCATACTGAGGACAATTGTAACTGGATATACCCAGACAGTTTTTATAGGTAGAATACAGGACCTTGTTTAGCAACAGTAATTGGGGCTTGCAGCTCTGTTAATTGAAATGGTTGCTAAATAGGAAATGAAGTGCAGGTAATCCTTTTTTTATATATATATATTTATTTTTTATTTTTAAATTTGATTTATATGCCGCCCTTCTCCGGAGACTCAGGGCCGCTTACAATGCGTTAAGCAATAGCCTTCATACTTTTGTATATTTTATACAAAGTCAGCTTATTGCCCCCACAAACTGGGTCCTCATTTCACCTACCTTAGAAAGGATGGAAGGCTGAGTCAACCTTGAGCCTTGGAGAAATTCGAACCAGCAGAAATTGCAGGCAGCTGTGTTAATGACAGGGTACACTAAACCACTGTACTATCAAGGCTCTTGATTTACAACCATTCACTTAGTGAAGATTCAAAGTTACAGCAGCAGTGAAAAAAGTGACTTATGACCATTTTTCACACTTACAACTGTTGCAGCATCCTCAGTCATATGATCAAAATTCAGGGGCTTGGCAATTGGCCTGTACTTATGACAGTTGCAGTGTCCTGGGGGGGGGGGTGTGTCACGTGATCACCTTGACAACGTTCTAACAAGCAAAGTCAATGAGGAAGCCAGACTGACTTAACAACCATGTTATTAATTGATCAACTGCAGTGATTCATTTAACAATTGTGGCAAGAAAGGTCATAAAATGGGACAAAACTCACTTAACTGTTTCGCTTAGCAACAACAATTTTGGCCTCAATTTTGCTTATAGGTCAATGATTACCTGTAATTGGGATTGCTTTCTTTTCTTTTTCCCAATCACTGCTGGCTCAAAGCTGAAAAGACCAATCAGTTTCATACCCTAGCCTTTTGTTTGCTTCCTAACCACTCTTCTATCCTTTGGAATGTTTATCTAGAAAGCAGGCACATAATGGGAAATAAACATTGAAAGCAATGCATTGGTGCCAGGGCTGGAAGCCATGAGAATACTATGCAAACAGCCTGGTATATTGCCCATTATGTGTCTGCTAACTTTCTTATAATCCCTTCCTTTCCAATTTCTCTAGGGAAACCAGGCAATTTTGCTAGGTAATTTCCTATGCCTGACCCATTTTTGCCTTTCATGGAGTGGAGAGATTGGAGATGAATGGATTACAAGAAAATAGGTAGAAACACGATAGGGTGTTTGCACAGCATGCTCGTGGATCCCAGCCTCAAACTAGTACCATCACATTCCTTTTGTATATATTCCCCATTCTGTACCTGCTTACTCTCTTGCAATTCCTTCCTCTCTAATCTATCCCTGCTCTACAAGGGCTGAATAAAAGAAAATCAGCAGTTCAGATACAGGACAATGTGTACTGATTATAATAGTGGTCACATGATTGAGGAACACCACAAATATCATTGATGTGGTCATTGGACATATTTTTTTCAGCATTATCATAATTTTAAATGGTCTCTGAATGAGGTAGTTGATAAGCAAGGACTACGTGTGATCATAGCATTATACTTATGAATTCTAACTTCCAATTTAAGTAACCTGAGTCAAATGAAATAAAAATAATCAAAATGCAGAAGAGGAGTATAAAACTCTAGTACAGTAACAGAATAACAGAATTGGAAGCAATCTTGGATGTCTTCTAGTCCAACTCCCTGCTCAGGCAGGAGACCCTGTACCATTTCAGACAAAAGCAGCCATATCAGGGAAAACACTTCCTACAAGTCAGTCAAGTTCTAAATAATGATTTGTTCTTCCTCCATTAAGAGAAGGTTCCATCCATAGTACTTTATCCATAGGTATAATTCCCAGAGTTATCTCAATACTCAATTTACCTGAATAGAAACACCAAAGTTGTTTCCATCTTCTATCCTGGGAATCAGCAGTTGTACCCACATTTTGACCTGAAGAACAAAACAACATGTTAAAGAAATGCTATCCTTCTGGATAGTCTGCAAATGCTTTGCTAGCTGAGCTCTGCATGAAACATTTGCTTAACTGAGAGGCCATTTTTTTTCCAGAATAGTCATAAAAAGTAATAACAAACATTTGGACCTTAGACCCTTATGATCAATTCTAATATTGGGTTAACACTGACTGATGAACTATAGCCTTTCAGACACAGGAGTACAATCATGACTGACTGCATCAGTCCTTCACCCAATCAAAAATTGATACTCATAATAATTGTCTACACAGAAAGTATCTTTGTACAGCACAGCAGCAGCCAATTATATCCAAATTTCTCTACCATCTGCAATATATGGAACTGATTATTTGACAGATGACATATAATTTTAAAAAATAAAACAGAGTACAAGCAGTCCTTGACTTACAACCACAATTGAGGCCAATTTTTTTGCTGCTAAGCACGACAGTTGTTAAGTGAATCATTGCCGTTGTTAAAATAGTAACAGAGTTGTTAGGTAAATCTGTCTTCCCCATTAACTTTGCTTGTCAGGTTTCAAAAGATGATCTTGTGCACTGCAACCATCATAAATATATGCCAATTATCAAATATTTGAATTTGGTCACATAATAATGGGAAATGCTGCAACTTTTAGTCACGTGATCATGGGAAATGCTGAACCCAATCATGTGGAAAATGGTGGTAAGTTACTTTTTTCCATGGCATTGTAATGTCACTAAATGATTGGTTGTAAATCGAAGATTACTTGTAACAAATTTTGCCTTAATAGAATACCTCTGCAAAAGGTATCCCAGAGGTGCAGAGAATATTTATTGAATTTGTAAACTGCAATTTCAGAAAAGCATTTGATTTTATCTCTCCTCTCTTAAAAGCAGCATGTCTAATATTTGTCTTGTAAAACAGAATCTCATAAGGCAAAAAAAGACAAACCAATGCTTACTGTATTGCACTTCTCAATCAGCAGCCGAATCTCTGGTTTTACTTTCTCAATGATGTCCACCAGTTGCTGGTTGCTCTTCAGCATACCATTAGGCATGACAAATACTTTGGTACCTAGTGCCATGGAAAGAGACTAGTTGTAGGTCCTGCCAGTTCCTGCCCTCAAAGACTGAAGGAGAGGTGGTGGTGGGCAAATGGGCAATATGATTGTGTGTACATGATGGGAAATAGGGTGGGGGGAATGACAGGTGATGGAGAACAGAGAAGCCCAGAACCAGGTTTGTACCAGAGGCACCAAGACCATGCACCCTGGGAAAGGAATGTGAATTGCCCACAACATCTCAGTTCTCATAACATCTTGGCGAGTTCTGATTGGTGAAGCATGGTGACAAGGATCAGGGGAGAAGGGAAACTTTTCTATATCTTTTTCATGTGGAAAACCTTAGAACTAGACTGACTTTACTGAAACCAATTTCCTTAATAAAAAAACCTTTTGCTTCAACCTAATGGACCTAGTTGAGGCATTCTGACACTAGTTACTTATTCCAGGGAAGCAAGCTACCCCAATTTCTCATGGAAATTCTTTTTTCCCCATTCCACTTTTAATCCAATTTTTAAACTCCATAGTGCAAGTGATGTTGATCTTCTGATTGAGGTTATGGTAATAAGTAATCAACTTCCATTCTTTGGACTACATCCAATTCTGGGATCCTACTCTGTTCAAATTTTTAAGAGAAAAATTTCAGAGAATCATTTCAAATTCCAAAGAGCTAATCAAATATTAAGGAGCCAGCTTTAACATGTAGTCGGAATGCAAAAGAAATATACATAACATTTGTGGATTTTTGTTACCATATCTATGTTTTCGGATTCTGGACAGTTTTACATACTTTGTGTTCTCGGTGATTTCCTCAGTTAGGACAAATTTCCAAAAACAAATTTGGTAGCCAATAATTAACTAACACAAAATCTACCTTGGAAGGTCTCTTCACAGTCTTCCAATTTTCGCTTTTTCATATTGGACTAAAAAAAGCAGAGAGGAAATATTATATACGTACTCTTCCTTAAGAGTAGCCTCAGGAAACAGATGCTATAAAGCAGATACTTGCTTCAAAAGTCGGAAAGCTTTGTTCTCTCTCCAGTTTATCAGCAACTATAATTAATATAATTATGTTGTTTTAATCAATCTTTAAATGTTACAAACAAAGACAGACCAACCTTACCCCATCCAGTCCATCGTGACTGTTTGTCAGCAGAATTGGATCCGGAACAGGAAGGTTCATATCTGAGTGGATTTGTGTGAGATCATGAATGTTCAGAATGGGATCCTAGGGCAGAATATCCAAAAGAGTGAGGTATTTATGCTCAGAAACAGTATCCAATGCGGTATTAAAAGCTAATAACTGGCAGACTATTATTTGATAATGTATCATTCTTGAAATAAAGGTATCATTCTCAAAATAAAGGAAATAAAATTCTTACCTTAAGGAACCCATCAAGTTCTAAAAGCTTCTTTGGAAAAAAATTTGCCACTAGATCCTCAGCCTGAAAAAGAAAGACCACTACCTATGATGCATGAATTATTAATACAACTGCTGATTCCACAAAAGGAAAGCTAAGGCCAAGCCTTGGTATGGATTAGGAGAAAACACCAAATAGATAAACTCCTTGAAAGCTGAGCTACTTCTAAAGGTACATTACAAAGTCCTATAATTTTCTGAAGTCAGTCACTAAACTATAGGGAAAGTCTCTTTTATGAGAATCAGAAGCAAATTTAACTGTCTGAAACCATATTAGTTTTCCAATATTTGAGGGGCTGCCACAAAGAAGAGGGAATCAAACTATTCTCCAAAGCTCTGCTCTGCTCTTTGCAAGCAGAAATCAGGCACTTACTTCACTTGTGATTCTCTCCCTGAAAGAGTCTACCTGCAAAAAAGAAAAGGTGCATCTTAGTACAGCATATCTGAATTAAGTGCAACATCCCAAGCACTTTATCTTTGCTCACCTGCATAAATTACAATTGTCCTCAGATACAAACTCTTGCAAATCTACTTGCAAATGATCTTTTTGAATCGTTACAGAATATAAGTCGTATCTAATAAAACAATTAGATACGAGAAAACCAACATATAATTTAGAAGAGTATTAGATTAAAATAATTTTTAATGATTTTCTATACATTAGGGCCTAGCATCTTCTCAAAATTTCAGTTTTTGGAACCATATACATGTAAGTCCTCAACTTACAACCACAACTGAGACCTGAATTGCTGTTGCTAAGCAAGGGGGTTGTTAAATGAAGCATGGCTGATTTTACTTTTTGCCACCATTGTTAAGTGAATCACTGCAATTGTTAAGATAGTAACACGGTTGTTAGGTGAATCTGGCTTTCCAATTTAACTACTTGTTAAGCAAATCACTAGTCATTCAATGAATCATATAGTCATTAAGCAAATCCAGCTTCCCTCGTTGATTTTGCTTATCAGAAGCTGACTGAGATGATCATAAATGGCAAAAAGTGATTCTAGAATGCTGTACCCATCATAAATATGAGCCAGTTTGCCAATCACCTGAATTTGGTCATGTGAATATGAGACTATTGCAACAGTCATGTGAGCAGTGGTCCTAAATGACTTTTTTCAGTACTGTTGTAACATCAATCAGTCATTTAGTGAATGAGTGTAAGTTGAGGACTACATGTATCACTTTTCCTTCCTACTTAGTTTGATTTTTGTACCATTGCTGTTATGCTTGCTTTTATCTCCTATTTTTACAAAAAAATTAATTTTTATGCCAAGCGGTGTGGTGGCCTAGAGGTCAAGATGCTTGGCTCCCATTTGGAAGGTTGAGAGTTTAATCCCAGGCAATGACAGACAGTTCCATAAGGGCACAAAGAGAAAATATCTGCTGTGAACTCCATGTAGGCATCAGGAAGATCACCCAACCAGCTCCGTTCAGTCACTCCAACAACCCTGAATTAAAGGATTACAAAGTTGTAAAAAGAAAAAAAAATCAATTTTTTATGTTGCCCAACTTCTCTCCAAGATGGATTTTAAAATCAGTCTGTAGAAAATAGTACTTAAATATTCACAAATCTGTAGTTTGTGAGATATTTGTTACCAACATTATTCTTTCAGGAAGAGAACCATTTTTTTTTGCTCTTCTCTTTATTTGTTCTGCTTGAGCTAATGATAGTATTCTCCAATATTTCAAAAATTCATTAGTTTCTACCTAAACTAGTATTCAAATTATCGTTCTTCCATGTTGAAAATATTTTTACTGATATTTATCTTCTTGCACGTTGCCATGCTTATTATTATTCTCAACTTTTCTCCTTAATTTTCAATTAGGTTGATTACTTATTCCCTTTTTTCCAATGTGATTTGCTTTTGTTTTGCATTAAATTTTAATGACTGACTTTTCAGCCCCAAATCCTAGAAAGACTAACCCAAATATCATCACATTGACCTGAGTGGCTATACTGACATGTACAGAACTGAAACATACTCTTCTATCATGTCTTGATTTATCTTCATTTGATTTGAGTTCTTTTGAACTTTTCCCAATTCAAAAGTCTATCTTTTCATTTAAGCTGCAATATATTCTTCTATCACATATTGTGTCTTATCCCTCAAAATTTCTTTCAACAGATGTCACCAAGGTCTCCTACTTTTACAATTATTATTAGAACTTCCCTTCTTAATACTATATTTGATTTTTCTTAATCTGTTCCTAGATTTATATTTTGTTAACGTTAACTTCTTTTAGTTTCTGCTAACTTGTACAGTTCCCATCTTTCCCCTTTTATTTAAGAACAGCAGCAAGAACAAGCAGAACCTCAAATGAAGATGTCAATAAATTTTATTTACCATTATCCTAGTATTCAGACCTCCTTCACTTTTGTCGATTTTGTTATGCTGCAGCCTGATTCTATAGTTATTGAAATTGTTTTTTCTCATTAATCTACACTCAGTAGCCCATAATGACAAAGTGAAAACAGCTTTAGAAATATTTGTAAATTTATTAAAAAGAAAAAACTGAAATATCATATTAACGTTAAGTATTCAGACTCTTTGCAACAACACGTGAAATTTAGTTCAGGCGCCTCCCATTTCTTTTGATCATTGTTGACATGATTCTACACCTTGATTGGAGTCCACCTGTGGTAAATTAAATTGATTGGATATGATTTGGAAAGACACACACCTCTCTATAGAAGGCCTCACAGCTGACAATGCATACTGCAGCAGAGCAAAAGCCATGAGGTCAAAGGAACTGCCTTCAGAGCTGAGACAGGATTATTTCTGCTGCATTGAAGATTCCTAACAGCACAATGGCCTCCATAATTCTCAACTGAAAGAAGTTTGGCACAACCAGGACTCTTCCAGGAGCTGGTCACCTGATCAAACTGAGCAATCGGGGGAGAAAGCCTTAGTAAGAGAGGTGACCAAGAACCCAATGGTCACTTTGACTGAGCTTCTGTGGGAGATGGGACACAGTTCCAGAAAGACAACTATCATTGCAGCTCTCCACCAATCTGGGCTTTTATGACAGAGTGGCTAGACCGAAGCTTCTCCTCAGTGCAAAGCACATGAAAGCCAGCTTGGAGTTTGCAAAAAAGCACCTGAAGGACTCAGACTGTGAAGAACAAGATTTTCTGGTCTTGTAGTCAGAATTCTTTAACTGGTGGGGTCCCATAAATAATTGAAAAATATAGTGTGATATATAGATGATGCAGTAGAACTTGCTTCTTACTGTACTTATTTATATTAAAAAAATTGGAATTGCATTTTATAATGTCAAAATTAATTTTAATTTTATTGCTGAATAGAAATAAACAATATTAATATTCTTCAAAATGTATTAAAATAATACTAAATACTTAAATTTCATTTTATTAATGTGATGGGGTATCACCTTAATAAAATTACTATGGTAGAACAAAAGTAAAAACTATGGACTTTAATGAAATTGTAGCATTCTTAATGTATTTTTTAAAGTTACTTTAAACATTTTTTTAAAAAAAATCTGGTTTGAGTTCATCTTTAATACACTTCTGGCAATAAGGCTCATTACATTCTATTAGTCTTATTTTTGAGCAATTTTTAGGATTGAATTATAAACAAAATTTTAAAAACTGCATTCATAATTAACATTACATTTATATATCTTTCTTAAAATATAAATCCAAAACCACTGGTCAAATTGATTCGGCCTAAAGTCTGCTGTCTTATTACAGCCACTAAAAGGAATCCATTTTACTTTATGCAAATTTTTCACCCATTGAATCACTCAAATGGTGAGAAAGGTGATGTATAAATTAAATAGGATTTTGAAGCATAAAGTTATATATAGTTCTCAGAATACAATTACTATTGTGTGCAAGTCTTTTATACATATCAGGATTTACCTTTGAAATATATACAACTACGACTACTGCATTTTTATTTTCTTTTGCAATTATTCACAATAACAAAATGTAATTTTGCTTACTTACTAATCTGCATACTAGACATACTGAAGATTACTATTTTAAATGTAATTTAAACTAATCCTATTTAATACTATAAGACTTAGTGGAATACATGTAACAATGTCGATATCAAATGGAACTACCACTTTACCCAGTAACTTTAAAAAAAAAAACTTTATATGTGCAATATTGAAATAGTAGTAAATTACCTCATACAGCCTTTATAGAATAAAAACCTACAGAACGTTTGTTAAAATCAAAAATATTGCTATAAAGCTACACATCTAGCCATTGCAAGTAGCATGATGGCTGAATAATTTAATACTCTTGAATTATGTTCCTAGATTATATAAATTGGTGTGCTTTTCAAGGTAAATAAATTTCCCATCCAGGAAATGTGTGAAACATACGGTTTTCGTGGAATTCAATAACCTGGCTAGATAAAAAAAAAATATTATATTCTAACGCAAACATCTTGTTTTCATTGCCATGGGAAGCTGTTAAGGGTTACCGCTTCGCGGGTTTTGACTCCCACGATTAGAATAAACAGCAGCCTGACGTGGGTTTATTGGGCTAACAACCTGGCTAACTAGAGGAATGTTCGGTTCATAAGCAGACTGGCTGACGAATGAAAAAGCCCAGTGACGCCGTACCAGTAAAGCTCCCAACGGCAGATCACTTAATCCAAACATGTGGCGTTCAACGGATCTGTGGCTTGTCGCTGTACAAAAACGATCATACTCTGATTACGCTCCACTGGCAAAAACAGTCGCCGTGGCGGAAGCCTGTCTGGATTGACCTTCTGTAGCACTCTGCACATGCCTAAAAGCACGCCCGTGGCGGGCTTATTAGAATTTTCCCCTTCTCCTCCCGTACCTTGATCTTAACTTCTGGGTCCACCTTGAGCAGAGAGGCCATAGCGGGGCGGGGAAGCCAATTTTCCAAGCCAGATCTGTTTCCTTTTATCCCGCGCGCGCGACCACCTGAAAAACCACCGGCTTCGTTACCGCCGGACGTGAGAACATAACGCCTCGCCACCGCCCTTTCTTGGCCAATCACAGAACGCGATTTTAGCCAACGTGATTGTTCCTTGTGCCTTCGTCGGACAGGCCTTATCCGGTGCTGTGCACATGCGCTGAAGAAACAACTTCCGGTTGGTGTGGGTGGAGCTCGGTAGTAATAAGTGAAGTGACTGACGTGGAGCCAATCAGCGTAGAAGTAGGAAGTTGAGGATGGTTCGCGTTTGAAGTGACTTTTTTCCGGCAATTTACAGGTTATCTTCCGCTGTGTAAAAATCCTAGGTATTATTTCCTTTTGTAGCCGTCTGTTCTTTAGTATCTTTTGCCCCTAAGAGATGGCCTACCTTCCATGGTTCTCTTTTTCATTATTGTACTGCCTTTAAACTGAAGTATTTTTGCGTTATTGGATCTGGCTGCGTTACTGTGGCCAGTAGATGGCAGCAAAGAGCCGATTCGCAGCCCCAACATTGTAGTGAAGCCAGTTCGCGGGCTTCCTCTCTGCTGTGAATATGGGGGTGGTCGTAACAGTAACATGTATCATGTGCGTTTCCCATTCGTGCAAGGAGGACATCGCCGACTTTGCATCTCTGCAAATAGCTTTCTCAGTCCAGAACAAGCCCCCTCTCTGATGCCACGGAAAGCGAGAAGGCGGTCCCGTTTCTCCGCCTCCTACGGGCGTCAGCAAAGAGTGCGATTTCTCCGGAAGAGAAAACTTTCTGCGAAGCCGTTTTGAGAGACGGCGGGGTTGCTTGGGAAAAAGCACTTTCAGAGGAAGAGAAAGTCAACCGTGTGTTGTTGGGAGGGAAAGGTGGCCTGGCGGTGATTTTTTTTACCGATCAATTTCCTTCGCTCCCGGGGGAAACTTTAAATACGTATCGATTGGGTATCCCGCCTATCGTTAGGGAATCTGGTTATGGCCACTTAACAAGCACATTAGTTCGTTGTTGGGCGTGAGGTAGGTAAGAACGATGGAGAGACTTAGATGGAATCAAGGTAGATTCCAACAAAGATCATTGGAATTTACCCTTTTGTATTCCTAGCCATAATTTGGCTACCAGCTTCAGTCTAAACTGGATCAGAAGAAGGAAACTAAAGCTTTGTTTTTTATAGGTAGTAAATGTCAGGACACTGCAGTAGAACAGATGGTGCATTCATAGTACCTCAAAGATAAGCAAGCAAGCAAGCAAACAAACAAACAAATAATGAATAAATAAATAGAAATGGAGAGCAAGAATGATGAACACGAGCCTTGGTACTACAGTGGTTTAAAGCACCCTGTTATTAACACAGCTGCCTGCAATTTACTGCTGGTTCGAATCTCTCCAAGGCTCAAGGTTGACTCAGCCTTCCATCCTTTCTAAGGTAGGTTAAATGAGGACCCAGTTTGTGGGGGCAATAAGCTGACTTTGTATAAATATACAAAAGTATGAAGGCTATTGCTTAACGCACTGTAAGCCGCCCTGAGTCTCCGGAGAAGGGCGGCATATAAATCAAATTTAAAAAAAAAAAAAAAAAAAGATAAATATGTGTATCGTTCCATAAAATGGAGTTGCACTACCAAAATCATGTTAAGGATTGAACTGATACTGGTACCTGACTAATTTTTGTTATCAACCCTAGTTTGGACAGTTCCTGTTTCCCCAAATATACTTAGTATCAGAACCTAGCTGATTTCCTTGGGAGTTACTCCTGAAATGGTGGTGATTAAACCATATGTTATTACTTGGATTGATTCAATATGTGTCATCAAGTTGGTGCTGAGCCATAGGCATAGAGTTAAGGTCTATGCATAGATAGGATATATAGATTAATGTTCCCCATGATAATGCCAGAGGAGATGGATGATCACTGTAATGATAATGGCAGAACGATCCAATTCATGCTGCATGAGAGAAGGTACGTAGTACAGTAGTAACCACTCCTGAATGTTTACAATAGAACTACATAGATAGAAAACACAAACTGGATAGCAATTGTAAAATATTAATTTATACCAACCTACAAAGTATTAGAAACATTGTATTGACTATCTTTCTACTTTCCAGATATGGATGTATATAAGTCACCTGCTTGTACCATGCAGGTCAGCTTTGTTTGCCAGCGTTGTAGCCAGCCCCTTAAATTGGACACATCTTTCAACGTTCTTGACAAAGTCACCATCCAGGAATTGACAGGTAAAAAAATATGCATAAAGCCAATGCAATCATAAATTCCATATTGTGAATGCATACACTTGTCAATTGCTGAGAAAATTCAAGGGAAGTAGAATGTAAGGTTGTTGGAAACATTCAATAATACAGTATTGTTATGAAGGATTTCGGAAGAACTTAATCTGAGGCAGTTCTCAAATCTGAACTCTGTTTCAGAATGTCCTTGGAATTGGGAAGCAAAAGCTCAGAGGGAAAATATTATTGACAGATATAGTAATCTTTCTGCTGAGTTTTAGCATTATATGCAAATATTTTTATTTTTTTCTTTGGTAATTGTTTATCTTTTGTGTAGCTCCTCTGCTTACCACTGTTCCAACAAAATTGAGTGATGCACAGGAAGAAGAAACCCCTTTGACTGAGGTAAAGTTAGCATATGATTCTAAATTAAAAGTAATGCATATTAGAAGTTAAACACCAGTCATTATTTGTTGTTGTTAGTTGTGAAGTCATGTCCGACCCATTGCGACCCCATGGACAATGTTCCTCCAGGCCTTCCTGTCCTCCACCATCCTCTAGAGCAGCGGTTCTCAACCTGGGGGTCAAACTGCCATTTCACAGGGGTCGCCAAAGCCCTCTCTCACCCCCCCCCACGCCTTCACTCACCCTCTGCCTCTGTTGGTTCGCCGTTAGCTTACCCCACCCACTCCCAATCTATTGCTGCCTCCGGAATCCCAGCTGATGGCTAGAGGGAAAAAAACTTTAAATTCTTGCCCTGGGGCTTCAAAGAGCCACCCTACAGCTGATCAGTGTTAAAAGAAAACAAATGAATAGACCGGTGCCTGCAAAAATAGAAAAAAACAGCTTCAGCATAGGTTAATTACCATAAGTTGATTTGATCAGCCTCCGGACTCTCAGCTGATTTGCTCTCAGCTGTTTTGCGGAGGGCTCTGTTGCTAGCTAGCTGCAAAGAGGTAAATTCCTGGAGCAGATTTTTTTCCCCCTAGCTATGCTGAAAAAGCGAAATTGAAAGTAAAGCAGGGTCTTTGCTGCAACATGGCAAAATGAGGCAGAGAGATTTCTTTTTCCTCACCAAAAAAGATAGGTGCAAAACTGCAAACAATGGGAAATTTAGGGCAAATGAGGAAGTTCAAGATTTTAAAACACAAAAGAAAAAAAGCTCTATTTAACTAGGGAATTGTAATAATTGAGATACTATTAATTGTATATTGTGTTGAAAGCAGAAATGGTTAAGTTGTGGTTTGGAGGAATATATGGGGAAATTATTTGGTTTATTATTATTGGTAAATATAATTAATTGATTTGTAAGAAATTGGATTGCATGGAAATAATTGGAATATTCATGTTCATATTGATTAATATACAAAAAAGATAGTTATATAACTAATTGATTTATATTAAAATGTTGAATTTGTATTAAACAATTGTATTACATAATTACATAATTAACCAATGTGAGGATGGATATAAAAATAGATGACAATGCGAAGGGGTATAATATAGAATAGAAAGGAAAAATTGAATTTGATTAAGATTAGAGATGAGGATGAAGGGTAATATTGGTTTTTTAAAAAAATAGATGAGGAATAAATATGGTAAAAAGGAAATATAGAAATTGTAAATTTAATTGAAATGACTAAACACTGTGTTGGAAGAAATATCCTTCTGGGTTCTTCTCCAAGTGGGGAAAAAGACACTGGAAACATGGAGACTGCTTGGAAAAATGGTTTAATGGTGGACAGGATCACATGGCTTGAATTCCTGAACAGAAAAGGGGCAGATACAGTAAATCCTCGGGTTTTTATGGCCTCTCTGGCTTTGCATTTCTTGGGGCCCCGAAAGAGTATTCTGATTAGTTGTCAGACTCCCAGGGGGTGGGGGTCTTAGCTAGCCTTGCTGGCTGATGGTCACATGTGCTTCCCAGGTCAGGTGTGGTGAGTTTCGGTTGCTAGATGGGGCCCATTGTGTTAGTTTCTGTTGCTATTGTGTTGCAAATGTCCTTTGACAAAGGATTGACTTTCTGCCTCTGGCCCATTAACAAAGGGTGGGGGACAGGAAGGTGGGAGCTGCTTTGTCTGTAAAATATGCTTCTCCATTTTTCATCCAGGGAAATATAATATTCTGCCTTTTTAATATTTCCCAAAATATTTCATTCTTCTAGGAAAGGGGTGGGTGCTAACCTCCTACAACTGTTTAAATTTGTGAACCGGCCAAATACTCTGTTCAAAGAAAATACGTTGTATGTTTGTATGTGTGTTTCTAATTATTGCTATTTGTTCTCTTTTATTCTTTAAAGTTTAACAATTTATTCTTTATCTTAATATCTTTATATTTGTTTGGGATTGGCTTTCTTCCCTTTCATCTTTTTTATTGTACAGCAATCTTTCTCCTCAAACCTACCACCTCTGTCTTTTCTTTCCTTCTTACTTTCTCTTCCCCCCCTCTTCTTCTTCTCCCTACTTCCTCTTCCTTTCTCCTTCTCCTCCTCTCTTCCTCCCTCTCTTACCTTCACTCCTACTCTAATTTCCCTTCCCTTCCTTCATCCCTCTCTATTGCTGTATCCTTTTATGCATATGTACTACTCAGAGGGCTGAAAAAGTTATTTTTGACTGGTCCTCGCACTTTTGACCAGTCCTCGAATTTATGACTGTCCTCACAATTTACGCTTTTGCCCTATCTTGTCACCATGGTGAAGAGAAGCAGTTGTGAAATGAGTGACATGGTTGTTAAGAATGCTACAATGGGCATAAATGATGACCAGTCATAACTGCGAAGACCGGTCAAAAGTGCAAGGACCTGTCAGAAATCACTTTTTTCAGCCCTTTGGGTAGTCCTTTTGTGCACAGGGACTACTCAGAGGGCTGAAAAAGTAATTTTTGACTGGTCCTCGCACTTTTGATCAGATCTTGAATTTACGACTATCCTCACATTTTACGTTTTTTGCCCTATCTTATCACCATGTTGAAGAGAAGCAGTTGTGAAATGAGTGACATGGTTGTTAAGAATGCTGCACAGGCATAAATGTGAGGATGGTCATAAGTGTGAGCACCAGTCAAAAGTGCGAGGACCTGTCAGAAATGACGTTTTTCAGCCCTCTGAGTAGTCCCTATGCACATAGCCATGGCCACCTGGTCACATGACCAGCTAGCCACGCCTACCCAGTCACATGGCCTCCAAGCCACACCACAAAATAAGCCACGCCCACAGAACCGGTAGTAAAAAAATTTAGAACCCACCCCTGGTTGGGAGTCACCACAACATGAGGAACTGTATTAAAGGGTCGCGGCATTAGGAAGGTTGAGAACCACTGCTCTAGAGTCCATTTAAGCTCCCACCTACTGCTTCAGTGACTCCATCCAGCCACCTCATTCTCTGTTGTCCCTTTCTTCTTTTGCCCTCAAACTTTTGTCATTATTATTCATTGATTATTAGGAATTGTTATTTTCTTGGCATTTAGTCTGCAAAACCTTTAAATTTTCCTTGTAACGTGTACATTGTAAAGTGGCAGGTTGTTAAAAACTGCTTATGGGATCAAACATTTAGCTCTCTTTGGTATGGAATCATAATATGCTAATGCTAAATTTCTTTTTAGGAAGTGTTTGTTGAAAATCGCCAAGATGGAGTGTCCCGAAGATTCATTCCCCCAGCCAGGTATTAATTATTATGTTCTCTGTTCTATTAATTTGTAGTAAATGCAATTCTTTCAGAGGCTGGAAATTTTAACCAAATTCTGATACTGAAGTCTTTCTGTGGTTTAATTTGGATGGAGAATGTACAAATGCACACACACATACACTCAGCTGCTAATAAAAGCAAAAAATAGAGCAAAAGATAGAGCTAGAGCAAAAGATAATAAAAGAAGCAAGTATTCTCCCTACCTATAGGAACTGAAAGCAAAATATACTTTAGTTCTTTCATCCTTCCTTTGAAAGGAAGCACAAATAGTCCTATGACCACTTGTTAAGGTTCAGTTCAAGGTTATGACAGCACTGACAAAAATGAATTACAAGTGATTCTCGCACTCATGACCAATGCAGCATCCCTATAGTCATGATCAAACTGTGAGAGCCTGACAACCATCATGTATTTATCATGGTTGCAGAATCTCAGGATCACGTGATTATCATTTGCAACTTTCCTGAAGGGCTTCCAACTAGCAAAGGGGAAAACTGGATTTGCTTAATGACTATGACAAAAAAGGTTGAAAAATTGTAAAATCATTAAGTGTGACTCACTTAATAACAATTGATGTAGTGGAATCTGGTGCTGAGTTATGGGAGGGAGGAGTGAAGTGAAATATCAGCCTTGAGTTGTTGTTATGTAGGAAGTGATGCAGAAGAGACCCTTCCTAATTTCTTTACAGAATTTATCAGATAGGTATGCAGAGTATGCTTTACACTGGCAAGATTATGCCTTTTTGTGAACAGCAATAAAAATCATTTGAACATTTACACGTTTAGTTTTTGATTTTCCATGCCTGACAATTGCTTAGCGATAGAAGTTCTGGTCCCAATTGTTGTCACATAAGTTCATTTTGAACTGGATTCCCTATTATAGAACAACAATTTTCAGAAGGAATTTTATAAAAGTCTGGGAATTAGGGGAGTTGGTCCAACAGTAGGAGGCCAGTAGATTCAGGAAGGTTAGTTTGTTTGGTTGCAAAAATT
The DNA here is from genome assembly GCF_059756535.1 of Pantherophis guttatus. NCBI lineage: Eukaryota > Metazoa > Chordata > Lepidosauria > Squamata > Colubridae > Pantherophis > Pantherophis guttatus. The sequence goes on along the minus strand of NC_142066.1, from coordinate 61,248,248 downwards.
TAAAAAGTTAGTTATGTTTGCCCCCCACAGTAATGAAACCGAAGTATCCCTCTATTATTTCTGCCATAGGACTAATACATTCATCCCTGCCAAAATTTTTTCCAGATCAGAGCAACCATTCTGCAAAATACTTTTATTTGGCCATGGTTCTCGATAACTTGTATAAACTAGCTAATGTATATTCTAATGAAAAGGAATAGTTTTCTAAGAGGCTTTTAAATTGAATCCAAGTGATTCTTGGATGCAATGGATCCAAACACAACTTTGTTATTTTTTAACTCTATTGTCTATCTCTAACAATTCAGACATTTTTTTTCCTTGTAGCTTAAGCCTGCAAATTGTAGATTCTGTGTCAAATATAGTTTATAGAGCAAAACCTATTTACTATAGGAACTGGAAATTATGGAACAAAATGTAAACTACTATGGTTTAACATCAGAATTTTTGATGTTAAAAAAAATTAACATCAGACCTCTCTGTGGGCATGCCCTCTGTTGCCAGCTACTCTTCCAGGTTCCGCCATGCACATGCGCAATGGCCAGCTGCTCTCTTTTGGGCTCCGGTGCGCGCATGCGCACTGCAGTTTCGGCACTTGGTGCCAAAAAAGTTAATTTTCACTGATCAATGAGAACACAGTTTATAACAAAATCGTGCTGCATTTTTCAGGATGATGTCAACAGAAAGTGCCAACAGTTTCACTCTGATTGGAGAGGCCTCTGATGGAGGAACCATGGAAAATCTCAGCAGAAGACTCAAGGCAAGTTGACCCCTATTCTTGAATATATTATCAATGTTTAGAAAAAAGTGGTTGGGAGAATAGAGTACAATAATTTTGAACCTTTTTTTGTTTTATCAAAGCAAAGCTCTAATGAATAGTAGTTTTGCTTGACAAAAGCTTTCTGTCTCATTTAACAAATGGTAGAAGTGTTTTCTTCTTCTAAAATGAGCTCTTCCTTCCTTACAGGTCACTGGAGATCTGTTTGACATCATGTCTGGCCAAACAGATGTGGATCATCCTCTATGTGAAGAATGCACTGATACACTTCTGGACCAGTTAGACACACAGCTTAATATTACAGAGAATGAATGCCAGAACTACAAGTGAGTAATAAATTTCAGAAGGGCTACAATATCTTCTTGACAGAATAAAGAAATATAGTTTTACCCTTTTTTTTTTTTTTTACTGAAAAAGGTACCATATGTTTGTCTCAGACAGGTATGTACTCAAGCTGTGGCAATTCAGTTTCTACTTTAAAATAGAACAAATAACAAGTAGTCCTCGATTTATGACAACAATTTCTATTGCTAAGTGCAAAATTTGTTAAGTGAATTTTGCCCCATTTTACGACTTTTCTTGCTACATTTGTAAAGTGAATCACTGCAGTTGTTAAATTAGTAATTTTGTTAAATGAATCTGGCTTTCCCATTGACTTTGCTTGTCAGAAAGTCGCAAAAGATGTTTACATGACTTCGGGACACTGCAATCATCACAAATATGAACCAGTTGCCAAGCATCTGAATGTAAATCACACGACTATGGGGATGCTGCGGGGATGATGTCATAAGTGTGAAAAATGATCATGCGTTACTTTTTTCAGTGCTGTTGTAACTTCTTACGGTCACTAAATGAACTGTTATAAGTCAAGGACTACCTGTATATCTACACAGATTTGATGCTCAGGGATTACTGGCTGGGTTTTCAGGTGCATAATTGTGAAAGAAAGTGAAGTTAAAGGGTTTTGTATGGTTCATTGCCACCCCATAAAATCACTGGGGTTTTTTTGTAGGAAATGTCTTGAAATCCTGGAGCAAATGACTGAAGATGACAAGGAGAAATTACAGTTGGAACTGAAAGAATTTGCTCTCGAGGAAGAGAGGTTAATTGAAGAATTGGAGGAAGTAGAGCAAAAGCGCAAGGCACTGACTGAAGATTTTGAGAAGGTCAAAATTGAGGCTGAGAGGCTGGATCAGGAGGAAGCTGAGTGAGTGAAATCTTGCTACTAACAGTATTCCCAACTTTGTAATTTTTTGGCTAATAGGTTGTTGGAGTTCACCATGTTTATTGGTGACTATTTTTCCCCATTTTTTTCCTTTATGCCTATATTAAACATCTTCCTTTTTTGTACTGCTTTCCCAGCTATTGCTTACCACATCTCTGTTACACTTCATTTTCTCCTTATCCCTGACAGATTTTTTATTGGTACTTGTGTTTTTCACATTTCCTTAAATACCCTATCTGTAGCTCACTTACTCTAGCTATCCAGAGTACTTGATAGGAAAGTCCAGAAAGTTAAATAGTTTCATAAGTCAGATAGGAAACTACATGTCAGGGCATTTATTAATCCCATGTTTGGCTATGGGACTAATTACCCTGGTTTTAGATTAGAGGAGATGAATCGAGGCTTATTCCTTGTTGCAATATTCCGAAAAAGAAACGCGAAGGAAGGTTTCTAATAAAACTCATTTATTTGTTATAAAGAAAATAAAACACTTCACTAACTAAGAAAAGTTAATTGTTACATTTTGGAAGTAATTTGGGCCAGCTGCCTTTCAGCAACCGGCACCCGTGGCAAGAGAACAAAGGAAAGAGTGTGTGAAGGAATGTGGGTGGATGGACATGCGTAGTAGCTTACTGATAAGGAACTTGGCAAACTACAGTAAGTCTATTAGTCCAAAAATAATGAAGCTCAGCTGGGAAATAAAATAACGCAGTGACACTACAGTGTGCTATTTTTATGCCACCTGTCTAGCACTAGATAGGAACTATCATTTTTTACTCAAATTAATTTTCATGAAATTAATTTCTAATTCATCTGAACATTTTTGAAGCCTATCCGTTTTTCCCTCTTAAAATTTGTTCTTTTGGATCTGGCACTATTCTACACGTTGAATCCTTAAAGGTTTTAGGGAGGTCCTCCAAAGAATTAACCTCATTCTCTTGATGTTTCCTGGAGGTATCAAAAAGAATACAGTGAATTCAAGCGGCAGCAACTAGAACTGGATGATGAACTGAAAAGTGTTGATAATCAAATGCGTTATGCCCAAATGCAGCTGGACAAGTTAAAGAAAACCAACGTATTCAATGCTACCTTCCATATCTGGTAAGAAGAGATAGACTGGCATGGGAGAAATGTAGTGGAGAACAGTAGTTGAATCTGGATGGAGGAAAATGCATTTAAGTTGCAACATACTGGTACATACAATAGCATATTTGATCATTTGGGCTCTGCAAAGTTGAGAATTTCAGAAGACTCTGGTCAGCATTAGAGCGAGTATAATAGTTTCAGTTTCAGTTTGCTGCAGAAGTCTAACTGAATACTGTTTTCAGTTTATACTTTACAGTGTTCACTAATGGTTGGATTCTTATTTTCCACTTTCTAAGAAGCAACCCTTCTTTGAGAGTCTTAGGTCACTCACCATGAATAAATAAGCTCTTTAATCAATGTTATTCCCCTTTTGGAGGATACTGTCTATAGTATTTTTTAATGATAACTAATTAGTAATATTTCACACGGGGTCCTGTCCAAGATCTTTCTATCCTTGTTTTAAAGTTTTATATTCCTTTGCCAAACTGACTGGAGCTAGTAGAGTTGGATTTTAAATAATCTGGGTAATACCAGACTGACTTCCTGTGCTACCGACAGATTTTCATAAAAGCTGTGGATTTTTATATTTATGTTTGGAAAATTATTTTAATTTTGGATAACTGTCCAAAACCTGCTTAAAAAGACTTGTTTGTACTGTGTGTAAGATTAAGCTAGCTGATTAGATTTCTTCTTGCATAGGCATAGCGGGCAGTTTGGCACAATAAACAACTTTCGTCTAGGCCGCCTCCCAAGTGTCCCTGTGGAATGGAATGAGATCAATGCAGCCTGGGGGCAGACTGTTCTGCTTCTCCATGCCCTTGCCAACAAGATGGGCCTGATCTTTCAAAGGTAGATACCGAGACAACGAGCCACCCCTCCCTTTTGTCAGCCATAGGAATGGCAAGATTAATTAACTTGTTTATTGGTATAGAAACCTATTCAATACTTTTCAGTCAAATTATTCTTAAGTGGCTGTTTCTTGCAGATACCGTCTTATTCCATATGGAAATCACTCTTATTTAGAGTCTCTTACTGACAAATCTAAGGTAAGAGATTTTAGTTTCCAAGAATCCCTTTCATACACCTGCATTTTGGATTTCTAGAGTACTGTATCTGTTTGTACTTAGAAGAGATTAATCAGTTCAGAACAAGTCTTTAGACACTTGGTGAAAAACATTTTGAGCAATTCTCCATATGCTGAATTGTAATATGTATGTATGTATGTATGTATGTATGTATGTATGTATGTATGTATGTATATCTAGGTTGCCCAAAGTTTTTAAACATAGTTTGACTACTCCACTGTAAACATGATGAAATATATTTGTTGATGGGAAATGGGATGCTAACTTAATATAATACAGAATGATTTAGCTGATAACATTTTTAGTTTAATGAAATATTCATGCATGATAAAATATTTAGATGAAGATAATTGAATTTATATTTTGGAAATATCATTACGCCATTGTGGTTATGCAGTATAAACAAATATAATAAACTTAAATAAAACTTAAATATGTGAGCACTGTAATGCATATGTATTTAGGGATGTGTTTTTTTTTTTTAAATTTGATTTATATGCCGCCCTTCTCTGGAGACTCAGGGCTTAACGCTTACAATGCGTTAAGCAATAGCCTTCATACTTTTGTATATTTATACAAAGTCAGTTTATTGCCCCCACAATCTGGGTCCTCATTTCACCTACCTTAGAAAGGATGGAAGGCTGAGTCAACCTTGAGCCTGGTGAGATTTGAACTTACAGTAATTGCAGATAGCTGGTGTTAATCACAATGCTATCAGTCTGCTGAGCCACCAGGCCCTTGAATGTTATCTTCTTACAATTGTACTGTTTAATTTGATATTTTATATAGTCGTCTTAAATATGGTATTGCATGTGTGGAACATCAGTATGAATAAGCGGGGGGAATTCAAAAATTGTAGCAACCCGTTCTCTGCCCAGTTGCTAGGTGAGCGTGGCCATGGTTGGCATGGCCTACTCAGCCTCCTGCACCACGGCAGGGGGGTGGGTGTTTTTGCCCTCCCCAGGCTCTGGAGGCTTTTCTTGAGCCTCCAGGAGAGTGAAAACAGACTCCCAATGGGTCCATTTCCAGACTTCCGGAACTTCTGGGAGGCCCGTTTTTCACCCTCCCTAGGCTCCAGAGGCTTTTCTCAAACCTCCAGGATGGTGAAAATGGCCTCTTCCGGGCTCCAGAGGCCCTCCGGAAGCCAGAAATGAGCCCATGAACTTCCGGGAGGCCTGTTTTTTGCCCTCTCCAGGCTCTGGAGGCTTTTCTCGAGCCTCTGGGAGGGCAAAAGTGGCCTCCCCCGGGCTCCAGAGGCTGGAAATGGGCCCATGTCCAGACTTCTGGAACTTCCAGGAGGCCCGTTTGTCACCCTCCTAGAGCCTCCGTGCGGGCCCTGCACTTACCTGGCATCCAAAACAGACTGCATGGAGACACTGGGAGGGTTGGGGTGAGTGGGTCCAGCCAGTCCTTGCAACTACCAATTCGGCAAACCAGATGTAAAATTAGCATCCGGTTCACGGGAACCGGTCCAAACTGGCTGAACCCCACCCCTGTGAATAAGTGTGTTTTAGTATCATCTCTCTACACTTCTTTTACCCTGGATCCTATAGGACCTGCTAATTACCATATTTTTTAGTGTATAAGACACACTCCGCCACCCCCCAAAAAAAGTGGGAGGAAATGTCTGTGTATCTTATACAGCAAATGTTGCCGAAGCCCTGTCCACGTGCTGGCCCCCACCCTTCGGCCTCTGCCTCCCAGCAATTTGCCACTGCCTATCCCCGCCACCTGGAACAGGCCAAAAATGGGACACGTGGAGGCCAAAAATGGGGCACCCGGAGGCGGCGATAGGCAGCAGTGGCGACGGGCAGTGGCAATCTCTGCAGCCTGGAACAGCTGATAGGCGGTATTCTGGGAGGCAGATCCAACCACCAATCAGCTGCTCGTGCTAAATAGGCTGTGCTGAAGCTGACCAGGCTGTTTGCTGCAAGGAGGCAAATTGCTGGGAGGCAGAGGCAGATTTCCCCCCCTCCCCCTTTTTCCTCCCCAAAAGCTAAGTACGTCTTATAGTCCAGAGTGTCTTATAGTCTGAAAAATATGGTATTTGCATTTTAAAATGCCCTAGATACTAATTGAAAAAGAAACTGGGGTTTAAGAGAAACAGGAGTAAAACAGATTTTATTTTCTTGTTTCCTGTAGCCTTGATTTACGATAGTTTAGAAGAGCAGTAATAAACAGCAAAGAAAATTCATGCTACCTAAATTGCAATGAATGCTTGTTATTGAGTAAAAAGTAGGCATTTCATTAATAATAATGTAGAACTGTAGGACAATTCCTTGTGTTTCTAATATTTACATTTATGTCTTCAAGGAGCTGCCTCTTTACTGTTCAGGAGGCTTACGGTTTTTCTGGGACAATAAATTTGACCATGCAATGGTGGCATTTCTAGATTGTGTACAACAGTTCAAAGAGGAAGTAGAAAAGGGCGAGACCCGTTTCTGTTTACCTTACAGGTAAATGTTAATGGTGCAGAAAGTAGGTTTTCTTTTCTTACAAACTTTTAAATTCTAAATTAAATATCTCTTGCTAAACTATTATATAATTGAATTAAATGCTATTAATTTCAAGGTATCTCATGTATACAGAAGTTTTGCCTTTCTATTTTAACGCAGTATAACAACAGCTAGATTATTGTGGTTCTTCAAAGTACTGATAATAAACTACCACATTTAGTGGTCTTGGTATTTTTTAGTTGACTCTGCTTTGTCATTTGGTTATTGAAAATATGTCAAATAAAGAAAACTGAAGTTCTCTCTCAGCAAGAGCTTATGTCTAAAGTTTAATAAATCAGGGCATTACAACAGGGAACTGGGATTTATTAAAAATAATGTAGTGCTAATCTGAGACCAAATGTCAGCATTTTCAGCGCCTAATAGGATCTGTTTCTCCAATACAGAATGGACGTGGAAAAGGGCAAGATTGAAGATACAGGTGGAAATGGTGGTTCCTACTCCATTAAAACCCAGTTTAACTCAGAGGAACAGTGGACAAAAGCACTCAAGTTCATGCTGACAAATCTGAAATGGGGTCTAGCTTGGGTTTCTTCGCAATTCTATAATAAATGACAATTATGAAGGAGAAAGAATTCAGCATGATGCAATGATGCCAAAAGTAGGACTTGGGACACTGACAGCCATACATTATTTTAGAAGAAGAAAAATCTGCAAACTTGATATTACATTATAAAATGGAATGAAGCAAAAAGCTTCATAGCATAGCTTAGATAACATGTAGATAAAGTATACAACTGAGTTTAGAAAAAGAATCATGTATTTTCTCTGATAGGACAGAAAAAGGAGACAATATTTGTGGTAGAGGCTTGGTTAGGAGGTTATTGCAGCTTCATTATTGCACTAAACTAGAAATACAAAATAAATACACTTTTTTTTCAGAACAGTTTATCAGTTCTAGAGAGAGGAACACATTAATGTATTTTTTTGTCAGATACATTTACTTGTTTATGCTAAAGCTTCTGCTTTTACATGTAATATTTATCATCATAATCCATACATCTAATATTTGTCTTAAACTTGCTATAATTATTTGTGTTGTAATGGTTATGCAAGACTGCTGTAAATGGTTTTGATGCCCTAGCCACGGACAAAATACCTTTCTTTAAATCTTCCCTCTTAAAAGATTAAGATAACAAAAACTGTGTGATATCCATTAAACTATTGAAGTTTATGAGGATGTGCAGTGCCTTTTTAGTAGTTATCTGCTTACAATCCCATGCCTATGTCAAATACTATAGTACATTTCTTGATAAGCAGGTTCTTCAACTTCAGAAAAATGAAGGGTTTCTAACAACCATTCACAATATTACCTAGACTGTGCTTCAGAATTGCATAGACTGCCTCAGTAATGCTCTGCAGACTGATGCCTGTGGTGCTATTGAGGTAGTCCACAACCTTTCAAGAGAGGGAAAAAAAGCTTTAGATGGATACACTATATCCTATAGAACTAGGATTCTTATGGGTAGCAAGCCACATGTAAGAGGAAAAAAATATCTCCAGCATGTTTTTTACGCATGCGCCTAATATAAACCCTACCCTCAAAATAAGCCCTGCTTAAGAGCCTGCGGAGTTGCTGGCTGACCATTCCATCTGGTTGCTCACAATGCCACAGCCATGAAGTGAGGTGGGGTGGTGGTTGAGCTTACCTCAGGGCCAATGGTGAAATTGAGCCGGTTTTATCTGGCTCAGGTGAACTGGTAGCGCTGGCAGTGGGAGGCTCCGCCCACCCACCTGGACTAAATGATAAGATGTATGTACCTGATTCCAGTCTTCATGGTTTAGCAGGAAAGAACTTGCACCAATTACTCCTACAGCTAGTAGCATGAGGTCTTCCTTTACAGATGCAAATTTTGCTCTATGAAATTGAAATGACAAAATGAACACGGACTGTATTCCAGCAATAGTAATAATGATGTACGTTTGAAAGTACAAACCTACCCTGTTTTCCCCAAAATAGCACCTATCCCAAAATAAGCTCCAGCATGTTTTTTATGCATGCGCCTAATATAAGACCTACCCCCCAAAATAAGCCCTGCTTAAGAGCCTGCGCAGTTGGCTGACTGACCATGCCATCTGGTTGCTCACGGTGCCACAGCCATGAGGTGAGGTGGGGTGGTGGTGGACTCTGCGTTTTTGACCCTCTGCGCATGCACAGAAGGCTCTGTGCATTGGTGGAGGGGGCACGCATGAGCGTAGTGAGCGTGTGCGCTCACATTTGCAAACCGGTAGCGAAGGTAAGTAAATTGCACCCTTACTCAGGGCTCCCAAAGCTAGGCCATCCATGCTCTGACATCTGCCTCGCAGTGGCAGCACAAAGAGCTGTGTGCAGCAGGAGCCCACGTGGCCAACAGCCCACTTCTGTTTGCAGCTGCAATACAGCAGGAGACCAAGTGGTGTGCTCATGCCGCGAGGCGAGGCAGGTGTCAGGGCGTGGATGGTCTGGCTTTGGGGCCCCTGAGGTAAGCCGGTCGAGGGCGCATGGGGCAGCTCCACCCTCTGCCTCACCTTGTGGCCATGGCATTAGCACATCACTTAGCCTCCTGCTCCGTTGTGGCCACAAGCAAGCAGAAGTGGATTGGCAGCCATGTGATGTCCTGCTGGATGGGGCTGCGCTGTGAGGCAAGGCAGATATTGGGGTATGGATGGCCTGGCTGGGGGGGCCCTGAGGTAAGCTGGTGTGGGACATGTGAGGCAGCTCCAACCCCCCGCCTCAGAGTGACACTGGTGCACCACACGGCCTCCTGCCGCATCATGAGCAAGCAGAAATGGGCCTCCTGTAGATGGAGAAAAAAATAAGACACCCTCAAAAATAAGCCCTAGTTTATTTTGGGGCCCAAAAGAAAATAAGATCCAGTCTTATTTTCGGGGAAACAGGTATTTAGCCATATTAAACCAATATGATTAAATAGTTGATCATTTTTAAAGCATTTCCCTGTTACATTCACTCATCTTTTGAATTAAAAGATAGGTTTTAAAGACTTATGCTTATAATGGCTAGAATGCCTAAAACATCATTAAAGTATTTAAATAGCACATTTCTCACAAATACATTGTGTTCAGTGGAGCCCAGTATTGCTTTGAGTATCTATACAATAAAAAGTATATTTTCTTCTGCATTTCTGCTGTTACATTGAATATATTAGACAACAGTACTGAGTAGGGCTGTATTTTGCTGGAAGGTAACAATGAAGAGGTGAATTTAATGTTTTCATCTCCAAAAACTAAATATTAACAAAATTTAATGCTGTGTATAATTGTATAGCAAAATGCCAACAACCCTATTAACGTAGGATTTTTTTTTTCAATTTCAGTATATTGTGCTAAAGTATTGGAAATGTAACATTTGGAAACCAAAGGATTTCCTAAGAAAACATGCAAAATTTGTGAAATCAATGAAACTTTTCTGTAATTAAAAAAACGCAGATTCAAAAAGGTTATTTGAAATGTTAAAAGGCAAGTTAAAGGATCCAAAATGAAACAGTTTCTATCTAAAAGTTCACTAATGCAGGAACCGCCAACCTTTTGGGCACCAGGGACTGGTTCTACGGAGAAAGGTTTTTCTGTGGACCGGAAGGGGCATGGTTTCGCATGCTGCCTGCGTCCTGTGGATGGGGCTTCGCTTCTTTGTGCAGCCCAGTTTTCAATTCTGCAGCTTTAATTTTAGGCAACAATAGCTCATCCCAGTGGTCTAAAACAAAGTAATTCTAATTATGTCTTCCCATTAAGTCCTCCAATTCATATCCCAGTAACTTACATAGGGAATATTTAGGTACATTTAAGGTTCAAAACTGTCCCATCCAAGTAAAAAATTGCCTTAGGCTGAGAATTGCCCATATTTAAACATTCTGCAGAAGGAAAGATTTATATGACCCAAATAAAAATCAGGATGATGTTGGCACACTGAAGCTAGATTCTATCAGGAGAGCATTGTTTACAAACATATCTGTTAAAATTTGCTAGTGGAAAAGTAACCCAGATTTTCTTGGTCTATAAAGTTCACTTTCCATTTGTGCTACTTCAATATACACAACTCTCAAGTTTTGATTTCCCTTTATGGCACAAACTTATTGCTAGCTTGCTTCTTTCAGAAACTTACAGTTGAAGTTCACTTGGTGACGAGTTTTCTATTGAAGACTTCAGCAAGGTATCATAAATATTGTTCCGCAACAGATATGATAAACTCAATAAATGTTTGCACATTTCATGCAGCTCTTTTGTGGGAAGTAAATAGCCATTGTATCCTAGTATTGTGAGGGAAAAGCCCAAGAATTAGATACTATAGGAAAGGGAGTGGGTTTCTATTAATTTTACTATCTGTGAGCCATGGATAAATTTGCTTCCCCTCCCCCTCTTGTTTCTGTCTGTTTCAATACTTTCCATTTAGCTACTCCATGCCCAAGGCAGGATAAGAACTCACCATTTCCTGGTTTCTAGCCTTGTGCCTTAACCACTACATCAAATTGGCTCTCATATTATAAGAACACATACAACTTCACTATATCTGTGATGTCCATGATGAAGATTGAGAATAATCACTGATCCACAGCCCATTTTATTGAAACATTTAGTTTTCTAACCACCAGAAGCAAAAAAAACCACACAAAAAACAAATAATAGGATTCCCAAGAACAACAGGGACATGTCCCTGTAGTTCATTGGCAACAAGAAGAAAATGTGTGGCCACTGCCTTCCCCTGAGATGTTCTGTAAATTGTCACTTTATCCTACTGCTCTAGGATCGTGATGGAAAACCTATGACATGGGTGCCACAACTGGCATGCAGAACCCTCTTGGTGGGCACGTAAGCTGTCACCCAGCTAGTTCCATTGTGCACACGCGCCTGCCAGCCAGCTGATTTTTAGGATGCTTGGAGAGGGACACATGCGGGAAATGTGCATGCATATGTGGGGCGTCACGCACACGTGTGGGGGGTGCAGCACCCCCCCATGGCCTGTTTTTGGGCCCAGGGGGCTGCAGGAAGGCCTACTAGGACCAAAATGGGGGGTGGGAGGGGTCGCTGATTCGGGCCAACCGGATGCTAATTTTACATCTGGTTCGCCGAACCTGTAGTTGCAAGGACTGGCTGGCCTCTCTCACCCCGCCCGCCCCTCCCAGGATTTTCCATGCAGCCCGTTTTGGATGCCAGGTAAGTGCAGGGCCTGCGCAGAAGCTCTGGGAGGGTGAAAAATGGGCCTACTGGAAGTAGCGGAAAGGCCTCTGGAGCCCGGGGGAGACCATTTTCGTCCTCCTGGAGGATCGAGGAAAGCCTCCAGAGCCTGGGGAGAGTGAAAATGCCCCCCCATGGTGCAGGAGGCCGAGTAGGCCACACCCACTATGGCCAGGGCCACCAAAATTTTAATGCACGGTGGTGAAGGAGCATGGGGATTGGGTGCACATGCACAGAGGGGTCGTGCGGACATGCGGGCATGCGCATTGCATTATGGGTGCCGACCTGTGAGCGCACTGTCATATGTGGCATCGCACCCTTTTGGCACACAAAGAGAATAAAATTATCCATCACTGCTCTAAGATGTAACTTGGAGATTTTTTTTAAGAGTAGCAAAAGTTGGCTAAGTGCTGACACCTGCTGCAGAGCCTGGAAATAAAGAGATTTACCAATTTAAGTAGCTGCTCAGCTACCGGTAAGAGGGATAGACAAATCAGAATCACTACTAGTTTTTTACTAGCAGGGCAAAGCTGTTTCATAGATTACAGTATATGTTTCCTGGGTTTACCTAAAACTTCTAGGAGAACTTCAACATAGGCAAGTGGAACTGGAACATTGACTTGAAAGTGCAAAGCCTTCAAAATAGCTAGTTCTGATTCTAATAATTCTTCTGTAGTGTACGAGAAACCTAAAGACTTCAGAAACTTCAGAACCATTTTGTTATTAACGATCTGTGTAAAAGAAGTAAGAACATTACATCCAAAATGCCAATTTTACTTCGCCATAGTGTACTATGTTTTATTGGAATGGGTTGTGTTGTATATGTTGCTGTTTTTAACCCATGAATCATAATGATATTAAAACGCTGCCCAATTAACAATTAATTTTGTTTCTACTGCTAATAGTTTATTTATATATCAAATTTCTTAACCATCCCATCTCCTTCATATTTGATAGTTCATCATTGTGAAAGCCAACTCCATATAGTCATACATCTCTTTCAGTACTAATCATTAACCCAAGCTATTTATGAAGACACCATTGCTTAGCAGTTTATAACATTATTTTCATTCCTCTGATCAGATTGTCTAGTGAGAAATAATTATATTTTTCCCAAATGCACACATGCATTTAACAGTCCTGTTTCTGTCATTGGAAAGTCCACAAGATATCTCAGAAACAAAACTTGTATGAAAGTTATATAATACTGTATTGCTCAAGGCAAATCTTGAATCTCCTTACTTTGTAATGGAAAGAAAGCTTGCTGGCAAGCTGAATGCAAGAGACTAAACGCAACATATATGTGTCTTCTATTTGTACTTTCAGCGAGGCCCAATTGCTGTCTTCTTCCTTTCCTAGAGTCAAATTAGAGAACTCTTCTAAACGTTTGAGCATATACCTAAAATGCAAAAGCATTGATAAGATATCTAAAGAAAAGAGCAGATACTTACTTGAAATTTGCTTTATAGTTTACAGAAACAAATATCAAAACCATGTAACTACACTTGATTTTACAGAGTGAAAGCTATTCCAAAGAGTCATGAATCAATGTATGAAACAGCCACAGTAAGCTTTAGGACCTTCACCAGCCCCCCCAAGAATCAAATTGTCCATTTGGTGCAGTATATTCACAATTGGATATTAACTGGGATAACTAAAGTGGCACAAAAATGCAATTTAAATATTCCAGACTTGGTCTCAGGCAAAGTTTTATAAAAACAAGAGATGGGAAAGAAGCATGCAAGGAAGAAAAACAACCCTGGTATCTAAATTGTATCTGATATTATATTTGTAGATTGAATGCATTTGTAGTGGTGTCCACAAATTCCCCCTCTGATAGATTTTGGGCTTTTACTACTCAAAGCAGGCTTGTCATTAAATACCTTTTGATTTGTAACTGTGGCTAAAGTATTCCCCCCAAACAATCTTTTGAGGCTTTAAAAAGGAAGCATATACATTTTAGTTTATATATTTATAGGTTAAAGCTATGATTTGGCTGCTGTAACCTTTTATACGATAAAGGGTATAAGTTACAGGAAATAAAACTGAAACTTTAAGCACATCTACTTAGAGGTAAATCCCACAAAATTAATATTGTTTAATCTGTGGTAAACATATAAATTAATGGTTCTATCCTAATATCAACAGTCAAAGAGAAAATAAAGAAATACCTTTCAAATATTTCTATTGCTTGATATGTGGCTGATTCAGTTAGGTTCCACTTCCCAGCTAAAAGAAAAACAAATTCTGGCAGAGACACAAGGGGAAATGATCATAGTTAGAGGCTTTTCTAAAATGTCTTTCAGAATTTCATCTCGGTTTAGAGAACTTGTTAAGGCCAATTCTTACCTACTATCCGTGTGTCTTTGAAACAGCCTGCCTCACCACACAGTTCACTCAAATACCGCTCATTCTCTACAGCCATGTGAAGCAAAGTATCTTGGATAATTCCAGGGGTCATTACTCCAAAGATAGGTTCTGAATACTGGTATCGGGCTGATACCTGTGCAGGTAAGCCCATTCTAAAAGTATTGTTACTACTCTGAAAAAATAATAATTTATCATTAAACTACAATAATTGATTTCTTCCAACAGTTCATTCCAACTGTTTCTATTAATAAGGAATAGAACAGAACAGAACAGAATTCTTTATTGGCCGAATGTGATTGGACACACAAGGAATTTGTCTTGGTGCATATGCTCTCAGTGTACATAAAAGAAAAGATACATTCGTCAAGAATCACAAAGCACAACACTTACTGATAGTCATAGGGTACAAATAAGCAATCAAATCATATTAAGAAACAGTCAATATAAATCGTAAGGATACCAGCAAAAAGGTTACAGTCATAGTCATAAGTGGGAGGAGATGGGTGATAGGAACGATGACAGGATTAATAGCAGTGCAGACTAAGTAAATGGTTTGACAGTGTTGAGGAATTATTTTTTAGCAGAGTGATGGCGTTCGGGAAAAAACTATTCTTGTGTCTAGTTATTCTGGTGTGCAGTGCTCTGTAGCATCGTTTTGAGGGTAGGAGTTGAAACAGTTTATGTCCAGGATGTGAGGGTTCTGTAAATATTTTCACAGCCCTCTTTTTGACTTTGCAGTATACAGGTCCTCAATGGAAGGCAGGTTGGTAGTAATTGTTTTTTCTGCAGTTCTAATTATCCTCTGAAGTCTGTGTCTGTCTTGTTGGGTTGAAGAACAAAACCAGACAGTTATAGAGGTGCAGATGACAGACTCAATAATTCTTCTGTAGAACTGTATCGGCAGCTCTTTGGGCAGTTTGAGCTTTCTGAGTTGGCGCAGAAAGAACATTCTTTGTTGTGCTTTTTTGATGATGTTTTTGATGTTAGGTGTCCATTTTAGATCTTGCGATATGGTAGAACCTAGAAATTTGAAGGTCTCTTACTGCTGATACTGTGTTGTCTAGTATTGTAAGAGGTGGAAGTATATCTAAAGTCTACCGCCATTTCTACGGTTTTGAGTGTGTTCAGTTCCAGATTGTTCCGGTCGCACCACAAGGCTAGTTATTCAACCTCCCATCTATATGTGGATTCATCATTGTCTCAAATGAGACAGATCACTGTTGTGTCATCTGCGAACTTCACTAGTTTAACAGATGGATCCTTTGAGATGCAGTCATTGGTATATAGAGAGAAGTGGAGAGAACACACAACCTTTGGGGGAGAGGGCTGTGCTAATTGTACAGGTATCTGATGTGATTTTGCCTAACTTCACCTGCTGCTTCCTGTCTGTTAGGAAGCTTATGATCCACTTACAAGTGTGTTCAGGTACCGCTAGCTGGTTTAGCTTAGTTAGAAGAATGTCTGGAATGATGGTATTGAATGCTGAACTACAGTCTACAAAGAGGTGGTAATGATGGTTAAAACAGGGTATAGTGGCATCTATCATATTAAGATATTATCTATTGATGTTTTACATGTTAATGCTGTTCGTGTAAACTGCCTAGATTCAACAGTATTGAAATGCCACTAAAGCATCAAAAATAAATACAATTCAATATAAACTTTATGAAAGGGGAAGTCCCAAGAAAGTAATTTAGAAATTAAAAGATTAAATTAGTCTGATATAAAATTGTGCTTTCTTTAAGCTCCTGTAGAGAATCCTCCTAAATGCATCTCTGACTGAAGATTAATTGTGGGTGAGAGAGAAGAAAAGGGCACCTCAAGTACTAAAGCAGTAGATACATTCATGATATGGCTAGTAATATATTTCATATAAGCCTACCTTTAAAAAATTAACAGCAACCTTATTTAAAAAGTCTGGCTTTGTTTAAGGGGACAACATGAAATACATTCAGAGTTGTGCCATTAAATTGCAATAGCACATATTAAATTCAATTAGAACATGTGTGAATATATTGAGTAAATTAAGTACCTAGCCAAGGAAAGAAAAACTGTGCTTCTCCAAGTTTTTAGT
Source organism: Pantherophis guttatus (assembly GCF_059756535.1). Lineage (NCBI taxonomy): Eukaryota > Metazoa > Chordata > Lepidosauria > Squamata > Colubridae > Pantherophis > Pantherophis guttatus. The sequence goes on along the minus strand of NC_142066.1, from coordinate 61,231,951 downwards.
CTTCACTTTGAAGGGCAGAAAAAAGATACATAATTAATTTGAGGAAATCCTCACCTATCATCGTGCCGTAAACGGTCAGCTCAAAATATATGTGACTCCACCCCTTTTAATTAGCGTTTGCCCTCACCAAAGATGGCAAAAAAAGAGCATGACCTTCAGCCGTAACAGTCGGGTGTTGTTGTTTTTTTAAAAAAAATGGCTGACGTCGTGACTAGCGTAGGTCACAGCCCTCACCAAAGATGGCCGCGCGGTCGTCACTGGATTTTTCTTCCGGGACTTGATACCTACTTTCTTGCCAAGGTCCTGGGAAAGATGTCGGCGCCGCAACGAGGAGGAGAGTTTTCGCGCGTGCCGCCAGTGAATGCCAAACCGCAAAGGATGGCACCCGTTGGATTTAATCCAGGGCCGGGCATGGGGATGGTTCGGCGAGGGATGAACACTCGCAACAACGCCTTAGCGCTCGGCCTAGGAGTTGCCGCCGCAGGAGTCTGTATCCTTTGGTAATCTGAGCGTCATGGCTGTCCGAAAGGGAAAAGCGTGCCTTGGGCCAGTTCCGTTGTTTGCGCCCTTGGGCTTCAATAACCTTCAGTTGGCTGGGTTCTTGCGCGTCTTGCGCTGGTTTAAAATCGGGGGCGAGGGCGGAAATTCAGACCTCTTGCATGGCAAGCAGAAGGTTGAGACTGCAGATCTCCTAGAAATGGATTGTTGCTTGTTCTAGTTCTCTCCCTTATTTTAGGAGGGGAGAAGAATATCGTCGCGTTCTTCTGTTTTGCCCTAGTTTTATTCTTGCAGTTACAAAAACGCAAGAAATGACTGGCTGACAATTACTCTTCGAATGCCCTGGTCCAATGAATCCTGAGTTTCTTTTTCTCATAAGCCAAAGCTTATCCACTACACCATCTTGGAAACTGAAATCTAACAACTTTGGGAAACGCCACAGATAGTACTATAAATTTTCACAGTGAGTTGCATGAAGCAGGGAGTTAGTTTCCTTGTATGCTTTGGCTCCTAGGCTATAGGGAAGCAAAATGCATTGCTCCTAGCTACATCCCAGCCTATTTCCTGGATCCGGATGGCTAAGAGTTTTGAGCTAGAATTTGCAGGTATTGAGATATTTTTTGACTCTTCAAGGGTATAAGAAGGGTTTTGAAATGTAAGCATGTATTTAACTACATTTTAGTGGACCTTTCTCCAGAATATGGGAGTCCATCATTTGTTCATACAGAATACCTAATACTGTTTTGGGTGATTCATCCAAACTGGTTGGATCTCTCTCCCCCTCCCCCCCAGGTTGATGAATTTCTTTGTTAAAGCATATCTGACATCAAGATTAACTTTTTTTTCTCAGAAAGGTAAATTTTGAAATGCAAATGGTATTATCTTTCTTACTTTCTCTAGATTTTTTCTTTGCATCCAGTTTAGGGCAGAGATAGTGTCATGGTGCAATACCACTTGATTGGTGGTGGAAATGACAGATTTATTTAGTAGAGGCTACTAGCATGCATACTGTAATTTTCCTCAGCTGTCATGTGCAGATGTCTACACCATGTATGCTTTCTCCCAAGATGTCTTGCTGAATGAAGTAGAAACAGAGGCTGAAATCATGCGAGCACAGGCAGCAAAGACCTCATCAGATTGAGAATGAAATAACTGAAGAATTACCAATTTTAGATGTTGAAAGTCAACATTCCTCTTTGTGCGATCAAACTACTTGAGGATAAGTTACACAACTCCAAGGATAACACCCTGCATTTCAAAGTGTTCACTGATAACATATTGCCATGTCTGAGCTATAAAAGCCATTTAACCCTTTTATCTGCTTTGTGAAACTCCAATAAACAAACTCAATGGAGGATAATTGTGTGAGAGAAGTTGTTTTAGGGTAGAACGCCAAACTGCCTGAGGAAGAAGGCTCAGAACTTTTATGTACTGAGTTATTTTTTAAAATACATTTTACATCTGAAAGAAGGTAATGATTTATTTACCAGTAGTGTAGGTGAACTCTTTGTGTTCCTCATATACATGTAATTTACCAAGGTGTCAGTTTTTATCAACATATTTAGATTTATTAGACCTGTATAAACTTCAAAGGGGTATTTCATTTTCATGGTGCTTTGGGGGGAAAATAGACCTTCAAAGCTGTTTTATGAAGTAACATTACCCCTACTATCCTACCTTTGCTTTGTATTCAGTAGGTCCCTCCACCCCCACTCAGCTAGAACAAACACAAAATGCCTCAGTAAGGTTACTAATGTTGCCTCCACAATGCAAAGCACTGCTAACCATGTCAAATTCTAAATTCCTTGCAAAGAACAAACATATTTATAAACATGACAGAAAGCAAAATTGTAATAAAAATCTTGCTCAAAGAATTGATTTTTAAATTTTTAAAATATTCTTACTTGGAATTGTACTTTTGAAGACCATTGACCTAAAACGGGGAACAATTATATTTGAATTGTTCATCTCTTTTTCAGCAGCTGTGTAACATTTATCTTTAATCAATGTATTTTAATCTTTAAATCTTTCCAAATTGGTAATTATTATTAGAAAGGAAATATTTTATTACTGTCCTGAAACGCTCACCATCCATCTTGAGTAATCTGTTCAGAAGTATGAGAGGTAGTACGGAATAGATAAAAAGCGAGGTTGTGCCCAACTTCTATGGATAGCAGCACAAAAAACATTTTATTGATGAGAAATAATAGGCAAAAACAAATGGTTAATTGAATGCAAGATACTAAAGTTTTGTCAATTCTAAAATAAAACCAAAAGAAGAACTGATGACAGAAGGATATAATTGTCAGTGATTTTTATTTACATTTATTAGAAAAGTAGACAAAAATATGATTTTGAATACTAATACTTAATTTAAAATAGAATTATGTACAAATATGAACATGTAATTACTAAAATGCATAAACATTTATTGAAATTTGAAACAGAAGAACAAGTAAGAGAATGTATGATAAAGGTGGACAGAGGTGAGGCAGGTCCCACTCCTGACCTTTCAGAAAGATAACCCTGGCCTTGCTTGGGGTACGCAGAGCAGCATGCAGCCATAGGGCTGGCTAGCACCCTGAAAGCCTTCCCCACATTTAAATTAATTTTTAACATTCATACTTGCCTCTTTTACATTTTATGTACTGTTATGTTTTAATATTTTATTTGTACACTGCCTAGAGTGACACTATGAGGGAGATGGGCATTTTCAAAGTTTTTGGTTATAATATCCAGATGGAAGCTATTCACAACCCCTTTCCTAATCAATGCCCATATTGGATCCAATCCAATATTGATTAGAGTTTTTTTTTAACCAAAATCTGAATTTATTACATGTTTTACACCGAATCGTGTTAATTTAATCCCTGCCCCTAATGCTTGCAGCAATCTGCAACTCTTTTATTTAATTTAATATAATTTATTTAATATAATTTAATAATTATATTTGTCACTTCATTGGATACTTCTAACTCCATATAATTTAAGTTAAAAATACTACCCTTTGGAAACACTATTTACGATTAGTCATTGTAAAGCTTGTCTCTTCATTGAAACATTTTTTGTGCTTTGATAATTCTATTAAAATACCTCATCCTATAGAGTTTGCTCAGAATTATTTTTGAAAGTTATAAGCAGTGTCTACTGAATCCCACATTGTACATGTATTTGTTGTTACTTTAGATAAATAAGCCAATTTAATTTTCCAGAAAGTTGTAATGTTAGATTAACTCATCTATATTTTCTTGTCCTCTTTCCATCCCCAAAAAGATAAGACACCTTTTTTTCAAAAGATAAATGTTTACTTAGTGTCTTCTAGCACAGAGGTTACACTTGGGATTACAGTATATTAGGTTTGAAAACAGTCTAAAATCAGGTTCTATAATTATCCAACTGCCCAACTATTAACTTGATTTCTGCTTTTAATGGGTTTAACATTAAAACAATGAAATTTCTTTTAAGGATTCAAAAAAATATGTTTGCGTCCATTATTATTGCTTTACATTCTTTGTTATTTAATTACCAAAAGAAATATAGACATTCCCTTATTTATGAACTTTAGAGTGACAAACCTTTACCCATATAGACAAACCTGTCCCTGACTCCTGCCTAAAAGGTTCTATTGGTAGAAAATAGGCTACTGTAGTTTATGCATGCTGTGAGCCTCCCATCATGAAGATGGCAGTACCACACACCCTTAGCCAGGAGCATGTTTGGTAGGCTCCACTGAGCCTTGACTGAGTGGAGCAGAAACGGACATGAACATGCCTGAAACGGCCTAAACACCCCAGGAGAGAAGAGAATTGCTGAGGCACTAAAAAGTTGTTTCCACCTGAATGCTGACACAGGAGGGGGTTCTATCAGAGAAGAACTATTGACCCATGTACATGCTTGGAGAGATTTAATGGCAGGGAAATGGGGTAGCATGAGAATGGGCATTGAAGCTGGGAGTCTCCCACTGCTGGGAAGTTCCCACCAAATTTGCTCCTGCTTTTCCCTGTGGAGAATGAAACTGCGTTGTTTATATGATCAAGACCAAACAGTGTACATCTCGCCCTCTCGTGGGTTGTACTGATTATCTTGCTGGCAGACCCTTTCCAAGTGAAGGTCCCAGTGGCCTGTGGGATGACTGGCCTGTCTTTGCCTCAGTGGCTGAAGTCTAAGCAAGTAAGTGAGCAGTGAGAGAAAGCTGAGATGCTCACTGCTACTTATTAAGGGGTTAGGGTTAATTTGCAATTGATCAGGTGAAGAGATGTAACATAACATTTTTTAATACTTGGATGGACTCATGAAAAAGGCACTTAGTAATAGCCTCTTAGAACACAATCTGTTCATAAGTAGGGGACTGTAGCCATTTCTATAATGGCTGCCATGATATTGTACATTTAGGGGTTCTTGGCTACTTGCACTTAAAGGTACTTTGCTTACCCTCATACTATTTAGGATTTAGCAAGAGCATATATGAGTCACAATTCTATTAATGTGGAACAAAAAATAGATAAGTCTCTTAAAATGTAAGCCTTTTCAATTCAGATTTGAAGATTGATCCTCAAGGTAGCTTAGGCTAATAAGGTCAACCAAGGCATGAACTAATACATAATTTCAATTGAAAATCTCCAGGGAATGACTACAATGTTTAAATAAGATAATTCTATTGTCTCACAGGATTAGTACCAGCACACTAATATTTTTCAGATATTAGAAATACATTAGTCACATGTAATTTTTAACAGCTTTGCAAATCTGTTTATGCATATATTAAAATACTTCAGAAGCATCAAAAGTAACAATATTTAATAAGGCTCAGAATATCTGAACACCCTTTTTCAAAGCTAAAGTGATTTCAGAAGTGGGATTTCAGGGCAGGTATGGCAAAGGATCATGGCAAAGATCTTTGCCAAAAGAATTGGTGAGTAAGTTGATTCCTTGGAATTTCTCTGGATAAAGAGATTGCCCATGTGTGCTCTAGATGGCTGCTTCCCACTAGACTGTAGGACAGTGGTTTTCTGTGGATTTGAGTGCTGGGATATGAGAGATTAGCCATCTTTCTCACAACTCTGGTGGGACTTTTTAAAAGAAACTATGTTTGCAAGCCACACTTTTAGAAATTGTTCATTAACTATTTCTATTAGAGACCTTCACAATGACAAGTTTGAAAATGACTGAGCTTACGTTTAATCATGAAAGAAAATTTTAATTGTAAGCTTAAGAATTCAAAGAATATGAAATAAACAATAAAACATAAATAGGATTTTAATCCTAGAAAGTCCTAAATGGATTAAGGGTCCAGATATAAAAAGATTTTGGAATTACTTATAAAGCACAAATAGCTTCTCATGGGAAATAGATTCTGACATGGATTTTACATGGCATGGATAAAGAATTTTATGATTTCAAAAATTGACCATTAGAGGGGACTAAAATTTTTACGTAAAGATATAGAGGCTTGAAAGTTGGTTTATATTGTAACAATAATGACACTAAAGGAGAATTTTGAAGAATGGAATCAGAAAATAGTAGCCACAATATTACCAATATCAGTAATGATGTCTGCTTCTATGGAGAGACTTACAGGTAGTCCTTGACTTACAACCACAATTGAGCCCCAAATTTTTGTTGCTAAGCAAGACAGTTGTTAAGTTTTGCCTCATTTTGAGACTTCTTGCCACAGTTATTAAGTAAATTATTGCACTTATTTAATTAGTATAGTTGTTAAGTGAATCTGCCTTCCCACTGACTTTGTCAAAAGGTTGCAAAAAGTTATCATATGACTTTGGGACACTACAACTATCATGAGTCAGTTGCAAAGTGTCTGAATTTTGATCATGTGACCATGGGAATACAGTGTGAAAAAATGTGGAAAATGGTCATGTCACTTTTTTTAGTGCCATTTTAACATCAAATAGTCACTAAACAAAGGGTTCTGAGTCAAGGACTGCCTGTATGTTCAAAAGATATTATTGAAGAAATATCAGATATAGAACAAATGCTATTTGACAAGATAAAAGATGCTATCACAATTGGATATATAACTGACAGGCCAAGAAAATGATTTAGAACTGGAAAGGGCATGATTGAATGCACTGCCTGCATCCCACGCATGCGCAAATGGGGCTTCGTTCATTTGCATGGCCCGGTTTCTGGCACATCACGGACAGGTGCTGGTCCACCACAGCCCAAAGTTGGGGACCCCTGATTTAGAGAAAGGTTTCACTGATTCCACAAAAAAAAGTTGTTAAAGTTTGAAATTTAAAAGGGAAATATAAACAATAAACCAAGAGAGTGACCTAAATAAGTTTTCTGTACTAGATTTTCAAAAGAGGTGTGATGGAACCTATCTATGAAGGTTAGGTGAAGTGATGGATTACAGAAAAGCAGATTCCTTCAATGGAGGGAACACTTTTGAAGAAAGGGGGCAAGACAAGAAACATCCACCACAGAGCTAGATTGTGAGAAGCGGAAATGATTTAGGATAGCCAGTCTCTAGCATCTCCCAATGTATGTCTATCAGTTTAGGGTAGTATAGGTTTAGTCTGGCAAAAATCTGCCTATACAGCGTAAGCAAATACAAGAATTGAACTTTGGCTGTTTTGTTTTGCTTTGTGTTGGGGCTAGGCCTGATGAAGCTTAAAAGCTTTGTGTGATAGGACCCAGAAGAAATGAAGAGAAATGAAGAGGAGAAATGAAATGAAATCCTACAAGAATATTTGAACAAACTAAATATTAAAACTGATAGAAGTAAAAGGACGGACTATAAAGATGGGTTTATCTGAAATAGTTAAAATAAGATACATTATTTCTAGCTACCCTTTATTGATTCTGCTGAAACTGGGACTGAAAAAATAATGCTTTATGGAATAGATAACAGATGGGATATTGCATAAAGTGATAAATGTTTGTAACTTTAGAGAGGCTGAAGAGTTACTAAATTTTATACTTGTGGTGATTCTATTTCTTCATTTTTCCTTGTTTTTGCACTTTTCATTCATTTTTTCTTTTCTCTTTTTTAAAGTGTAGTTAGATTTTACTATTATAATCAGTATTCTTAATAAAAATTATATAAGGGTGACTTCAGAAGGTAGAAAAATAAACTTGACGTTTAGTATTTAGATGAGCCTGTACTTCTTTTCTCCTTCAAATGGCAAAAAAATCAAAGATTCTTATTGTACAGATCCCTACCCCTGAATTGTTGAGGTTTTCTATTAAGCAGAATTCTTGCAGGCTTTGGCAGTTCATTTCCAGGCCATAAACTTTTTGATGTACTACTTTGACAACTGTATTGTTGCTCTTATTGTTCCTTATATATTTGGAGTAAGTGAATCATTAAACCAGCAATTGACTAGAAGCCAGACAAGGCATTTATCAAATGCATATTTCTTTAAAGCTCAAAGAAAGGAAATTTCTCTTTAATAGAAAATGTGTCCTATGCTGTTTGTTGGTAATTCAGATTTTAGAAGCAGGATTTCCCCCCCTTTTAGAAGAGATTCGAGAATATTCTCAGGTCTAGAGTGATCAAGAGCTTAATTAGGGAAATTATAACTTAACCTTCTAATACTACTTCTCAGAGTGTATTTTGTATGAACCAAAGAAGCAGGACTGAGCTTAATAGTACTCTATCACTTTTGTTCTTCAAAAGTGGAATAGAGGAATAAACCATTTTCAGAAGAATTACATCCCTCCCCCTCCCCCCCAAATTCAGATACACCAGAATTCTTGGAGAGTAAATGACTCAAATATTTGAAATGTGTGACAGTTCCTGCTTGTTGCTTTCATCCATTGCAAATTTCATCCATTTGTGTTTGTTGTTTCTGTTAGATTCTCTCCTCTCCTTCTAAAGTGTTTTGATCATGAGACTATTCCTCTTTGGTCTATCACAGCTATGCTAGTTTTTATAAATATATTTCTTTTACTGTGGAATGTGCCTTTTGCATCAAAGAGGTTTACTTTTAAAACAATTTTCCTAGAGATGGGAGTAGCAAGAAAAAGTAGCATACAATGCTTTCTCAGATTGTGAAGAGATGCATTGTATGATTCTTTCTCTTTTACTGACCCTTTTTATTCCCTTGGAAGTTCTACTGATGACAGAGGAGATGAATTCATCTATACTTATTCTACTATTACCATAAATTTGCTGCTTTTGTGCACATTTATCTATTTATAACACCAAGGAAATGGAAGACTAGATTCTGTGACTAGAAGTCTTCAAATAGCATTTTTTTTGCCTCTGCCAAAAGTACTGTAGCACTAAGGCTGCTGTGCAGAACACTGGAAGTCAAGAGAGGGCTTAGTAGGTGGGATCATCTCTCAATAAAGGAATGCAGCATTCCTTGCTTTGTGAGAGGGGGATTCAAAACACTTTCTAGATCCTGCCCTCCAGAGGGCTAGCTTCCTAATAAAGCCTTTATTGTGCTAGTGCCTGCTTTAATAACAAACACTTGGGGGGAGGTAGGAGTCAATGCCATTATTTCCTACTTGCAACACTTGTTTTTTACTACGAGCTTCTCATTTTTTGAATCTAAAAAGATTATGGAAGAAAAAAGAATAGCTTTCCCAAAAGTTCTTGGTCTGAACACAACCTCAATGGGGAGCTCAGATTATAGTAGTAAGTATTGTACAGGGAAGAACAGGGAAAAAAGGGTCAAAGAATCTAGACTGTTTTTGTCTGAATTATGTTTATTTATTTTCATTGTTCACATTCTTTTTTATTTATGTCAGGTTGGCGCTATCTTATGCAATATCAGCTTTTTTTTCAAAGCCCGTTTTTATATACTATGGTTGATGTACAAAACCTCATGTACAAGGCTTTCACTCCAAAGTGCAGATACCCTTGTAAAAAAGTTGAACCTTAATCAAGGCAAAAATTTCCAAAAGTGCAGAGAAGATCAAGTTGACTGCCACTGCTTTTAGGGCTAAATTTGCAGCTGAATTAATGAGGAGAGGACCTAATTCTAAGGCATACTCATCTCCCATAAGACAGCTGCTTAAAGATTTAGAGAAGCCTTGGGTGGCTTTGGTAATTAAGGAGAGCAAATAAGATCTACTCTAGGTCTTGATCTCCCTCTTATCAAGGCACATAGATCAATAAAGCTTGAAGCATAACGATTCCACTCCAGAGCATGAAAGATCTCATACAGCATACTTTGGTTCTATTTTAGTTGCATTCTTTTATAAGAGAGAAGCCACAGAAAAGCATGCACAACCTGGCATTTTCATGAGAAATCCTCCCAAATTGCAGGAGGTTGGCATCCCTTTGCATATCCAAAATTTATAAAGAAAAACTCAGTAGCACTGAAGTATTGTCATCCTTATTTGTTTGGTTCAGATACAATTCTCAGGAGCATCATTTCTGCCCCTTTTATCAAAATATCTTTACCATACTGAATAATAGTGACAGCCCTTATATACAGAGCAAAAGGCATATGTTGCAGAAGGCCCTTTCATTCAATCCTTTTGAGGGTGGGCACCAGGTTGAGGTAGAATCCACAAAAGTATCCTCCAATGGTCTGGTTACTGAAGAAACAAAAATAATTTGTGAAAACAATGAATTTTAAATAGCAGGCACTTGATGTCTATTTTGGTTGATGAAATGGACTTATTTAATGTGCTAAGTCATAAAAATGCATCATTTTGTAGGGGTTGATAATTTTTATTACTCAGATGTTACTATACTTCATCTCATAACATCCCTTGCTATTGGTATTGCTGGCTAGGGCTGAGCTAATGGAAGTTTTACTTCTGGAGTGTCACAAGTGGTGCACTCCTGGATTCACGTGATATTTGAATCTTATTATTATGGTTTAATAGATTTGATTTATGGTTCACACAGTATATGTGTGGTTTATTTAATTTCTTTATCAAATTTATACACCTGCCCATCTCACTGATGTAACTCTGGGCTCTGTATAATAAAACTAACAAAACAATTTTTAAATAACCATTTAAAACAACTAATCTAAAAACAACTTTTAAATAACTATTAAAACAATAAACTTAAAATGTATCAAATCCCACATACATTACTTCATGGGTTCCCTGTTATTGTAGGATCCCCAAGCCTGCTGGAAAAACCCACTTTTAAAGAGATTTCTGGAATCTAGTAGAGTTGAGGTTAATCTTGCCTTGAGGGAATGATATTCCAAAGAGTGGATGATATGGCAGAAAAGGCTTGTCTCCTGGGTGCCATCTTTAGCATATGGGACCCTTAACATGCTTTTCCAGTCAGACCTAGATGGATGGCTAGATGTAACCCAGAAGTGATGTTACATATTATTTATTAACACGTATCTAAGAAACCATGCTTCGTATATTCAACCCAACAATCTAAGGAACATTTATATAATGGCATGATTTCTCTAGCCAGAATTTGATACCTGAGAATTTCAGTTTCTATTCAGCTCCTATCCTATACTATGCATAACTAGAAATTTGGAGAAAAGATTTCAAGTGTTATTAATGGACATAATTATTCTAATCTCTCTTTTGAAATATTAAACATGGACTTGGTTGTCATATTTTGACAACTATAGCAAAATAATAAAGACGTATACTTACACCTATGTTTTTATTTCTGAAACTTTTGAAAACTAGTGTGCTATATTCAAGTTCTGTTGTTTGACTTTTATAGGATCCTGATCTATATTACATATTATGGTTCTGCACAATAAGTCAGTTGTTTAGACTGGATTTGGCATTTTTGTCCATCTATCAAGTCCTTCCCAAGAACCTACAACAGGCAGGTGTTGTTTGGTGGTATGAAAAGTATTATCGTAAGATATAATCTGTTTCAAGTAAAGCTGCCTTTTGCTACTGACTGATCACAAAATAGAAAAAAATAATAAAAAATAAAGCAGTACTCTGGTATTATAGAATTCAAACAAACAAAACAGGCTTAACAATTATTTATAAGAAAAACAAGGAAGTCTGAATAGTGGATATGGCAGTACTTGGAGACAACAGAATAGAAGAGAAAGAACGGGAGAAAACCAGAAACTATAAAGACCTGCAAAATAGAAAAACTATGGCAAAAGAAAGCAAAGATGTGCCAACAGTAATAGGCATCTTGGGTGAAAAACTACTGGAGCACCACTTAAACACGGTTGACAAAATCATCAATCAATAGCAAAAGGCAGATTATTATATTTTTAACTCACCTTTTATATATAACTTAAGGCAGCAAACATACCTGTTCATGAGTGAGATCAGGTTTTGCCATGGCAGGCTTTTGATATGAACATTGCTGTCCAGAAGTTTGTTGTTTTCTGCTCTCTTTAAACAATCTGAAGATTTTTTAAACCTATTTTCCTAACAGCAATTTTTCCAAGTATTTTTATTGGCTTTTTATGCACCCTCATGTACCATTCCGCCTGCTCTCCTTGGAAGTCTGACAATGTATATAATTGAGTTATAAAATGTTCTACAGTGGCTGTTGGCAAGTCTATACAGTATGAGCCATAATATATTACTGATGGGATAGTTTTACAAACCAGTAAATTTATTCTTAGGTGTGATTTAGATTTACTAGAGAGATACAACAGGTTATTCCCTTCTAATGACCAGTGCTTGTCCAGGCATTATTTGCCAAATGCTAATCAAATATTCCACCTCGTCCTTTTTTGTATCATATTTAACATTCCCTCTCTTTCTCTCTTTCTTTTTTGTAGCAAATTAATGAGCTTAGAAAACATTTCTGGTTTGGCTAATTTATGCCTGGAATAATCACATTTGGGAAGAATGATAAAGTGGATTTTGCAGTGGGGGAGAGGGGTCAAACTGGTCAGCCTGAAGAAAACAAGGTTCTGCTGTGTTTTAGTACAAGTCTGCATATATGCACTATCTGCATATATGACATTATCTGCATGTCCCAAAGGATCAGGGCTTGTGGCCCAAGGCTGTGGTGCTACTTTTGCCATATAGATGAAAATATCTGGATACCATGCATGGGGAAAGATTGATCTAATTTCTTCAAACAAGAAAAAGGCAAGGTGGATTGCACAAGACTTGCCTGCCCAACAGAGGCTATTTAACCTCTGGCCCAGAGCAAACATTCTAGTGTTTCTCACACTTAGAGATTTTAAGATGTGCGGATTTTAACTCCCAGAATTCCGAGCCAGCTGCTTGCCTAATCCATTCCTTACCAGACATCCAATATCACTAGCAAACTTCACCCCTTTACTTTGCCGTTGTTCTTGGGAGGCAAGGTTGCTGCCACCTACAGAATTTCTCCTCATGATCCCTGGAGAAGTAAAATCACATTAATGCAAAGACAACTGTTAACAAAAATCAATATATAAGTATAAATGGGAAGCTAACAACATTGTACAATATCACAAACAATTACAATCAGGGGTGAAATCTAAATTTTTTTGCTACCGGTTCTGTGGGCGTGGCTTAATTAGTGGGCGTGGTTTGGTGGTAAGGTGACTGGGAGGGCGTGGCTTGTTGGTCAGGTGGGAGTGGCCAAATCAATGTCACTTCTTTGCCTTTTTTTAACCTACAAAACACAACACAACACAACTGGCTCACCCACAATATAAAAGCAGCTGTGCTAGACCCAAAATGGTTCCTGCAACAAGCAGGAACCTCACACAGCCACAAAAAGCCCCAAAAACCAACTTTCACACTTTACACACACAAAATTCCACATACAGCTTTGTGAGATTTTGTGTATTTGTGTAGTTAGAGTGAAACACTACAGAAACACACTAAATCTCAGAAAGCTGCACAAATATCATTTTATTTTATTTTTTTATTTTTATATAAAAGCAGCTAAATTTAAAACTTCCTAAACTTTAAATGGCTAAGTCTAAAAAAAGAACAACTAAAAAAAAACCCCAATTAACTATTTTTTTAAAGCTCCCAAAGGGGAAAAAACTTAGCCAATAGAACAAGCGTCTCCAACCTTGGCAACTTTAAGACTTGTAGACTTCAACTCCCAGAATTCCTCAGCCAGCTTTGCTTTGCTGGCTGAGGAATTCTGGGCGTTGAAGTCCACAACTCTCTGCTGGCTTGATTGCAGGCAGGGAGATATAGTTGCTTGCTGATGCAATCAATTGCAGGGATTACAGCAAGGCGTTGCGACCAGCAACTAAAGTAAGCAAGCTGAGGGGGGGAAGGGGAGGAATTTTTGCTACCGATTAGCAGGCAGAGCCATTTAAAAGGAAAAAAATTTTTTTCTTTTACATGGCTCTGGTGATCCAAGCTGAGTTGCCTGATTAGCAGGCAACTCAGCTGGGATGGTCAGAGCTTGGCTGGTCAGAGCCATTTAAAAGAAAAAAAAGGCTCTGATGATCACGCAGCTCAGCTGGGCATGGGGGGCGGGGCAGGGATTTTTACTACCGGTTCTCCAAACTGCCCACCGCCATGGCTCCTACTCACCCGAGATGATCCGAACCGGGAACATTTCACCCCTGATTACAATATGTATGTTATTTGCATTGAGATGGGGGGGAGGTGTTTAAAAAAATTTCTCCCATCCATCCATCCTACCAAAATCTTAATCAAGATTGTTAGTTTCTTCTAATATTAGAAACAAGGAAACAGTTATTTTAACAACTGCTATGGGATGAGTGGGGGTGGTTAAAGTCTCTTCCCCTTTCAGGGTTTTTTATGTATCTGGAAAAAGGTAAGTGAATTAATGGCTGTACAATTTGTACGTGAATGAGGCTAAAAGGATTTATCTCTAAAAAGTTGTATTTGGTCATTATGAAAGTGTTTCCATTGAGATCAGGCCTATAGTCTTGTTATTTCATTGAAACAATTTTCCATAGATGGGTAGGCATTTATTTAAAATATGAAAGGTTCTCAGCTTACAGATATCCAGGAAATGCCTAGAGATTGTTAACAAAACAGCAGTGCTGAATTGTTTCCCATAAAACATTGAGCTGGTGTACACAGAATCAGGGTGGGGCATACTGTATAAGTTCTATATCTCAACCAACAAATGCTCTGTCTTGCACATTGGCAAAAAAAAAATAAAAATCAAAACATAAAATATAAATTAGATGGACACGACCTTGTAGATGACCCTCACTCTATCAAAGACCTTGGAATACTCATTTCTAAAGATCTAAGTGCCAGAGCCCACTGTAACAACATTGCCAAAAAGGCAGGGGTGAAATGCTCCCTGTTCGGCCCGGATCACCCAATCTGGTAGCGATGGAGGCGGGTGGTTCGGTAGCAAAAATCCCTGCCCTCCCCATGCCCAGCTGAACCACACAATCATCAGAGGCTTTTTCTTTTAATTTTTAAAAGCATTTTTTTACAACCTCTTTGGCCGAAAAAATGCTTTTAAAAGTAAAAAAAAAAGCCTCTGATGATCACGCAGCTCAGCTGGGATCGTCAAAGGAATCATCATCTGATAATCCCAGCTGAGTTGCCTGATCGGCAGAGGCTTTTTTTCTTTTAAATGCCTCTGACGATCCAAGATGAGTTGACTGATCGGCAGAGGCTTTTAAAAGAAAAAAAGCGTCTGCCGATCAGATAACTCACCTGGGATCGTCAGAGCCTTTTGAAAGCATTTTTTTACAACCTCTTCACCGAAGAGGTAGAAAAAATGGTTTTAAAAGAAAAAAAAAATTGGCCACACCCACCCAGTCACATTACCCCCCCACCAAGCCATGCCCACAGAACCGGTAGTAACAAATTTTAGATTTCACCACTGCAAAAAGGCATTAGAATAGTTAACTTAATCTTACATAGCTTCTTCTCTGGTAATATTGTACTACTAACTAGAGCATACAAAACATTTGCTAGATCAATTCGCAAATACAGCTCATCTGTCTGGAACCCACACTGCATATCGGACATTACTACAATTGAGAGAGTCCAGAGATATTTCACAAGAAGAGTCCTCCATTCCTCTACCCGCAATAAAATACTTTATGCCACCAGACTTGAAATTTTGAGCTTAGACAATTTAGAACTATGGCAACTTCGGTATGACCTAAGCGTAGTACATAAAATTATCTGCCACCATGTCCTACCTGTCACTGACTTCTTCAGCTTCAACCACAACAATACATGAGCAAATAATAGGTACAAACTCAAGGTAAACTGCTCCAAACTCGATTGCAGAAAATATGACTTCAGTAACAGAGTGGTCAATGCCTGGAATGCACTACCTGACTCTGTAGTTTCTTCCCCAAACCCCCAAAACTTTAACCTTAAACTGTCTACTGTTGACCTCACCCCATTCCTAGGAGGTCTGTAAGAGGCATACATAAGTGCACCAGTGTGCCTACCGTCCCTGTCCTAATGTTCCTTTTTACTCTTACTCTTCATTTATTCAAATTATGTTTATATTTTTACCTGTTATCTTATATATGCTTGACAAATAAAATAAATAAATAATAAATAAATAAATAAATATATTCCTTTATCCACCAAGGACATTTTCCAAAGTGTCACAAGACACTTTCTCAATTAAGTAGGCGTACTGAAATTCGCCTTACAACTATCGTAGATTAGTCAATTAAGTCTGTAGCATGCTTGCATGCACTTAGCATGGAGGTAAGAAAGGACTTACCTTGAGGCTGTGTTGTGTCTGGGCGCTGTAGGCTGCTGCGCCTCAGGGGATTAGAGCTGCCCTTAGAGAGGCGGCGTTGGCGGCTGGAGAGCACAATGGCAGGGGATACAATTCCAGGAGGTGGCACCTTGCCAAGGCGGGTATATAGGTCCACTATTTCTTGTTTTTGCTGTGCCTGGAGCTTTTCTACTTCAGAAAGATGCCTGAGAGAAGAACAGAAAGAAAGGGATTATTACTGAATGGAGTAGGGGAAAAAATTATTTACTGCCAAGTAGTACCAAGACTACTCACTTCTGACGCAAGGCTTGTACTTCAACACAGACGTCATCTTCTTCTGTGCTGTCTGAATCATCACTGCTGGGGTAGGAAGGGCTGTGCATATAATTCATCCAAACAGTGTTACTATGTGTGGACTCTCCTTCGCCCTCTCCTTCTGCCACAGGAGTGGTGCCCTCCTCGCCTTCCTGCACAGGTGTTTCACCAGGAGATCCACTATCAGATTCGGAAGTACTCGAGGTGTCGGGTCCATTGCCGACAATGGGGGAGGATTCTGATGGGATATTCCGTGTGGGTGTCACCTGGAAACGGCCCAGGATTTGTGGCTTGGGCTCTCCTGGTAAAGAAAAACAAAGTATGAGGAGGGCAAATCTTCCTGTAGAGCAATATTTTTCAAACTTAGCAACTAGATGTGTGGACATATACTCCTAGAATTCCCCTCTAGATGTTACAGTTACCAGCCACTGCTCACAGAATATCGTGAAGCCCAAGCAAAGCTACTTAAAGTCACTGGACAACATTTGTCTGCTTTTCTCCCATGTGGGATATGGAAAGGCTCACAGTATGTCTCCTTCTATGAAGTATCAAAAGGAACAAGTTAACCATGGTAAGACTTTGTCGTGGTCATAGAACCATAGTTCCATGAAATCTATGGCCCCAGAGAGCCAAGCAAAGGACAGGAAATACAACTGGTACTTTTGCCTCCCATTTCATTTAGTTGATGCCCTGGCTGTGGCTCATTTTAAAAGCTGGTGAAAGGCTACGGCTTATACAGTGCTTATATACATGCTTCCATAAGAGCGGTAAACCTTCCCTGTAAAGCAAGACAGCCAAAGTTTCAAGGAGAGGGATACATTTGGAGCTCAGTTTGGGTGTCAAAGAAAATCAAAATAAAAGCAAAATGGCTAGCACAAGTCCCATTCTCCCTCTTTCTCCTTACCATGCCTGGGAGAGTAATAAAGCAGGAAAGTATCATTTTAGAACTTTTCCACCATTCCACAAGTCTGCTGAGTACAGCAGCAGCCTTGTGCCACCTGCGGCAACACAAAAACTAGCCATCGAGTCAACTAATGCTGGAAGAGAAAGGCATCAGAGAAGACTTCTCAGGGACTGGAAGGCACAATTTTGCAGCCTGCCATAGCCAATATTTACCAGTCAGATTACCCATTACGATTACTTAACCACATCAACAAAATGGATGCAGTCAAGCACGTGAAGTGATTCTGCACACTTTGCAACTGTTGGATGATACTCTCTTAGGAAGGGAACACAGTTTTATATCAGTATAGCTAAGAACAATTTAAGCGTAACATATAGTATTTGTAGAAAGGAGTGGGTGTCAAAATTTGCAATATAGCATTGTGCAGCAAATCTTGCCCCTTTTGAACAATGTGTGCATCATCACATCTGCCACTCTGCTGATTTTGAACTATTCACAATGGATGCTGCTCTGAGTCATGACTTTGCACCAGAGCTACTTGTAGAGGGCTTCAAATTTCCTGCTCCAATTCTTCTGAAACACTTCTTACCTTCACTGAGGGTTGTTTGTTCAGCAGAGGAACCATTGGAGGTAGACTGATCTGATACAGTTAATTGTGTTCCAGACGAGGAAGAAACAGGAGCTACCTGTGGAGAAAAGGAAATAAATCAATAGAGAATTTCCTATTTTTGGTCCATTCACTATGCAATGGAACTCCAGTTTATTTCTTCAAGAGATGTCTGTGTTATACATTGATAATTCATTAAATCAGAGGATTAACATGGGGTTCAGGCAGTGCTAAAATAATGTACATCTCACCCTAATATGGAGAAACTGCTACTATCAGGAGTTCTCAGTCAATATTTAACTGAGGTTCTTATGGAGCTGAGGTAAAGTTTCCAAGAAATGTTCCTCTGGTATAATAAAAAAAATCCCCATGCCCATTGTTAAAATTGCTAGCTTTTGATGATTAAATATAAACAAGCATTCACCATTACCTAAAATGAACAAACTTCCATGTAGGAATGTCCCCATTTGTGTTCACTCATCATAATTAAGTAATACATTTTAATAGTATCTTAGAAATGAGGCATAAGGATACAAGAGAGCCTCTTGTTTCCCCCCATCTATAGTCACACAAGACACTTGATTCAAAAAACTTACTGGATGGTTCTCAGAATTCCCAGCAACTGAGGTGACTGGAGTTGGCTTACAACCTGGAGACACCACTGGGCCCAACATCCCATTGGCTAAGTGGGCTGGTTTAGGAGAAGACACCAGCTCAGGATAGATAAAACGTACAGTGGTTGGGCTCGGTGGACACAGAACTGGTGGCTGTGGGACTGGCGAGGTATAGAGAGGCCCTGTCTGGGCAGTCCCTACAGATACTGCTGGGAGAAGTGACTGGGCCATACTCATCATAGCCAGAGAGAAGACATTGGCGAAGGAGAACAAAGGGGAAGTAGAAGTAGACCACATGGGGATAGCTGGTGCATGCACAGCAGTGCCAATGGATGGGGCAGTGGAAGAGGTAAGGGGTAATGTGGGGAGAACAGAGTTTGGTGGAGAAATTGGTTGAGGAATTGGGACAAGGTAAGAAGGTGTAGTAGGAGTCCCTGGATACATATGGTAGGTTGGCCAGGTCTGCCCAGGTGTACTGGTGATGATGCCTGTAAAGAAAAAGGCAAGTTGGCAGGTTAGTTGGTCCTAGAAGCAAAGGAAGGGAAATCGGCTATATCTCACTCAATATGTAGCATTGCAGAAAGCCTTCCCCATGTTTGCAGAGCAGATGGACCCAATTCATTTTGTTCTTTCCAATCACCAATCAGCTTTATTTTCCAATTAATATTAAGTGGATCATTTGTCCTGCTTTTTCCCTCAATGTCCATATTTTGCACCTTGGGAAACTAAAATATGGGATGAATTTGGGATGGCTGCTTATATATTGATTGATTCTGAATAACACCTTTTATTTCAAAAGGTTTAAAATATTTTAAAAAGAAATAGGGGAATGGGAGACTAGTATAAGATAGAGTGAGAGACATAATTTATTGTGTTATATAATTCACTTATTTTCTCCACATTATTGGGATTACAAAAAGTCTTGCCCTTGCCCAGATCATAAATAAGTAAACCATTTACAAGTTTTTCCAAATTCAGTTTCTCTCTTTCTGTTTTTTTTTTAAAGCATGGTTCATGCATGATATTAGATTCCTCCAGATAATCCCTTTATTGCTGAATTATTTTATATCATTATCACCAGCACTACTTTGATCCAATAACTTTTTTTCAGCTCAATGTATTCATAGGGTTGTTGTTGGGAAAGGAAGTGGTGATATTATTATACACTACCTTGTGTGGTACAACATAAAGGCAGGAAATAATAGTTGTCATCATCACTATCATCTTAGATATCTAGCCAATGTCCAGCATTTTACATTGCTGGATAAAGATCAGTGGTGGGTTGCTACCGGTTCTCCCCAGTTCTTGTGAACCGGTAGTGGAAATTTTGAGTAGTTCGGAGAACCGGTAAATACCACCTCTGCCTGGCCCCGCCCCCAATCTATTCACTCCCTCCCGAGTCCCAGCTGATCGGCTAGAAGGAAAAAATCAGGGCTCACCTGACAAAGAAGAGAGGAAAAAAAACAAGATATCTTAGCTTTAAATTGAGAAGCCAAGAAGCCTCCCAACTGATCAGCTAAAACCGATCCGCTCCTTGTAAACTGCTTGGTGGTGGTAGATTGGCAATTGAGGCTTGTTATGTCCTTATAAGGGCATCCGCCAGGGATTGGCTAATCCACCGGCGGGAAAAATAAACCACTGTCACTGGACGGCTCAGCTTGCTGGAGCGCTATAAAAGAGCTCCGGCAGCACAGCCGTTGTTCTTATTCTGTACTGAATAAAGGTGCTGAATGGACCAACTCTGGTCGCGTCTTCTTTCCTGCGCCTGATCTAACACGGCTAAACTCCCTGAAAGCAGTTTTCAATGCTCTCGGTAGTGGCAGAGCGGCAAAAAATTGTTTAAACTCTTGCCGCGGCGCTTCAAAGGGACGCCCTACAGCTGATCAGTGGTAAAAGGCAGTGTGATGGTAAACCAATGCACTCCAAAAACAAATGGGTAGACCGGTACGGCTCTGCAAGCAGTTAAAAGCCTGTACCTCTGCTAAATCCTAAAGAATTGTTTGTCACATGAAGATCAAACCACATCTACAAAATAAGCCACGCCCACAGAACCGGTAGTAAAAAAAATTAGAACCCACCCCTGATAAAGATCCTTCAATATAGCAAGCCTAGTTAGCTTCCTTGAATGCTGTCTACTTAAATAGTATTTTACAACTACTTGTAGAAATAACCACAACCAATCAGTTTTACCTGCAGATGTAGTTGAGAGCAGTGGTTGCCCAAAGTTTTGGGAAGTTGTTGGGGGGACGGTGGGGCTAAAAGGATCATTCTCAGAAATAGCATCCACCACTGAAGTATGAATAGGTGATGACACAGGCTGTCCTGAGCTAAGGCAACCAAAATCTGTAAAAAGTTGAATTCTTAGGATATATATTTAGATCCTTTACTACAGATTAGCATCTCTTAATGAATATCCTATAAGGGTGAGTCTTCCATCATTTCTAATTTTCATGTTTGCTAACATTACTTGTATTATTTTTGATAAGGTATAGTATTCAATCATGATACCTTCTTTTCTTGTCTTTTGACACACATTTGCATTCTAAAACAGCAGAAAGCAGATAAACTCTGTTTTAATTTTTATTAAAACCTTGAGAACTGGTAATTGCAGCCTAATTAAAAGTTTACACTTAGAATTAAATAATTCTGAATTCCCAAATATATTTTGGGTACCCAAAATGAATGGCATTTATAGTGCTTCTTCATAAAAAAAATACTATTACTTATTCCAAGTATTCTTTGTTCCAGCAATATAATCAAGAAAAATTGACAGAATATGAAAAAACATCATTCTTTTGTTAATTCCCTAGGAATCTGACTCCTGCACTTTTTTGAAAATAATAGAAACCTAGGGGGAACCATAATTCTCTGAACATATCAATAGCTGACTATTAAATTTTGGAAAGATTTATCCTTCCATTCTTATAAATAATGAAGACTAATAGGAATAATATTATTTTGGGTTAAATTCGCAGAGGACTTCAGTCCTATTTCCTCTCTGATTGCCTGTGAGGTTTCAGTATCTGAGAGATCAGACCCAGTAAATGAAATAGCTTTTCAAGTAGTAAGTGAAAAGTAATATGGGTTAAGCAAAGGTTTGATTACATACCACTAAGAGATGAGGTTGAGGAGATGGAACATGAGAGGTCTTGCAGTGGCAGCTCGGCCTAAAAGAAAACATGAAAAAGGTAAAAGAAATGAATAATCATGTAACAGATAATGAAGAGAGATGGCTCTGACCATATGAAGAATGCTCTGTCCTTTTTAGCCATTATGTATTTGGGATTAATGGAAGAAGAATCTTATTTGGGGTCCAGTTTCCAGACAAATTTGAATTCTTCTTGTAACAAAGTACCTTAATGAAAGTGGCCTCAGAATTTTAAGATATTGTAGGATGAATGAAGGAAAAGCCAGAAGAAAGATTGCTTATCTCTGAAGATCTGTTAGTGTGCTTAGATGACCAAAAAGATAAGGCGATGCACCTGCTATTCATTTGAAAAATAATAAAAATGAGCATTTCTGGATGCTAAATGAGTATTTTCTATCCTAATTCTCAACCAGCAAAGATCTGAAACTCACTGAGAGAGCATTAGTAGCTGAAGTAGGAGATATACATTGCACATCAGGCTTGCCCAGAGCCCCCTGTTCTTTGTTCAACTTATCCTTCTGGAGTAGTGCTTCTACACGCAGGATAATATCATGAATTCCCTGGATGAACTGTTCCTGTTCAGATTTCAGGATAAATTCCTTGGCAACCTGAAAAGCCAGAGGCACAGTCAAAACCATAATTAAGGAGGTTACATCCTGCCCACAGTTCCTATTGGTATAGATCAGTGGTGAAATGTAAAATTTGTTACTACTGGTTCTATGGGTATGGCTTGGTGGGGTGTGTGTAATGTGACTGGGTGGGCGTGGCCAACTTCTTTTTTTTTTTAACTTTTAAAAGCATTTTTTCTACAACCTCTTTGGCCAAAGAGCTTGTAGAAAAAATGCTTTTAAAAGGCTCTGACAATCCCAGCTGAGTTGCCTGATCGTCAGAGGCTTTTTTTTTTTTTACTTTTAAAAGCATTTTTTCAGCCGAAGAAAAAATGCTTTTAAAAGTAAAAAAAAAGCCTCTGATGATTGTGCAGCTCAGGTGGGCATGGGGGGGGCAGGGATTTTTGCACTACCAGTTCTCTGAACCCCCCGCCGCCATCGCTACTGGATCACGCGATCCGGTCCGAACCGGGGCCATTTCATCTCTGGTATAGATAATGTGAATAAAAAAAATCAACATCCGTACCATGACAGCTGCAATTTCCTCAGGATTGTCTCCATCCAGGTCAAATTTGAAGGTGACCATCTTGTTATTATGTGTTTGTAGTTGACACTCAACTACTTGATCATTCTGATTTGGCATCTACAGAAATTGGGGGATTAATGTTAGTGTTTCTGCTAGCATGTGCAAGCAACACACACTGACACACACACACACACACACACACACACACACACACAGAGTAGGGAATCCAGCCTTCTTGATGGGCTTCAAACTTTTGAAGATAGAAAGAGGTTTACACCTTTTCCTTCTCTTTCCCTTCCACTACTTGTTAAAACATGGATGATTTGGAGAGGAATTATTCCTGCCAGTACGTTAATCATATAAAAGGATTTTTTTTTTCTGCATACATTTATATGTATTTCTGCTGAGATATTTTAGAATTTTACAACAAAGTAGATTGACAGAAGCCTAATGCATACCATCCAATTTATATAATTTTGTTTCTTATAAACAAAAATATACTACGAAATGACACTATAGTAATACTTTGAGTTATGATATTTGTATGATTGGTAAAGATTTTAAACATACATATATAAAAGATTTCTAAATTATGGAAATGCCATTACATATAAAAATGCTAAATTCCTCTGAATAGATTGCTTCTGTATGCTTCCTACAAAAAGTAACCTTCCCCCAAGATTAATATAAAGCACTCTCTGAAAATTTGAAGGTCAGTCAAAATTGAGTAGTTTTATTTATTTATTATTTATTTATTTGTTCAACTTGTATGCCATCTTTCTCCGAAGACTTGAAGAAGTTTTAGAGTAGTCTATACTGATCCCTCAGGCTAATTTGCTGAATTAATAAATGGGGAAATCCAGAGTTATTTACTTAACTGAAGCTATAATGAGAATATCTGGAGAACATTTAAATAGATAAGTAGGAGTTAGTGGGGTGTAATGGTCAGTAACTATGTCATGGCCTAGAAACCAGAAACCTGAGTTGTAGTCCCATCTCAGGAAAGTCAGCTGGTTAGGTGACGTTTGGCCAGTCACTCTCTCCCAGTTCAACCCACCATATAAGGTTATTGTTGTAGGGAAACTAGAGGACGGAATATTAGGTATGTTCACCATCTTGAGTTACTTATAAAGTAATAAAGGCAGGATAAAAATCTAATAAATAAATAAAAAATTTACTAGGTGATCAAATCTTATAATAGCAATTTTAAAAGGAGATATTTAGATATTCATTTCAAATAAAATAATTGTTTTTTTCTGTTATTTACTCATTTCAATTCCTTGTATTGGAAAATAGTTCTTATATGTACATATATATTGGAAGCGAGAGGGAGATTCTAACCAGGACAGCAGGGAATGTAAGTACATAATGGATTAAGTATTTCCTCTATCAATATAATAGGCACTACATTTCAATTCAACTCACTTCTCCAAATTACTATCTTTTTAAAAAAATCAGTCTATAGGGCTAAGGCAGTTTGGCCCTAATTACAGACTTTTGAGTATTTATTAAACAAATAATTTTCTAATATATGAAAAAGAAGTTGAGAGGTGAAAAGGAATAATAAGAAAAAAATATATGTAAGTTACTAAAAATATTAGATGGCAATTGTTCTTAACATTTTACACATTCCCATGTTTGATGGAAAAATAAATATTAAGTATAGCTTTATATCTGACCTTTATCAGTATTTAATTTCCTTTGATCAAATTATGTTTTTCTCTCACACTTGAAAGAGATATAGTCATGTAACCAAGAAATCCAGGCAAATGTCTATCAAAGTCTATGTGTAAACATATAATACAAGGAATGCAATACATCTGCTTATCTATTCATTTCTGAAAACTAATTTTTATTACATTGTACTTGATGAGAGTACTGGCAAAAGGAAGATAAGGCTGGTGAGTCATTTTGGCTCTTTCCCATTCGAACCTAAATGAAACCATGCTCCCATTATTTCAACTTTGTATCCTCAGGTCATGAGTGAGTGAGATGGCCTTAGGTCATCCTTAGTGGTATCAGTGTTATTCAGATGCCATTCATGAGAAACTTTAATATGTATGAAATCTATTATGCTTTACCACTCATTGCCTTGGAGGGAATGGCAAGAATCAGCAAGAAGACACAATGTCACTGTGGTTAATTATCTGGCTCTAGAATTGCTGGGGAGCAAGTCAACATACTAGTGGGGAAGGGCCACAAACAATTTATGCAACTTAATACTGTGTCCTTGTCGTGATTTATTTAAGAAAATATACTCTGGTTCTAGATCTGATAAGACATAATTAAATTTTATGCCAAATCGCATGGTTCCAATTTCTCATAAAGAGCCAGCTTGGAGTAATGGTTTAGGCACTAAAGTAGAAACCAGGAGATGGTGAGTTGTATCCCTGCCTTAGGCCCAAAGCCAACTGGGTGACCTTAGGATGGTCACTCTCTCTCAGCCCTAGGAAGTAGGCAGTGGCAAACAGCTTCTGAAATCTTGCCAAGGAAATTTTCAGGGACTAGTGCAGGCAGTTGCCAGGAGTAAATATGACATATACCATACTTTTCGGAGTATAAGACGCACTTTCCCCCACCTAAAAGAGGGTGGAAATGTTGGTGTGTCTTATACACTGAATATAGCCATTTTTGGCCTCCCGAAGCCCCGCCCCACGCATCCCGTTTTGCAAAAAACAGGCCCGTTTTTCGCAAAAACAGGGCATGCAGAGGCTTTGGGAGGCCTGCAGTGTTCCTGTGGGGGAGGGCAAACACGCCCTCATTTTTGCGAAAAACGGGTGAAAAGCAGGCCCACTTTTTGCAAAACTGGGTGCGCAGAGGGTTTGGGAGGCCTGCAGTGTGCTCCTGGGGGCCGGGGAGGGCCTAAACTTTTTTTTTCTTGCTTACCTCTTCGAAATCTTGGTGAGTCTTATACACTGGTGCAACTTATAGTCTGAAAAATACAGTAGGCACTAAATAGGTTTCTCATGAGCAAATAATGAGAAAGCTCTTGTTCTAGCATGCAAGACTGTCACAGCTATGTAAGTAGTCATCGACTTAATACCACAAATGAACCCAAAATTTTTGTTGCTAAGTGAGAAATTTGTTAAATGAGTTTTGCTCCACTTTACAACTTTTCTTGCCACATTTGTTAAGTGAATCACTGCAATTGTTAAGTTAGTAACATGGTTGTTAAATGAATCTGACTTCCCCATTGACTCTGCTTGTCAGAAGGTTGCAAAAGGGGACCATACAACCATGGGACACTGCAACTGTCATAAATATGAACCAGTTACCAAGCAGCCGAATGTAAATCACATGACCATGGAGATGCTGCAACGGTCATACGTGTGAAAAATGGTCTTAAGTCACTATTTTTAGGGCTGTTGTAACTTTGAGTGGTCACTAAAAGAATTGTAAGTCGAGGGCTATCTGTATTTGGGCTTGATTATGAACCTCACTGAATTGTCTCACTTCAAGATATTGAGATTACAATTACATTTAAAAAGCTGGGGAAGGCTGACTCTGACCATTGTCCAGATGAATGGATTACCTATTAATGTTTTTCTGTGTCTGTATACAGCTTTATATGTGTGATGTATATGTGACATACATGTAGTATATATTATGGCTTTTATATCTTAAGGCAATTAAGATCCCTGCCAGGTCAGTGGTAAATAAAGCCCCCCTCATTCATGATCTTATTTCAGAGGGGGGTGCTGACCTGGCAGGGATTACGGAGACCTGGTTAGGCCAGGAGGGAGGAGTTCCCCTTGTGGAAATGTGCCCGCCAGGTTTCCGTGCATTCCATCAGCCAAGGACTCAGGGAAGGGGTGGGGGAGTGGCAGCAATCATTAGAGAAAGTCTTTGCCCGAGGGAGGCCACTGTTCCTCAGATAGCCGGATGTGAGTCCCTCCTTGTGAAGTGGGGTCAGGGGATTCAGATGGGCCTACTGATTGCGTACCTGGCTCCCTGCCACGTAACAGCGGTCCTGCCTGAGCTGCTCGACATTATAGCCGGGGTGGCGGTGGAAACCCCCAGACTTATTGTTATGGGGGATTTTAACCTGCCATCTACTGGTGAGATGTTGGAGACGGCTCGGGAGTTCATGGCTTCCATAACGGCCATGGGCCTGACCCAGGTAGTTCAAGGTCCCACCCACTTGGGGAATCACACTCTGGACTTGATTTTTGTCTCTGATCAGTGGCTGAATGATCTAAGAATAGGGGATATAGACATCAAGCCCTTGTCATCGTCTGATCATTCTCTCCTTCACATAGACTTTCAAGTCACTTCCACCCACCGCAGGGAGACGGAACCAACCAAATGGTTCCGTCCCAGGCGCCTGATGGACCCCGAAAGGTTCCTGATGGAGCTTGGGCCATTTCCTGAGACTCTGGCTCACGACTCGACTGAGGACCTGGTGGTCGCCTGGGACAGGGCGGCTACTGGGGCCTTGGACCGCGTCGTGCCTTTGCGGCCTCTGACCCGATGCCGATCTCGTCTAGCTCCTTGGTTTTCCGAGGAGCTGAGAGAGATGAAGCGTCGGAAAAGACGCCTGGAGAGTGATTGGAGGACAAGCCGATCTGAATCTGACCGAACACAGGTGAGATCTTATATTAAGACCTACCTAGTGGCGATAAGAGCGGCGAAGTCTAGCTACTTCTCCGCTCTTATTGCATCTGCAGAGAACTGCCCAGCTGCACTGTTTAGGGTGACCCGCTCCCTACTTCAGGTGGGGGTACGGGAAGATCCCTTAAAGGGTCGAGCTGAGGATTTTGTACAATTCCTGCATGATAAAGTCGCTCAGATTCGGGAAGGCCTGGACTCCAATTGGGTAGATCCAGGGGAGGAGACGGGGGCAGGTCTTGAGAGCGTTATCTGGGAAGAGTTTGACTCTGTGGCTCCTGAGGATATGGACAGGATTCTGGGCAAGCTTAACGCTGCCACATGTTTATTGGACCCGTGTCCCTCCTGGTTGGTACTGGCCTCCCGGGAGGTTACACGAGGCTGGCTCCAGGGGATTATAAATGCTTCTCTGAGTGAGGGTGTCTTTCCCGCCGCCTTGAAAGAGGCGGTTGTGAAGCCCCTCCTCAAGAAGCCTTCCCTGGACCCAGCTATATTATCAAATTATCGTCCAGTCTCCAATCTTCGCTTTGTTGCGAAAGTTGTTGAGAGTGTGGTGGCGCGACAACTACCCCGATACCTGGATGAAGTTGTCTATCTGGATCCGTTCCAGTCGGGCTTCAGGTCATGATACAGCACAGAAACGGCATTGGTCGCATTGGTGGATGATCTCTGGAGGGCTCGGGACAGAGGTTGCTCCTCTATCCTGGTCCTATTAGATCTCTCAGCGGCTTTTGATACCATTGACCATGGTATCTTACTGCACCGGCTGGAGGGGTTAGGAATAGGGGGCACCGTGCTTTGGTGATTCTCCTCCTTCCTCTCTGACCGTTCGCAGTTTGTGTTGGCAGGGGGGCAGAGGTCGACCTCAAGGCACCTTATTTGTGGGGTGCCGCAAGGGTCAGTCCTCTCACCCCTTCTGTTCAACATTTATGTAAAACCGCTAGGTGAGATCATCCGTGGTTTTGGGGTGAGTGTTCATCAGTATGCTGATGACACACAGCTATACATCTCCACCCCAGACCACCCCAATGATGCCCTTGCTGTGATGTCCCGTTGCCTGGAGGCCGTGCGGATCTGGATGGGGAGAAACAAGCTCAGACTCAACCCCTCCAAGACTGAGTGGCTGTGGCTTCCGGCGTCCCGGTATAGTCACCTGGTACCATCACTGACAATAGGGGATGAGATCTTGCTCCCCACAGAGAGGGCCCGCAACTTGGGTGTCCTCCTGGATTCACGGTTATCTTTAGAAGATCATTTGACGGCCGTGGCCAGGGGTGCCTTTTATCAGGTTCGCCTGATCCGCCAGTTGCGTCCCTTTCTGGATCGGGACGCCTTGCGCACGGTCACTCATGCCCTAGTTACCTCCCGTATGGACTACTGTAATGCTCTCTACATGGGGCTCCCCTTGAAAAGCACCCGGAGGCTCCAACTGGTCCAGAACGTAGCCGCGCGGGTGATTATGGGCGCAGCTCGTTACGCCCATGTAACACCTCTCCTACGCGAGCTGCACTGGCTCCCGGTGGTCTTCCGGGTGCGATTCAAGGTGTTAGTTATCACCTTTAAAGCGCTCCATGGCTTAGGACCTGGGTATCTACGAGACCGTCTTTTACCACCAATAGCCTCTCACCAACCAGTTCGTTCTCACAGGGAGGGACTACTCAGGGTACCGTCAGTCAAATTATGTCGACTGGCGACTCCCAGGGGGAGGGCCTTCTCTGTGGGGGCTCCAACCCTTTGGAATGAACTGCCCCTGGAGATACGGAATATCCCTGATCTCCGTGCTTTCCGCCGTGCCCTCAAGACCCTGATGTTCCAACAGGCAGGGCTAAGCATACAAACATGCGAATGATTTTTTAAATGTTATCTAATTCTGGGTTTTATTTAATTGATCAAACTAAGTAACAATTTTAATTAGCAATTTTATGATGTTTGTGTGTCTATATTTTTCTTGACTGTACACCGCCTTGAGTCCTACGGGAGAAAGGCAGTATAGAAATATAATAAATAAATAAATAAATAAATAAATTATATTTTGAGGCCTGTTTAAATAGAATACCATTCCCCAGTTTCAATAATAGTAACATTACGGTATTTCTTAATCCTGGCAAATATGTTCTAGATCAGTGGTCTCCAACCTTGGCAACTTTAAGCTTGTGGACCTCAACTCCAGCAAATTTGAGACTTTAAGACTTGTGGACTTCAACTCCAGCAAATTTGAGACTTTAAGACTTGTGGACTTCAACTTCAGTAAAGCTGGCTGAGGAACTCTGGGAGTTGAAGTCCACAAGTCTTAAAGTTGCCAAGGTTGGAGACCACTGTTCTAGATAAATAAAGAAAATAGATCTATTTTCTTTATTAAGTTGATTTTAACAGCTATAGATTGTCCCATAAATTATAGAATATTGGACTTTTTGTGCATGAGGGATAGCCAAGTGGGTTCTCCAACACAGAAAGAATGAATCAGGTGATTTGTAGAACTATTGCTATGTATTGTTTATCAAAGTTTGAATTAGTCATTTTGTTCTTTTTTTTTTTTTTTGACAAATGCATAAAAAGGCAACTTCTTATCAACCTTTCTTGAGTTGCTTTGCTTATGATATAATTTTCCAGGCCTACTTTTTACTTTTTCCACTTTTAATATTATCTCACAATCTTAGTACAACTGTATCTACATAAATCCTTTTTTCTATTATGTCTGTTAATTACAACAACAACAACAACAACAACAACAATAAAAACCTAAGTGTTGCAAGTGATAGCACTCACATTAGTAATGCGCAGCCGTGATCGAGCACGACGGCGAACCAGCTTCCCAGAGCCTCGCTTTGACCTGTTCTCACTTGCAGAGAGACCCTCGTAGCCATCACTCAAGCCAGATGCCACATCGGATGTGTAACTATTCCCAGTTGATGATGAGGAAACAAATTAGAAATGTGATCAGTTTGGATGTATCATAAAAGTGATCTCACTTCCTGCCCTGTCTAAATTTCTTGTTTCAGGCAAAGTTGAGACTTTCAAGAAATGGCCTTAATTCTTGCTCAGAGAGAATATGTACCTTCTTGTCCATTCCATCCTTTCCAAGCTGACTGTAGGTAGAGAGAGGAAAAAGAAGTCTGGGATATTACCACAAGATTCAAATGCAATCCTACCAATGGTAATTTCACCACATCTCTTCTGCTATACATATTCAACCTACACTTGCAATTCTTTGCTACCCTTAACAAATTGTCCTTACCAAAGTTTTTTTTTTTTTTTTGGCCAAAATGAAATTCCAATGAAGTTGTTCTATGAATGTGAGCATTTTCTTCCTCTTAGGAGAATCTGCCTGTCATGTTCCTTGGACCTCTCTCTCTTTCACTCAAGTAACTGTTTGGGGAAAGCCCTGGAGAATAGCTTTCCTGTTAGTTTTGTAATTTGGATTTAGATCGATGTCCTTGCCAAAAAAGCTCTATGGTGAACTGAATGCCTTTTTGCTTTTCTTTTTGTTTCAGACAGCACTGATTGTTTGGGATTGGGGAAATAAAATCAATAACTGATAAATTTCAAATAGAGAAAGCAAGCTCAGATAGGCTACATCAGAGTTCTATTGTCAGTATTAGGCTCAGTAATGGTTATCAGAAGGTGGTCCATACAGCCCAATACATCTATGGCATCTGTGATCTTATATATGCTTGACAAATAAATAAATAAATAAAAATAAAAAAAAACAAAGTTGTTGAATCATGGTGCCTTGGAAGTTATTTAATTTATTTATTTAAGAAAACTTATATGCCTGCCCAATTCACTCTCAGTTACTCTGGGCAGTTTACAAGGATAAAAAAAAAAACCAACATAAAAACAATAAAAAAGCAATAATTCCCCCCCTCCTGGCAACAACAACCAGTCAATCAAATAAGCCACTTGTTGGGCTCCATCCCACTCTGGGTGCCTCTGCCCCATGTTCACCAGTTCTTCAGGGCCTTGCAAAAGGCTGTCAAAGTGGGGACAATGTTATCTCTGTGAGGATGATGTTCTAACTTATTTAGAAATTAATAAATGGTGGCATGAAGTACGTGTCTTGTGAAGGCAAGCACTAGGGGGGGAAAGTCCAATATATAACATACGTTTTAAAAACACATCTTCCCGAGTAATCCCTGTAGAGATTATCTTTATTCTAGGAAATTCTTTATTTATCTCTGTATGGTATATTTTAGGGTTTAGAAGAGACAGCAAGCAGCAAGATATTGTTCACTCTACATCCTGAGTCACAGCCCATAGCATCTAACCTCTGAAACTCTCCTACCTGTCGACAGGGGAAGAGATGTCACTAATGGAGACAGGATCCAGGCTCACAGCAATGGTCTGTGGGTATAAAGAGGGAAAGGGGAGTTGCAATGCCAAACCAATTCACATTCTCTCCATATCTAAGCCATATGAATCAGCCTCATCCAATGCTGCTGCGCATGCCAGAGACAGAATTTCCACTCACCGAAGCAAAAGAATGTCCCGAAACAGTTACCGGGCTAGAATGACTGTGCAGTTTCTCGGGCGAGTCCACAAATCCAGAGGAACTTAAATATCCATCAGTTTCACAATCAGCTGTTGAGGAAAAAGGGGAGATGTAAAATAAGATTTGACTGCATCTAATCGGGTTGCCTCTTAAGCTTCCCAGATGACTGCTAATTTTGTCCAGCTTCAATGTAAATGTCAGATCCCTCCAGGACAAAAGGAGAGCAAAAAATCTCAGCATAAACTGACAGAAATATTTTAAAAGATGCAAGCCGGAGGTTTTCAGGATGCTTGCACAGCTGAGTCAAATTTCAAATGCTTCTCTGTCTGGGAATTATAGAAACTGTGCTGGAGGTCATATGTAGTGATATAGTCAGTCATTGGTTGAAGATAGAGATAACAAAACTAATGGGTGTGCTTACATGTGGTAGAGGAATAGTTGGGATGATACTGGAATGGCTGGTGCTGGTCAACCTCTGGTTCTTCTGGCTCTGGGGGGAAAGTTGATCCGAGGGCAGAATCTGCAGACCCCGGTGTGGTGGGGATTGAGGTCTGGACAGGACTGAGAGGCGAGGAGGAGTCCAGGTCTAGCAAATGCAGGATATCAGAAGTCATTGCTAGAGATTGCTCCTGACGTTTCTGCTGTTCCTGAGCTTGTTTGGTCTTCTCACGCTGGCGCTTGATAGCAAGAACTCGCTCTCGCACTGCTTTTGCCACTGGCTTGTAGTCTGCTTCACATACAAAGCCTAGAACCACCTGCATGATGGGTCAGTGAGATGGAATAGGAAGAAGAGCAGAGCAGGAAGACAGAAAACAGAAGGACAGTCAGACAAGGCCATATATCTTATCTGCTATCTGCAGTACTGTCCTTAAAGCAGGCTCTATCGTAGATGTGTAATTAAATTGTAAGTTTTGGATGTGAGTGTGAGGTAGGTTTGTGATTAGATATATTTACACACACAAATCTTTGGCAGTGTGAGCAATTCCTGAGCTACCAGCAGACAGCATTTGCAGAAAAAAATTGCATCCAATGTGACATTCTAAGGGAATAGATAAAGAATAAATCTCGACTCTCATAATTCTCATGACACAGAATGCAATGTGACAGAAAAGATAATGCGAAACTACTGTGATTTTAAAATACAGATTTGAATAAATAATGATTATTCCTATGTTAGGATATGATACTAACATCATAAGAATTAATGGATAGCAACATCCCTCAAAAGATGTGCCATTCTTAGAACATGCTGGTACAAAATGCAGTTAGAAAAATAAAAGACAGAGGTGGCTCTACTCTAAATCCCTTATTTATTAAACATTCTAACCTGGAAAGAGTTGAAGAAATAGGAGAGAAATGAATGACAGTAAGGTATACCATTTCTTGGGCAACTTCCTCAGCCACATCCTTATATAGCTCAAAGTAAAACTCCAAGGCATTGTTGTCCTTGTACTTCCCATGCAGTTTTTTAGTATCATCCATCCGTAGCCAAAGCTTCAAAGTGGTCTTAATACCATCATCCTCTTCAGCTAATTCAACATGGACCCCTGTATCCTCATGGAAGAAGAAGTGATCCAGAAGATCCTGGATGGTGTATCTGCAGGGAAGATAGGGAACAAGTTGAATTTAAACTATTCTGCAAAATGAAGGTAACAGACAGTAAGTTTGAATGCACAGATTGTTATTTCAATATGACTTAAAGAGGTACCCAGGCCAGGATCTTCATAAGTACATGAACATCAATATATTCCATGCCCTTAACCATACAAACTTACTTCTTTAAATACTCCAGATATAAGCAGCATAGAAAAAACAGCAAAATGTAAAGTTCAGAGGATAAAGTTCAGTATCAGATTTAATTTGAGGGACAGAAAAGAGTGGCAGCTATGACCCATATGCCCCCCTTCCCCCCCCCTTTTTTTTTTGTTAGATAGCTTCCTCAATATTCAGCTAGTTGTGAGTGTCTGAAACTATTGTTTGGGCTCAAGACAGCAGAATTTGGGTTTTGCTGTTAAACCAACCCATCCTACCATCTAATAGTTTCCATGAGACAGCTGTCTCCTTCAATTAATAGTGACAGTCTCTGAAGTAGCATTAAGAGTCTGAGGGTCTTGAATTCCAAAGGAATTTGAGGTTTAGGCTGACAGTATCTTAATTGGTGATTCAGTATTTTATGTCCACCCTGACAATAGGCATATCTCAAATTACAATGCATTTGAACTACGTGGTATTTTGAATCTTTACATTGAGTTGTCTACCTTAGATAATTTTTTTAAAAAATTCCAATTTGGCTGTCAGATTCTATGTAAGATTCTAAATGATTTCTAAAACAAGAATATACGTAGTTCTTGATTTACAACCACAACTGAGCTCAAAGCAGTGAATTTTGGCCCATTTTATGATCTTTCTTGCCACAGATGTTAAGTAAATCACTGCCATTGTTAAATTAATAACATGATTGTTAAGTGAACCTGACTTCCCCATTGACTTTGTTTGCAAAAGGGGATCATGGGACCCCGGGACAATGTAACATCAGAAATACATGCCAGTTGCCAAATGCTCAAATTTTGATTACATGACCATGTGACCATGCAACAATTCTAAGTGTGAAAATTGGTCATGTCACTTTTTTCAGTGCTGTTGTAACTTTGAATGGTCACTAAATGAATGGTTGTAAATTGAGGACTACTGTATTTTAAAGGGGTGCAAATGAATTCTTTGAGTGAATTCTTTCTACCCATTCCTTACCTAGGTCTACCCCATAATTTCTATCCATTCCTATTCGTATTATTTTTTGTGTTTACCAGATATTATGGAATTTTTAAAAGGGTGCAACATGCACTTTTACACCCACAGGCAGACATGCATGCAACCACCACAAAACATCACCAATAGTCATTGATTTAGTATAATCACGTAAGCAGCTATGCTGTTCTCTACCTTTCATTTTTGTTCATTCGGATACAACCCTCAATTATCTCCTTTAGTTCAGGCACCTTCACCTTGTAAAAACTGTTTGGTTTCATACCCTGTTTTGAGAAATAAGAGAGAGGACCAAAAGGGGTGGGGGTAGAAGGGAGAACAATATATGTATTCAATCTCTGGAATTCACATTTATCATTCCCCTTTTAACAATTTAAATCTCAAATTAAAATGAAATAGAGATGGAATGACCCCATCCTCCCCATCTCACACTGGAAGCTTGCCAAATGCATTTTGAGCATGAAAATGATTGGTCTGTACCAGGTTAGATACACTGTTTAAGTTTTTATGATGTTACAAGAAAAGCATTTGGCCAGAAACTAGGAGTAGAGGGTTGCACTCTTCTGAAGCTCAACCCAATTGTATTGCCACTGCTGCTTTTCACTGGTTGTAATTAGCAAAATTTTGTTCTAAATCCAAAATTGCACTAAAAACTCAAAAATTAGAAAGTAATCATTGGAAAGTTCCTTTCCTCCTTTCCACTGCATAAGAACACTGCAACAGAGAGAGCCAGGAATGCAGAGAAATGAGAAAAGGTGGAGGTTGTACTCTTACCGAGGTAACCTTACGATAGATCTGGGCTGCATTCTGGCATTCTGAATAGGGGTATTCTGAGGTTGCCATTTCTAGCATGCACATGCCAAAGGCATAAACATCCACTGCTTCATCATATTTTTCCTCGTACATTTCCGGAGCCATGAATTCAGGGGTTCCTGGAAAAGGAAGGAAAGGGTTTACTTTTGATTCAGACCATTAAGTGACATCATGGCAGTGTCCAGGACTTCTGAAACTTCAAAAATCTTCAAACCTTGTTTTCTCATCTCTACTTAACATTTCAGACAATAGTGCCTGGTATCTACAAAGTTTTAAACAGGCCCTGGGCAAAACTCATTCACATTTAACCGTGAGATATACAGGTAGTTCTTGACTTATGACTACAATTGAACCCAACATTTCCATTGCTAAGCGAGACATTTGTTAAGTGAGTTTTGACCCATTTTACAAGCTTTCTTGTGACATTTGTTAAGTGAATCACTGCAGTTGTTAAGTTAATAACATGGTTCCCCATTGATTTTGATCAGAAGTTCACAAAAGATGATCACATGACCCCGGGACACTGCAACTGAGTCCGAATTGTGATCATGTGACCATGGGGATGCTGCAATGGCAATAAGTATGGAAAATGGTCGTAAGTTTTCTTTTTTTGCTGTTGTAACTTCAAATGGTCACTAAATGCATAAAGGCTATAAAAAACCCATTTAGCTCAATGGGAACAGTAAAACATTATCAAAGCAGCCTTGTGAGAATCAAGAAATATTTAAAGTAACAATTCTGTCCCCTGAGGTTTTGCTTAAAAGGTTGTCTTTTCTATAGGAAGAGTAGAGTAGAGTAGAGTAGAGTAGAGTAGAGTAGAGTAGAGTAGAGAATAGAATAGAATAGAATAGAATAGAATAGAATAGAATAGAATAGAATAGAATGCATAAGTGCATAAGAGCGTGCATAAGCTCCCAATCCCAGCAAAGTTCTGCCTTTTAATACTACCATCTGTGCAACTCATGTTTATTTTCCAATTTTGGAAGCAAATAGAGCCAAATATCTTAGTGAGGTAATCCTAATAATTACTGTTGCTGAATATAGTTTTAAGGATGAACAGATACATAATGTCAAATCAATATATTCTGCTACGCATTCTTTACCCATCAAGTACCTATGACACTCTTGGCAAATGAAGCACACTTGAGTGTGGCCAAACCAAGATCTCCAATTTTGACTGAGCCAGTAGGGCCTGTGATAAAGACATTATCACATTTCAGATCCCGATGGATGATTGGAGGGGATCGTGTATGTAGAAAATGGAGTCCTCGAAGAATCTGTCTGCTCCATCTCTGAAGAACTTTCATCTTCATCTCCTTGAATCGTTTTAAATATCTACAGAGAGAAAAAGAGAGAGAGAGAGAGAGAGAGAAAGAGAGTTCTGGTTCAGAGCCATCTGATCATCATTGGCTGTGGGCCACAATAGGCAGAACCTAAATGCTTTCAAAATGCCAAAGGTATTGATGAGTCAAGAGCCCAAAAAGCGTTTGCAAACAACCCCATGATGACTAACCTACTCAGTGATGTAATCATATGCTGACGGTTAGATGTTTAATAGAAAATTAAAAGAAAGGGGAATAAAGTGAAGTTTCCTTATCTTTGAATTTTCTAAAGTTCTATGAAAGAATAAAAATAAAGCAAGATAAAATTTCCAATTTCATTGTTTTAGAAGTATTTCTCTTTTATGATTTTAATGCTTTTAAGCAAATAAATTTAAATAAATGAATATATACCACATAGTTCATGAAAGTACCTTAAAAAACCCCACAACCCAATGAGAATGAATGTGAGGGCACTCTGGCCACAACATGTATCATCCCACAGATGACCAGAGTTGATTCAACTGATCTAACTGACTACATGGCTGTCTCCTTCCCCCCTTACTGCTCCATGTGGATCCCTCCCAAAGTTGCAGTCTTTGTGAAAGATGACAATAATCTGAAATACAATGCATCAATCTTTGGTTCAGATATACCTCCAGAATTGAATATTGGAAACTATATGAATTACAGATTCAAACTCATTTGTAGTCTGAAGGAATTCACCTTAATGTGACCAATTATCTTTGAAAGAAAAACTTCCTTTCATTGTCCTACAATGTAATAGAGTGGTCCTCATTTGAATCCCATTCCCATACTGATTTATTGCAAGTAATCTGTCTTTGGAAGTAATCAGCATTTGGAGAAAAGGTTTGTTGGTTTACAGTTAATGGAAAACATGCAGGAAGCCTGAAAATCTCAGTTTAGACACTTCTTTTTCTTCAGAGTAAAGAGGAAAGTATCAGGCAATCTTTGAAATGTTTTCTAGAGAAGTAGCAATGTTATTAATATTTTGCTGCACAATGACCCTCTGTGTGGCTTGTAGACCTGTCCTTTAAGATAGGAGATGGGCTAATAAATCCCCCTCCCTGAAAAAAACCCTCAACATAGCCCCTCCAAGGCTGCTTTTCATCCGAGCCACCCATTCCCATTCAATCTGTTCTGTGCTCACGTTTTGAGGGTTCCCGAGGTCATGAGTTCGGTCACCAGCACAATGCAGACTTGTCCTTTGATGGAAGACTTCCATGAGTCATAGAAACGGACAATGTTAGGGTGTTGGAGTCCCTTCAGCATCTCTACCTCCTCACTGAAGCGCTGCCTTTCCATTTTGGACAATTTCCGTGTCTAACAAACATGAAGAAAAGAGAAAGAAGCTCAAGAGCCCATTTTTGAGGCAGATGAATTCACACCAATGTACTGTAGTCAGATTAAGATTCTAGGCTTTGAAATCAAATTTTCACATTTTAAAAGGCTCACATTTCATTTCAAACTGGAATTTTGAGAGACATTTTTATTTATAATATTCACTCCAAGGAATGAATCCTTTGAAGGGAATAATTTTCCTCCACCTTACTTTTCCAGATAGTCTAATGAGTGGACTATTAGGCATCCATCAATGCTATCTATCCCTCTTAGCTCTTCCAGATCAGTTACCTTTATCTCAGTGGAATAACTATTATCTCTGAGTATCAGGAACTTATTACACGAAACACAAACAAAACTGTTGCCAGCAGACAACTATACATGATTATCTGTGTGATATCCTCTATGATCTTCACATAGCTACCTAACCTTCCAGACTTCACAATTAGTTTTCATATTGTTTCATATTGTATCATACCATATTGTTTTATTCATGGCTGTCTCTTAATTAACTTCTTCTATGGTATGTTCCAGTCAACTAGAGATTATACAAACAAGGGACTGAGGTCCACTAGATATTGGTATGGAAAATAAAACAGAGTCAAGTAATCCCCTTAGGAAAATTTAATTTTGAGGATATTTTTTTAAAAATCAAAAAGGTGGTCAGTAAATGATGATTAAGGAGAATACATTGACAATGTATACTTCTTTGGGAAAGCACATTCTGACTTATTATACAGCTGCATCAGTATTCTTTCTAAACTTAAAGTTTTTAACTAAGCACTGAACTCAACTGTGAATAACACAGGAATTGGGAAAATATAGATAATATGTAGTATATTTGAATCAAGTAGTTAGAACAAGGACTAAAAATCTGTTTGAATTTACCTCAGTTTTTATCCCATCATACCTCATCATCCTCTAGAAAAGAAAAGCCAGACAGAACCTTACTCAATTCACAGGCCATATTGAGCATAAATTAAGTAGAAAATGGGAGGTCAAAGTGAAGAATTAGACCAGATCTATCTATGCAAAATGTGAGTTAGAGTTAGAACTGATGATGATAAAGAGGTTGAATTTATAAATGTTCCTTTATATCATGGTTGTGCAGCTCAAGAGTCAGACGAGGCATTCTGTCGTCTGCTGACAAATATACAATGAAAAAGGTGAGGCCAGAATCTAAAATGGGATAAATTTAGGAGAATTAGGTGCTTTGAAGAAGGGTTTAAAGGTGGAACATATGTCATAAATTTTGTGCAATCAGCAGGGTGCTACTTTGGTAACATTTTTCCTGTAACAGTCCAGGCAGTCTGCCTATGTACAATATTTGATATTCATTTCAAAAGACCATGTTAGGTAGGAGAGAAATCCAGCCAGCTGAAATCTGGTACTATCCAGTCTGTACCAGCATCAAATTACAAACTGGTGGTCCCTGAGGGAATACTTATTTCAAACATAAAACCAGAAACAAGTACAATGTCCAGCAGAGCCAATAATCACTTGATATTTTATTGCCTTTTCAGTCTTCACCACAGCACTGTATAGTAATTAATCCAGTCTCTCTCTTGTGGAAGAGAGCATTGGAGGAAGACTTTACAAATTTCCTTGCTCAAAGTTTGTCCATACAAATGTCAATGGCCAATATGCTGAACACATTTGTTTTTTCAACTAGGAAGCAAAGTGGAATCATCAGAAAGTCCTGTGGAAACTCTTTGACTACCATTACCAAAATACATAGCAGAAGTACCAAGCTCCCCAAATTAATGCTCATTTCTCTGACACCCAGCAAAGAACCAAAACTCAGAAGAAGGTTCTGAGAGATAGGGAAGATAACATAAAAAGCCAGGAATCCTGAACTCATTTTGCCATTCTTGGGAAGAGAAAAACGTCTAGAGCAAAGTTTATCAACCCTGCTTTCCCAGGTTCATTTTACAGCTACAGAAAAGGAGCACTCTCATATGAATATACATTTTAGATATTTAGAAGATCACAGCCATCGTCACTCAAGCAACCTGTTCTTCTAATAGCTGCTGTAATTCTCTATGTGCAATGGTTAGATTGCCTTCGAAAAAGCTGCAGGAGAGGGGGAACTAGAGAGGTAAGTAATGGCAGTAATCCAACTATTTTTCTTGCAAACCAGAATTGGATCCAATTGGCTAAGTGCCAAAACTGCTGCCACCACCAAATTCTCTGTTCTGTCCACTCAGTGCTGGAACAGAGAAACTTTTTGGGTTGCAGAAACTGACTGTGTTAAGAAATTCCTCTGTGTGCAAGTGTGTATTTGCAAGAGGAAGAAAGAGAGAAGGCCCAGGAAAAAATACCACACAACGATCCATGCCTGCCCTCTTCCATATTCCAGTAAGCATATTTGGAAAAGAAACAACAGAGAAACAGATGAAATGTGTTAAAAAGAGGCAGTTTTGCCAGAGGGATAGTGTCTGTGATGGCCCTGTGCCCACCTGTTAGACCACACTTCCTCCCTGTGCCGGCAGGAACCGCCTCACCTCCCCATTGGCCAGAACTTCTGGTGGAGCTGGAGGTGGATCATATTTTTATACTTTGGGGTGTTTATGAAGTTTTGCTACAAATGCAGCTGTGTGCCATCAGCCACTGTGAAAGCTTCATTGTATGCAGTTCAGGAGGGGCCAGAAGAAGAAATCCAGAGCTGGAACAACTTTATAAATAAGGAACATCTATAGCAAGGAGCTTACTTGTAATGTTTATGGAGGTGGAACTGTTACACAGGAGATTCATTCCCTCATGAGAAGTGTTCTGAATTACTTTCTATGATAACAATTTTGCGGTACTGTGACAAATGTGATTCTGCATCCACTCAGAATCTACATATTAACTGTATTCATATATTCCACAAAACCAGGATATATTTAACTGTGGTTTGTTAAATAAGCCACCACTAGCTAGGT
Organism: Pantherophis guttatus; assembly: GCF_059756535.1. NCBI lineage: Eukaryota > Metazoa > Chordata > Lepidosauria > Squamata > Colubridae > Pantherophis > Pantherophis guttatus. Next base: position 61,190,930 of record NC_142066.1, on the reverse strand, counting down.
TTACACTACATCTGGATTTACAAATGTGGCTGGGTTCTTATAACAAGCCCAAATCATATTATGGCCTAATGCATCATGGGAGCCCCCATCACAGTCACAGGACTGTTTCTAAATAAGCTCTAAAAAGTCAGCTTGGAAACAATTAGAAATGGGAAAAATTAATTTACATTCTATTAAATTTCCTGAACAAATAGATACAAAACTAAAATACCTACAAAAGTGAGCATTTTAGAACTACGGTATCATTGCAAAATATGTGAAATGCTATGAAAACATTAAAGCAGCACTTAAGAAAAGTTCTTAGAAAAAAATCATATATTTGAAAAAGTCAATATAAAAATGTACTTCTTAAGGAGTACGGAAATGTATGCATGTCTGTACTGCTAACAAAGTTGCTGGTACACATACAGGGCAAAAACAAAACCAATTTAGTTTTGCATTTATCTTTTACTAGAAGCAAGTCTATCTAATTTGGAAGATTTGCCTCTTGAAATTAGAAGCATAAGGAGTGAATTCTTTAAAATAAAACAAATTAATATTGAATGCCTGAATGAATTTGACACTATTACATGAGATTTTGATTTGTCTTAAAAAAAGAAAATCGGTTTTCTGAAATGTTCAAATTTTTGAGATTTCTACTCCCTAACTCTAGGCAGGCCCATTTCAGCTTAGCTAGTCCTTTAGAAGGGAGGTGCATAAGCAATTCTACCTCCCTAGAAATATCTTCCCTATAATTCATTCCTATTCTGAAGGAAGAAGGGGTATGTCAACACAAAAATGTCTGGCTATTGACATCACCTGGATTCTCTTAAAATGCCCAGTGACTCTCTATACTTATGGCACCAGTTGTAGAAGATGACCAGGCTGAGCCAGAAGGAGGGGTCAAACATGTCATCAGTCATGAGTCCCTGCACACCCACAAAAGATCTAAGCCCACCTTGAATTCCTTCTACTCTTATCTCCTACTAATTTCCCTTGCCAATTAGTAGTTCAGATTCTTGTAGAGAGTTCAAGCTTGCAATAAATCTTTATACCCATTTGAACTGTCTGATCTCCTGATTTTATTGGTGCTTGACACCAGCCATACAAAAAGATTGGGTTGCAACTGAGCAAAATTAAAACTTACTAGATTGCCAGCTACCAAGATGTCTTAGTTTATAAATAAATTGTAAAATCAAAATTCAAACCAGGTAAGTTAAAAACAGTTACCAACATCAGTTAAAATTAATCTCCATGGTTAATTTAATTTAATAAAAATTAAAATCCATGATTGAAGATTTTATCCAAAGCAAAGTTTCTTTTGATAGTGAGATGGGTGGCATATAAATGTAATTAATCAATTGAAAGCATGTTTCAAAGCCTCTTTAGAGCCAACAAAATGCTGAGGTCTCTCAGTTCAAGAGAGCGTAGTAGTGCGTTCAGGGCAGTTGTAGAAAAGGCTAAACAGAGCTGCCATGAGGTGACCTTTTGGCAACTATAAACCAGCTCCTCATGTTACCTCAATGAGATGTGGGGCAAGGGAAGAGGTCACATGGAAAAAGATGCCTTTCCAAAATCAGATTAATGGCAGATACAATTTGCTGCTTGATCAATTGCTTAGACAATATAATATATGTACTTCCATCAATTTGTTTTCATTAACAAGGCAAGATTCAATGAGATTAAATCACCTGTGCATCCCCATCTGGAGGGATTAGTCTCCTTTCTCATTGCTTGATAAACTATTAGTTTTTGTAGAAATACAGGTTCTCTAAACTGACCTCCTCCAAATTACAAACTGGTAGAATGAAGGCAGATACATGTGACTTGACAAATGGGACTTGCTGTAATTTCCTTGTTTCATTGTTGTGAGCAGCCCAGAGTCAATGAGAGTTAGGTGGTATACAAGTTTAATAAATTGGTCACGCAATTAGCCAGATGTTTAGACTGGATTTGGCATTTTTATCTATCAAGTTTTAGAATAGGAAGATGTTGCTGTTAGATGCATTATAGATATCATTGCAGGATGTTAGCTGTTCTAAATAAAGGATACCTTTTGCAATTGACTGAAGGTGACTTTGTCAATGCCAATGGTTGTTATCATCATCATCATCACCACCACCACCATGAGAAAATGGTCTACAGTAGATTTCTATCCACAGCAGCAAATTCACGTTTAGAAGCTTCATTTCTTGCTTTTCCCTTCCTTGCAAATTTGCCATCTACTTCTCAGCACAGGAAGACAGCTAGCCCAGGAATTCCTTCTCAGAGGCAGGACCACAGATCAGATCTTAAGACAAGAGGTAGGGCATTGGGTTCAAATAACAGCTGTCTGAAGAGCTGACACCCAGCCAATACTATTCCAGGCCTTTGCTGCAGCTTCAGGTAATTGATATGGACCAAGTTTGAAGAAGGATATCTCTTAATCTTGGACATGATCAAGAATGCCAGGCCCAGAAAGGGTACCTTCTTGTAATGATACCTTCAACATTTACACTTACATACTATGCATATTGCAGCATTTCTCGCCAACTAGATTCTCTTAGAGCAAGATACAGTTTTTGCAATAAAGACCAGTGAAGATTCAAAGGGGACACATGAAATTAATGGGGATTACTCCAGTGGTGGGTTGCTCCTGGTTCTGTCTGGTTCTTTAGAACCAACAGTAAAAGCGGCGAGAGGCTCACCTGAACATCATAACTGATGATCTGCGCATGTGCAGAAGCGCAGCAAAGAAGCATGTGTGCGCACTCCCATTGCGAACTGGTAGTAAAGGTAATAGAGCCCACCTCATGATTACTCATTGGTTACCTTCTAATCTACACACACACACACATGGTCTCAGTACTAAAACTACTCTAAATGCTAGGTTTTGCTCTGGTTGTAGAATCCATATCTGAAACTGACCTTTTTTCCCATTCTGCAAAACCCTGGTTCTGTGAGGGCAATTTTTCCAGTTATGGGATCCCCCTTCTCTCATTTTAGAATCAATCACTGCTCATTCATACTATCACTCACACTACATAGGAATCTCAGAGCTGAGAGAATGTCATTGCTAAAATTGTGGAAGAACCCTAAGCAGAGTAGCTGCAGTTAAAGAAAGGACATATGGCCAGAACATTGGAATAATGGAGATAGGGAATAGGTGGCATACAAATTATATTGCAATAAATGAATTAATTAACACACCGTCATTTCAATGCACTAGTGATTGTACCCTCTTTTCCCATGTCGTTAAAGAAGTCAGTGTCATTCCTGGCATTTCCCTTATTTCTTAGAAATAGTGCTCTCTAAATATTTCACAGAAGTCCTGTTTCCCAGGCACCTACTTAATTGGAATTAAACAAATTGCGTGGAAGAAATACATATGTCTATAATATTATTTATTGGTTTAGTATTATTGGTCATTTTAAGGTACGAGCATATAAATGAAAATAACATAGGGACTAGTGTGCAAATTGCCCATCCTACCAAAGTATCCAGTATCTGAAAAAGTCTGGCAACTTAAGCATATAGGAATAATTACTACTCTGCTTTAAATAGCCAATACCCAAAATAGCAATGTTTGCATTTATACATTCATAAATGCAAACATTGCTATTTATTGAATCCTGAATCCTGATTCTGATCCCACTATATCAATTTCAAGTTTGTTCCCCTTTCTCTTGGGACCACAAAAGCATCCAACTCGTCCCTTTAATATTTGCAAGAAGAAGGTCACTTCAATAAATATTTATCCTCTCCTGACATCCTCACTACTTTTCTTCCCTATACTTCCCCCACCCCACAAAAGAGGGCAAGCATAAAATTGTTGCTTGAACCTACTTCTGGAAACCAGAAATAGACCCAGACAGTCCATTTTGGATGAAGAGTCTGGGTACCAACCGCTTAGGTTTGTGGTTTGCTGACCACAGATATTTTAATAGGTAACATAATGAACAACTGCAAGAAAAAAATAGGGCAGAAGTTTATTTAAAGAACAAGTGACAGAAAATCCTGTGTTTCTACAAAAGTCTCCACAGTACAAGAACTGCTTTTAAGTAAAAAAGAGAAAGAGAGAGGGAGGGAGGGAGGGAGGGAGGGAGAATGAGAGATAGTGAGAGGATATTGTAAATCTTGGTCAAGTTTTTTATTTTTAGTTAGCATCTGCAAACTGAAGAACATCAGTGGAGATTACTCATGGCCTGTAATTCCTATTCAATTCTGCAGCATCCTACAATTATGTCAATGAAATTGGGGCCAGCTTTAGGCTAAGATAAAGAAGTCTATCAATATATCCATCCAGTCAATCATTTACCAATTAAATAGAACTTTTTTCCAAAGGATCTCTGAGCAGCTTTGCTTGAGTGCAAGAAATTTAAAACTATTCCAGAGTAACCTCAAAGGGCTAATTCTGTATTCAAAAGCAGCCCAGGGATCACATTTGTACTAAAATCTTGCACTATACCACGTCAACAGGTTTAGCCCTCTGTCAAAACCTGCCCAGTACAGGCAGCCAATTTTATGTACCTGCTTTTCTAATTTAGCATTTAAATTCAGTTATGAGAAAGTGACCATTGTTACTTTTGAGTGTTTTTTCTCAGCATCTGGTTTCTAGTAAATTATCATCAACTTCACAACCTTGATGTGAAAAGAAAAAGTTCAAGGTTACATTATGTCACTTTGAGGCAAGACCCAGCCAACATCCTAATTCCCACCCAAGAAAACTGCTTTCTTACCATTGAAAAGCATTCCCTTTATTTTGAGGTCAAACTGTAAATGTACTAAATAGGTAGGCAAGGAATACAACAGGATGCAGATTCCCAGAAATAATTTTAATACCTATAATACCACTTCTTCATACTGTGGTTAATAATTGTACCCCCCAGTACAATTATCAAAGCCCTTGCCATGGATGTCTAATAGGGCTAGTTCGGTAAGAACAGAATGTGAGAGAAATAATCAAGATCTACCTAGTTTCAGAACATAAGCATAAGGAAAAGCTAACAGTTTAAGGGGTTCTTGTCCTGTTCCCAGCTAGAGCACGGGTCTCCAACCTTGGTAACTTTAAGACTTGTGGACTTCAACTCCCAGAGTTCCTCAGCCCAAAACTGGATTCTGGGAATTCTGGGAGTTGAAGTCCACAAGTCTTAAAGTTGCCAAGGTTGGAGACCCCTGAATCAGAGCACCATCTGCATTCGCTAATGACTTCAAGGATATTTACCTAATTTGCAGATAAGAATTTAATCCAGCTGTGACTCTGTAGCAGGAAAGTGAGATAGATCTAGATAGCAATGAGTTCCAAGGTGTGAAACAAAGCTCATAATATGCTAATCCTAAATAAGGTGATACAAATCTACCTGAGTTTTTAAAAATCCAAACTGGACATATAGAGGGCAAAGAATCATATTATTAACTTTTCTGGATATACAAGAATAAGGAATTCATGGTCTGAATACATCTTTTTTACTTGACAGAAAGGAAGAACAGCCAAAAGCAGAGAATTATTACGGAGAAACAATAAGTGGATTCCAGAATTTCAAATATTTAAGGTATCTTCACTCTTTGGACATCAGTCACATCATCACAAGCTCTTTTATTTGCTTATTGCCTAATGAATTAACATCACCACCTAGCTTTTTGCTAACTATTGAGGAAAAATAAATCAATATCTATGTCAAAAGAGCTGTACATTTTCCCCAAAAGATAATAATCCTGAATGTAAGATCAACTACAATAAAAAGGCAGAGCAGACACAGAAGAGAAAAATCATTGGCTTCCATTACCAGATTCTCAAACAATCCATGACAACTTCTCCATTTCAAAGATCTATTTATTTCTGGGGGAAAAATCTTTTTTTCCTTTCAGGTAAAAACAATAAGCTGACGTAAGTATACGTAAAAATTAGCAAGATTCACAACCTGGGGCCTGGAAGATTTCATTTTTATGAAATAAAATGATAATTCTTCAATTAAAAAATATCAGATGGATTGGAATTGCTTAACTTACAGTAAATTTAATTATATGCTTTAAGGACTCAATCAAGTATATGGGTGTTAATATACCACAATAAATGAGTTAGATTTCTAGATGTTACAAATTTCTATATGCACAGATTCCGTTTGCATGAAATAAATTAATATCTTGTAATGGCCCTTGCACCCTCTCTTAATGTTAATGACATTGTGTCACTTGGTGTTAATTGTATCATTTAAAATTATATGATACAATCATTTTCTATACATTTTTACTGCTAAACTGTGATTTAGATTTTACTCCTTCGGGAGTAGGGCAGTATAGAAATCTAATAAAATAAATAAATAAAATAAATAAAAAGCTACTAAGGCTCACTGAACCATAGTTATTTGATAATATATTTATATTTTATATATAAATATATATTTATATATAAAATATTTATGTATTTTATATGTAAAATAAAAATAAATGATAAATATTTATTTATCAAATATCAAGTATGCTACCAATTTTATTATGACATAGCAGGTTGTCTTTAAAGACAATAGCTGTCTTTACAATACATATAAATATTTGCTTGTTTGTTTCAATTTGTATGACCATTTATATATCATGACTCTAGGGAGCTAATAACAGTTAAAACACAGCACACAATATAGTAAATACAAATTAACATCCACACGAAATGTATATATTACAACGTCTAAGAAAGAGAAAGAGAGGAGAAATATGAACATTATAAAAACAATGACAATACCCTAAGCCTTATCATACTAGGGTTTTTTTGTGTCTTTGAGCCAGTGTTGACTCCTAGTGACTGTCTGGACTAGACTCTGCTGTTTTGTTGGCAAGATTTTCAGAAGTGGTGCCATTGTCTGCTTCCTGGTGTTGAACAAGAAGAAATGGCCCTGGCCCAAGATCACCTAGCTGGCTTTGTGCCTAAGGCAGGATTAGAACTCAGAGTCTCCTAGTTTCCAGCCTGGTGCCTTAAAAGTTACATTAAACAGACTATCCATAATAAATGAATATATTAGAATGCAATATTCTTAGAGCAATGTATATCCCTTCAAATGAAATTCAAATCTGAAACTCCCTCCAGAATAATTCAGTCTTCATTATTTTCTAGAAGGCAATGAATATGGCAACTAATCTGTAAACCACTCAGAGTCACTTGGATAGTGTGATGGGCCTAAATTTGACAAACAAACAAACAATTTACAGGAAAATGTTTCGATGTTGTTGGTACTACAATTGAAATGTACAATCTCCTTGCCATGATGCTCTTGTTTTCCTTAAAGATGAGATTACCAGGAGCTGGATGAATTGGTTCTGTTTGGAGGAAGTAGTCTATAAGATATTTTTGCTACCAAGTCTTATAAGCTTTATAGATCAAAATCAGCATTTAGAACCGCACAGATAAATTTATAGGCAACCAAAGATCGTGGGTATAATATGTTCTTGGTAGTTAATAAATACCTATCAGCAATTCAGACTCCTGCATTCAATACCAACAGTAACTTCTGGTTGATTTTCAGAAGCAGCCTCATATACATCAGATTGTAATAAATAATAATCAACCTTAGTCATGCTGAACCAGAAAAACTTGATTTAAAAAAGATACTAAAAAGAATTTAAAAAACAAGATTACAGAGAAAGGTAACATTGGGTTAAATCTTGTCTTTATAGAAAGACAGAGATAATAATAATAGGAGGTGTGTATGGCATGGTTGATCTGCCATGTTACATGGAGACAAATACTGTAGTGAATCTTCAAATAATGTTTTAATAAGCATACTGTAGTTGCTGCCTTCAGATTCAAGAAACTTTTAACATTTCCATAGAAATGACAACCAAGAAATTGCTTCAACAATAGCTGCAAGCACATTTGCTAGAATATAACATGCCTAAAATCCATCATTGTTCTAATAAATTGGACAGTTCTGATTTGATATGAATTTTGATAAAATTTGCACAAAGACTGAATTATCTAAAAGAGTTGTACTGAAATAATGCAGAGGTCTAGTTTTAGAAGGAGCTATGATTAACTAATCATGCATAAAAGGAAACATAATTCCAAAAAGAGAAGCAATTATTGCCATGTAAAAGAATACATGTGTGTGTTTGCATGACACTGCCTTATGGAGTTGTGGAAATAAGCATGCTTCGTTCATGTACTCCAACCAGTCTTCTTTGTAGATTTAGGAGATTGTGGACGAAAATTCCATTTAAGAGAAATTACTACATGAGCAAAATTAAAATATTGAATGTGAATTACAGCAATCTTCATTCTGCAGCAACAATAAAGTACCAAAAGAAGAAATGATTGAGACTGGAACTCAACTGAGATAGATTTATCTCCTTCTGCAACATATACATTTTCTTCTTCAGAGCAAGTAAAGTGGAGATAAGTGGAAAATGCCTTTCAAGGAGAGATAGTCATGGTCTATATTTGATAGTTATATCTGCAATCATTAAAACTCATTTGTCCATGATGACCCTTGCCTAGTCCTAAGGAAAGTGAGCAAATATTGCTTCAACATGGGTTAGTATCAAATATGGATCCCCATTGAGATCAAAGAAATGCAAGTTAATATTCAAAGGTAAGTCCTCCGTATATAGCCCAGTCTTCTTAGTTAAATCCAGTGATCTAAGCTAAGCAACCCATGCCTTCTTAGAATAATAGGTTTAGCCATAGCCTTGTGACTTAAACCTAACATGTGACTAGTCATATTAAGGTTTTGTATAACTACATGTTTCATTCTGATATATCTTACCCAATTTCCTCTTGTCCTCAGGCAAATAATTTAGGAACACTGAGGTTTTCATCCAAAAAAAAAAAAAATTAATTAATATCTCACCATGCTAGCTATGCATTAGGACAGATTCACTCGTTAAACTTTGGCTCATTGGTTGTAATTTCCTACTTTCTCTACCTGAGTGTACAGCAGAGATCTTTCTCTCTGATATTCCATATCTGATTCCACAATAGTGGAGTCCAGGATTGAATGCTGAAATAAAATTCCTGGATACAATATAATTTTCCAGAAACTTCAAAGTGGAGAATGCTATTAAAGGGTCCTTATTCCAAGAGCTCTTTATAGGGATTCTGGTTCACATCATCAGAACATTAATGCCTTTTATTGCCCATTGGCTGAACTTTTGGGGAATAACAATATTTAACCCACTTCAGAACACAATGAGAGAAAAAGCATACAAATAAATATTGCAGCTTTTTTTTTTTAAGAGAAGAAAAAAGTCATAGAAAGAAGGAAGAGGAAAGGCTGTGTTCCTTTGGAAAGCAAGAATAGTGAAATGTTCTTAAGTAGATAGAAAAAATGAATACTGAGCAGTGCAGCAAGAATGAATTTTAGAGAATAAAGAAAATGGAAAAGATGCTCAAAGTGCTTGAGCTAAGGAGCAGGAACTTAAGGAATCATAACATATGACAGAAAAAAAGAAAAGAAAACTGAGATGATGGATAAAACTGAGAAGATACTGTAAGGCTTCTCAGTGAGTTCATTTGCTTGCCAAGAATTGGACAAGCAAGAATTTTGGGGCTGGAAGAACGTTTTCTAAGAAGTCAGAAAATGGCAGAAAAGAAAAAGAGAGAAATCAAAGATGACCTTCACATTTGTACTTTTTTTTTTAGTTGCAGTTATCCAATTAGCTAATCAATCTTTCTTATCCTAGTTGCTGTCTAGACTTGATTGACTACAGCTGCTGCCATTTAGCATAACTACCACCAGCTGTAGATGATGGAAGTTGTAGTAACTTAATTGGGATTTGCTACTGGAGTTTACTACTCAAATTAGTGGCTATATCTGTTTTAAACAATTATCTGACTTTAGAAAACATGATTTAGGTGAACTCCTATAAATGGACGTAGAAACTGTATTTTTCAAAAATTTGTTTATATTACTTACAGTACTGAATTACAGAAGCTTTCCACAAATACTTAATCAAGCAAAATGTTGTTTTAAACTAAGGTAACAAAGATTAGACAAATTCCTTTAGAAAACTGGTTTAGTGCCTGGAAAAGTAAGAACTTTGGCCTTCTCTATTTCTAAGACTTTCTACTACTATCTACTCTCAGAAAAAATATTATCACATTTCTCTTAACTATTTTTCTACAACCTGAAGGATTCCTTTTACTATTCTTAGAACACACAAACTACTACTATTCTCATATATGTCCCAGTCATAAATGAACACATAAACATTTAGTTCCAGATACTTATGGGAATATACTTCCATACCTTTATGGCACATGACTTGCCAAGCAAGTCACATTGAACTCTGATGAATTAATCCCTCTGGCAACAAAGGAAAGAAAATAGCTGCCAGCCTACCACTTTCCCTGACCCTATCGGGCTATGTCCTGGAAACTAAAAACTAATCTTGATGGGATGAAAAAGCAGGGGCAATTGCACCTTTCAATCCATGGGAAAAGGCAATTTTGCCAATATATACTTTTACTTCAATTCATTCTGCAGGAGTTACTGGAAGGAATACTCTAAGGAAAGTCAGTTTGTGCCAGACATTAGTCTAGGAACCTGGGTGGATAACATGGCTAAGTTTTTAAAAAAACGTGACTGCATAAGTCCAGATAGAAGATCATTCCCTCATTATTGAGAAATAAATCTTGAACTTGAGACTGAATACAGAAATCTTCAAGTTAAAATTCCAAGTACACATTTCTCCAATTGGACACAAGTTATGGGTCCTATTAATTCTGACTATGCCACTGCTCTGCCTGTTTCTCATATCTGGAGGAAAAGTATGGTAAAAATAGCTCATCATAGGTAATTTATCTCTAAAAGAAAAAAAAAACCATAATACTTCCCAGGTTATTTGGATTACAACTCCCATCAAATCCAGCATCATGAGTGTGTAAGAATTCTGGGAGATGTTGTTTAATCATCCTTTAAAGTAATTATGTCCAAAGGTCAGCTAATTACAATCAGTATAATTAAAACATCACCTGTAATAACTATATCTCTATATAGTTGCATCAGCATTTTTAGGATAACAATTTTTCCAGTAAGTTTTTGTAAAAAGAAGGGGAAAAAAGAAATTTTATTTTGTATATCTTAGCTAACATTTAGGATTGGCAATTTTACTGTGTTTTTTTAAATTGCACTACTGGGTTGCTTTGGAAGAAACAACTTTATAAAAATGAATGATTGAACAAATAAATGATGATATATGTAAAATAAGACTTCCAGAATAATCTTAGATTATTTTGAAACATTTACAAACCAGCCATAGTGTCCTGGACAATCACAAAAATAATGCAGTAGTAATTATACCATAGTAGCGCAGGAGAATGCTCCCTGATGTTTTTCAAGAATAGATAAGGAAGTTCAACTAATAACTTTGAGATGTGAAGTAGGGTCTTCCTTCCTTACTGAAATCTAAGCAAAAGGAAGCCCACTTATTAATTGTCTTCAAGACAATGCTACAGGCACTCCATTACTGCCTCTTCTTGACTCAATTGTAACTAGCTCTCATTTATTCCATTTTGGTTTCAGAACACTTTCTCTGCTTCCCACATGGATCATCTACTCATCTTCTCTAATTCTCCAAATACGCCTCTAGAAGATAATTTGTCAGAGGCAGCATTGTTACTTTCTAATAAAAGTATTTCATTTTGATTCAGGCTTGATTTAAAGTTTTCTAGACTGGCCTAAAGATTCATTTTACACTACTTCTAAGCACAACTATATTTTCAGTGCCCTTTCCCCTTGAAAATGGGAGAAATATTGAATGAATCTGCCTCCAAACTGGTGAAAAACCTAGTAAGAATATAAATTGAAGAACCAGAAACACAAGATTTTAGAAATGACAGGAAAATGTATGTTAGGTGTAATACTCAAATACACCATGTGCAAATACTTTATGGAGAAAACAAGGATGTAAACACTTCAAACTTTGACCAAACTACAATCCAGTAAAATGACTGTCATTTGAATTGTTGTTTGCACAATGGAACTACAGTATATCTATCTTTACCAAGAAAAAAGGATTTGCATTACCCTCCTCCCATTTCAAACTCTCCACAAAGTCAAAAGGCACTCCCTTCCTCTCTCTTCACTATTCTCCTAACCATAAATATTTCCCACGTGTCCAAACTATCATCTTTCCAAACCAAACTGCTGTCCCAGACAAATATATTTCCAGGGGACTCAGGTGCCGCACTTTGAACTTTGTCTTTCATCTATTCAGGGTCCTCAGGAGCCCTGCTTGCTAAGAAACGTGGGACGCCCACTTTACCAACCTGCAGCTCGCACCAAGCCACTTCGACAGTGGTCTCCGTGTCGAGCCCTTTGTAAACAGTCTTGAAGGAGCCGCGGCCAATCTCGATGTCAAACTTGAGAAAGCGACCGTCCGGGGACGTGGCCACGGCCCGGGTCTCAGCCTCTTCGTTCTCCTCTTGCTCCCAGTGTTCGCGATCTTGGCGGCTTTCCGCGGAAGAGAGCAGAGGGAGTAACGAGACCGCTTCGGGAGAATTCTCGCTGCCTGCGGATCCCTCGAGGAGACCTCGAGATCTAGAACTCTCTAAAGCTGTAGCGAGCGGCTCCATCACCTCCAAATCCATGGGGTCGGGACCTGCAGTTACAGCGGGGGCCCCATCTTCGCTGTCGTAGCTCCTTAATCCAAGCTCGGACGAACTTCGACGGCTGATTTTGTAGGCTGATGCGCGGCGACCAGAGACCCCAAGGGTCGGAGGACGCTCACACTGGCCAGCATCTTCATCTTTGCCGCAGCTAGTCTGGTCCATCCTATCGGGCTGGGGCGTGAACGCTCCGGCACCGGGGCCCGAGTGCGAAACCCGCAGCATTAGCATCGGACGGCCGGACAAGAAAAGGCGCTGTATCGGAGCGCAACTGCTCGCCTACTAAGCCGGCGGCCAGGCAGCCGCTAAATGCGCTCGGCGGCGGCAACGCCCCCTTCAGGCCTGGTCGGGAGACCGCGCTGCTTTCTCCTCCCCTATTTTAACTAACCTGTTATGTTCTGCTCGCCGCCTACCTCTTTTTTCCCCAAGGGAGCCACAGTGCACTGCACCGACACGACACGCCCACCCCAGAGGGCTGGAAGCGCATACCCTTCCAAGAGGTTCTGTAAGCTCAGTAACTCGTGTGTTCGAGGGTAGCAAGAGGTTAGCAACGGGATATTGTGCTGCCGCTGCCGCTACTCCTGCTGTTTTTTAATGGGTAATGGAAATGCAAAATGTGTTACTTTTGCTTTGGGAAAACGCCTTTCAATGAAAAAGGCTCTTAAAATCCCAAGTGCGTCAATGGAGGCCAACTGCATTGTGATCGTCATTGCCTTCATATTTTCCTAGTTTTATGGCAGTTGACAAGGTAAAAGTTTGTGGGCAGAACAATTTCTGTATTCTCTGCCATGCCTTGACTTTTTGATGAAACCACATAAACTTGAATGACTCAAAATGTTTGCTTTTTAAAACAGGATTGGAGTTTACCAATCTATTTTCATTGCAGCTGATTTCAACCCTAAAAATACATGCAAATGCACCTGCAACCCCTGTTGTCCTATACAGTGATGGGACAGCGCTCCCAATCCTCCCCCCCTCCCAAGCCAAAGCTGCTTTTTAGGAACGACTACCACTTCACCTTTTTGCAGTTTAGTGATATGCACTGTTATTTTTCATCCATGAATGTGAGTCAGATACTATTCCTCAACAAATGAAAGATGAAGCTGAATTGTAACAGTTTGTTCAAGATTGTACCAAAAGTTTTTTGTTTTAATGAAATTTTGGCATCATGTCTTTAGATAGAAATCTTATCTATACTAGAACTGGGATATAGATTGCTTAACTCCAAATTGAAACTTGTAGGCACCTTGACTGTTAATGCATTTATTTTATGTAATTCTTTGTGGCTTACTTTTCCTGCATCAAAAGCCATCCCAGAAGCTATATCCTAACATACATGAATGGGGATGCAGGATGCAAAAAGCGTATAAAGAGAGATTGTTATATATATTTCTTCCTGGCCTACAATGTCATGGAAATCCCCAGTTAAGGCAGTCCCCACTGAACCTCTTAATGATGAAAAGTCTACTTTAGCTATATATCCTACATTACAATTAGCTGAACTAATTCCATAAATTGCCTGTATGTGGCATCAGACCAATTGGATTATAAAGGACTTTTTTTCTCAATTTCCACAGTGATTTCTTTTTAATCAGTCTTAGTGGTACCTGGTTCAGCTTGCTCAAGGCATTTGTGCTGTTGTTGTTGTTGGTCGCGAAATTGTGTCTGTCCCATCGTGACCACATGGACCACATTCCTCCAGGCCTTCCTGTCCTCTACCATCCCCCAGAGTCTATTTAAGCTCACGCTGACTACTTCAGTGACTCCATCCAGCCGCCTCATTCTCTGCTGTCCCCTTCTTTTTTTGCCCTCAATCATTCCCAGCATTAGGCTCTTCTCCAGTCAGTCCTTCCTTCTCATTAGGTGGCCAAAGTATATGAGTTTTATTTTCAGGATCTGGCCTTCTAAAGAGCAGTCAGGATTGATCTCCTCTAGGATTGACCAGTTTAATCGCCTTGCAGTCCAAGGGACTCGCAGGATCTTCTTCAGCACCATAGTTCAAAGGCCTCAATTCTTTGGCGCTCAGCCTTCCTTATGGTCCAACTATCACAGCCATACATTGCAACTGGGAAAACCATAGCGTTGACTATACGCATTTGTACTATAGCTGAATGCAAAAACGAGAGAGAACTGAAGGCAGAAGGCCAAAGAACGCATGAACCGTCCCTTCTCCCTGAGATTGCTGTAATTGATCATATATTTTTCAAAGAAATGCTTTGGCTTGTTCATTCTTCCAAGCATTTGAAAATCTGGGCATTTTTAGTAGTGTGATGCTCAGTGGTTACTCTTCAGTAAATGTTTTAAGATGAGTATATTATAATTTATAATTAGTATTTGCTTAGTTATATCTGACTGTTTTAGTGATTCTTATTTTTACATTCAGGTTATTTTTGTAGTATACTGGCTGCAACTCACAATCATTATTTTTTTGTAGGAGGATCACCTTGTCCTTGCAGGTGTATTTTCCTCCTCCACCCCTAGCCTTATCTGCTTATCTGCAGAACACTTCTTTCTCTTTGGGGCACACTTCATTCTGACATTTACTTCCTTGATTAACTTAAGAAGACTGAAAACTGAATATTTTGTAAAAAAAAATTGTTAGCAATTTAAAAAAAAATGTTTTCAGACAAGGAGATATTAAACTACTCCTGCTATTTGTAGTAACGAGAACTATACCATTGATGCAAATGAGAATTGTCATCAGCCTGGATTGGGAACAAATCCCCCCCTCCCCCGTGGACTGAAGCTTTGATTTACTTTAAAAGTAAGCACAGTCATTCAGAGAACCCTCAACTGTGTGAAGGGTCACTTTTAACGTAGCCGTATGTTCAGCCTTCATTTTGTGCTTAACTATGTGACCGCACCTGACCTTGATGAAATTATGAGCATAAGAAGACATGATCATGTAACGGCCTACTTTGTTCTGGGTATAGGCCAAGCTTTGCGAAGGCAGAAAGATGCTTTGGAGATTTGGCAGGAGAGAAGAACACACACACAAAAAGTGAAATAGGTTAACAAGTGAGAATATAGATATAAGTATGACTGGATAGCAAAGGAAAAAATGTGAGAAACAGCAAACCAAAACATTCAGTGAAGCAGCAGACCAGGAGATTCTTTATGAAGCAAAATAAGAATAAAAATGCTAAAAGCTAACCATTGGGAGGGGAGTCTTTTTCTGCCTGGATGGTAAACTCTTTGTCCTTTTAATTAAAATTTTTTCTTAGTGTCACCATTACTAATTGTTCTTGGAGTGAACTGCTAATATAAATACGGGGTTGTTGGGCTGGTAATGCAAATTAATTATATTGTTGTTTTTCATGAGATTTAATGGGTTATCTTTTATTTTTTAGATTTCAAAAATGAAGAAATGGAGAACAAGTAAGTTTATCTTAACGATATTCTTGGAGAATATAATCATCTTTGCTTATGAATTTTTTTTTTTTATTATTGAATTTGTATACCGCCCTACTCCCGAAGGACTCAGGGCAGTGAACAGCCATGGAATAAAAACATATAAATACAAAATTTAAAATAGATTAAAACGAATTAAATAATTTGGCTGAACAAATTTAAAACCCCAATAATTTAAAACCAGATTTAAAATTTCCATTTAAAAAGGGGAAAGACTTAGGTCAGGCCGGCTTGATGAAATAGGAAGGTCTTGAGCGCGCGACGGAAGGTACGCAGATCCGGGATCCTCCGTATCTCCGGGGGGAGCTCGTTCCAGATAGTAGGTGCCCCCACAGAGAAGGCTCTCCCCCTGGGGGCCGCCAGTCGACATCGTTTGGCCGACGGCACCTGGAGGAGCCCCTCTCTATGGGAGCGTACTGGTCGGTGGGAGGCTATTCGCGGTAGCAGGCGGTCCCGTAAATAACCAGGTCCTAAGCCATGGAGCGCTCTAAAGGTGATAACAAAACCTTGAAGCGCAGTCGGAAGACCACCGGGAGCCAGTGCAGCTCGCACAGGAGAGGTGTTACATGGGAGCGCCACGTCGCTCCCGTCACCACCCCCGCGGCCACACTCTGCGCCAGTTGGAGCCTCCAGGTGCTCCTCAAGGGGAGTCCCATGTAGAGAGCGTTACAATAGTCCAGACGGGAGGTGACGAGGGCATGAATGACCGTGCGTAAGGAGTCCCGATCTAGAAAGGGACGCAACTGGCGAATCAGGCGAACCTGATGAAAAATCCTCCCGGTCACGGCCGTCAAGTGCTCTTCTAAAGACAGCCGTGAGTCTAGGAGGACACCCAAGTCGCGAGCCCTTTCCGTGGGGGCCAATGATTCGCCCCCAATAGTCAGCGATGGCACCAGCTGACTATATCGGGACGTCGGAAACCACAGCCACTCGGTCTTGGATGGGATGAACCTGAGCCTGAGCCTTGGATGGGATGAGCCTGAGCCTGAGCCATTTTCTTTTCAATAATACAAATGGGAGCTCTTCTGCTTTGTTATCTGTTTGCTCTTATTAACAGAATAACAGAATAGTTGCAGACTATGGAAATGCTTGTTGTATTAGTCATAATTTCACATGTTCCTCTAAACTATAATGTAGTTGGTTTGCATTGGACAGTCTGAATGTAACTATTATGGCTTATAAACCAACATTTATAGGTTAGCATAATATGTAAAGCCAGCTGTTGTGGCTTATTCAAATCCTGTTTAAAATTAAGTTTTACTGGAATAAACTGACTCCAGTTAGGATAACATTAGAGTTCTTTTCAGAGTCAGACTTCACAGAAAGTATGAAAAAATAAAGGGGAGGGAAAAAGTCTGAAGGAAAGCAATGCCCAGTTACCAATATCTGGTAGAAGAACAAGAACATGTAATGCAGTTTCCAGGTATACTTGATATCAATATTTGAAAGTTATGAGGCAAACCCTTTGCCACACAATTGAGAAATGCCCAATTCATTCATTTCATTTAGATATTTTCTTCAGATTCTTCAGATACTGTATATTCTTCTTTCTCTGGTTTTATTTATAAGTATAAGGTTAGTAAGGCCAAGAAGCTGGTCTGGGTCACCAAATAATATTTATGACTGAATTTAATTCATCTAAGTAATTTAATTCATAAAGCTGAAATATAACAAAATTACGGAGGCCCCTTCCCTGTTGCTCCTTCTCCCTGGATGAAGGTCCCCTTTTCTTGCAGGAGAAAGCAGGAACAATTATTCTTAACCTCCTCCTGTCTGGGGAATGTTCTTCTTTTTCTGGCTAGAGGGAGAAAGTAAGTGTAGAACAAGGGTGCTCTGCATATAATAATGTAGTTTAGCTTCCCCAAACTTCCATGTCTTAAAGCAGGGATCCTCAAACTTTTTAAATAGGGGGCCAATTCATGGTCCCTCAGACTGTTGGGGAGGGGGGGGCGGACTGGCTGGGTGGGAATGGCTAGGTGGTCATGTGACTGAGTGGATGTGGCCAATTTAGCAGTCCATTAAACTACACACAAATTAAACTTTAATTTGTTATGTTCCTGGGGGTTGAAAGCAGGTTAGTGAAGGGATGTGGCTGCCTTGTGGGGGGGGATGAGGGACTTTGTGTGTGTATGTGTATGTGTGTCTTTCTCTCCCTCCCTCCCCCTCCCTCTCTCTGGAAGCCGGGGAGGCCAAAAATGGGCCCATTTTTGGCCTCGGCCTCCAAAACCACTCAGTCACCCAAAAACGGCCCCAGTTTTGGCTTCCTGAAGCTTCTGCATGTCCCATTTTTGGCCTCCTCGCCCACCAGAAGGGGGCCGCTGGGTAGGTGGAGTGATGTGGGCAGGGCAGCCTCGTGGTCCCATGTGGGCCAGATTAATGGCTTTGGCGGGCCGCATCCGGCCCACGGGCCACAGTTTGAGGAGCCCTACCTTAAAGGGATGGGTAAATTACCCAAACTACTTTCTACAATGAAGCGGAGTGACAGTGAAAGCAAGGAAAAGGATTTTATTTTCATTGATTTATTTAGTCGTGACTTTTTTAGAGTAAATTTCACTTAATCTGGGATTTACCAATATTAATCCAAGCCATGATTTCCAAATCCATTTCCAATGATGGATTCACATCCCGGTTTGCAATTAATCCTTAGCAGCAGCAGCCAGTCATTGGGCTTCCTGAGTGAGGCAAACAAACCAAATTATATCAACCTCTGTTATCCAATGTTATGTTAACTTACTTGAATCAAACTCTATGGGAAGGAATGACGCACATATATATTCAAATGTACACAAAGGTGCCCAGTTCACTCGTAATTGGAGGCTTAAGAGCATCAAATGGGCTGTGGGGACAGGTGCTGTTTATTTCCCAAAGCATCCAGTTCCAGGTGTTGGCCAGCTTCACATGTGATCTATGGTTATTACTGGCTCCCAGCAAGCAGACAAGTAGTCTGAACTAATCCCTAAGAGTGGCTGATCTGGAGAATAAGTCTTGGCATGAGGGACGACAACAGGAGACTTTATCATGAAAACCCTTGTTGGTTTGTTTAATTCACCAAACTGTATTTACTCAAAATAGCAACTGTGGCTGGGATTAATTTTCAGTTCCCTAAGGTCAAATTGTTTCCCTTCTACGATAAGAGGAAGGAAGAAGTAGGGAGGAATGGAGCTGAATGGCCTGCTCTGTTCTAATTCACCAAATATTCCCTGCTAAGAGAAGAGACATAGTTCATGGCACTTTGGTAATGGGCCCTGAAATATACAGAACAAAGCTGATGACTAAAAAAAAGAGCACATGCCCAGCACCCAAAGCTGCAGGAAAGTTACAACTGTGAAAGCCTGTTTCCTAATCTTATGAGGATTTTTATTGTTGTTTAGCATAAAAAATATTCTGCATATGCTCAGGGGAACTAATCTTTATGATCAAGTTTGTGGACTAAATCTTTGTATTGAAAAAAAAGCTTTGACTGATTAAATTCAGAATAAATCACAGTGACTTTTAAGAGGGTAACAGCAAGTTATCTGATAATAAATCAAAACCTTGTCTGTTTTTATTTGCTCTCAGTTCTAACTTCAGCCATAGAAAATTTTATCTGAAGTAATAACAACTGTGTGGATTTTACAGAACAAGTGGGACTTTTCTTGAATCAGGCAGTGATTCAAGAAAGGCTTTCACCCTCTAAAAACAAATCTGGTGTGATTCAAAACTTTTGTGTTAATGTTGGACTTTCCAAAACATCCTGGACTTACTTCAGTAGATTGCCCAAAACAAATATACTTTTATCTGCTAACAGAAATACGTTTAATTACTGGTAGTTCTATTACATTATAATGCTTACAACATATAATGTTATAATATATAATATATAATATTACAGCATAATGGACAGTGAAATGGAATGAATTGCCATTTAACACTATTAACACTCCCTTTCACTTTCTGTAACTAAAAATGTGTAACGATCTTTTTGATCAAGAAAAGAAAACACTAAACCATGCAAAGATTGGCCTTGAGAAAGCAAGCCAGAGTGTAAATCCATGATCCAGCATATGGTGGACTAAAACTCTTGCGACATATCATACAATCCCCTACCTGTTCTTTTTCGGGGTGGGAGGAGTTGCAGCCTATTACATGTAGCTTATTTATTCAAATTCTTTAGTAAATTTCCCACAAAACTGCAAAGTTGGAAATGTTGCAAAATTCCAACCTGAAATATAAAAATTTACTTTAAATATTATACTAACTTAGGTCTTATCAACATATTAAGGCAACACTTAATTTTATTATGTTTTGGAAAGTATGTCTCAGTTTTCACTCAGTTCAATCAATTCCCTAGATGACTTTGAAAAAAATGTTAAAGATTGTTGAATCAAAATAATTACTATTTTTCCTCACTGTTTTAAAAAACAAATATATACTGCACATTGTTCACTTCCACCTGCTGCCAGTAGTGTCAGCTGTAGGTCAGTTGATTCATTTTTTGTCATAGCTTCCTCCATTTGATTCAGCTTCCTACCCTTGGTGACATGATTCTCATCAGATATTGCAATCATTTTCATAAGTGATGTCTACATTAGTTTTTGTGCATTTGACAATCTAATATTCAAATTCACAGTTCCTTCTTTCTTTTTTACCTGATTTTAAAGCTCTGTCCCACGTTAACTTTGCTTCCACATGTCTAGTCTAGATTAATGTGTCTCAACTTTGGCAATTTTAAGATGTGTGGACTTCAGTTCCCAGAATTCCCGAGCCAGCGTATTTGAAATCCATACATCTTAAAATTGTCAAGGTTGAGAAATACTGGTGTAGATAAACAGCCATTCTCGACATTATTTGTGAATATACTATGTATAAAGAACCTATGGTCCTGTAAGTATTGTTTCAGCACCTCCACTTATCCCTCACCATGATCATAATTATCCTCCATCTCTGCACAACTCTTTGTACTTACAGCTCCAAAGTTTGATCTTTTCTAGCATATTTCACAGGCAAAAGATATTCCCCTTCTACACCTTGTCAATGAGAGCAGAGTTCAAACATGATTTGTTGCTTCTTCCTTTTCTGCTGCAATTATAGTTTTCCAACAAAGCTAGTTATCTGGATATCTTAGAGGGTAAATCTGCAACTCAAACAGGCAAGGGTCCTGTAAAGGAAGAACTTTGTACCCTGTGTCCCTTGCCAGTTAGAGTGGCCAAATTTTAAAGTGGGTAATGGAAAATCAGCAGTTTCCTTGTAACACGTGGACATTTATTTAACTCCCTTGTAAAAGTCAAGCTTTTAAAATGCATTTTAGGTGTCTCTGAATAGGTTACAGAAGAAATGTTTAACTTGAACAAAGAACCTTTTATAAGATGCTTACTTATTGATTCTGAATCTTTTCCTCAACCAAATAATACTTCCTTTAAAAAACTTCATTTCTCTCTTTGAAGCTTTGTGACAGAAACAAATCAGATATATGTGGCTTATTAATCCTATCTTTAAAAAGCAGGACTATGAGATTTTATATTTAAAATAAAAATGAGGGGGTGAGGCAGAAGAACAAATCTTTCCAAGACCAAACCTGCCAGGCTGAAAACAATTTTACAAGTTAAAATTGTGGAGATGCAGGGAGACCTTGGCTCATTTTTCTCAAGGTGTCCTGTATTAGAGGTAACCTGACAAGGACTTTTCTATCATAAGAATTTTGGTGTTTATTTGATCATAGTTATGACATATAAAAGGAATTTTTTCCAGATTTATTGAAATATAGAATAACAGAATAACACGAGTTGGAAGGGACTTGGAGGTCTTCTAGTCCAACCCCCTGCCCACAGGAAATTCTACACCACTTCAGACAAATGGTTATCAAATATCTTCTTAAAATTTCCAGGGTTGGAGCATTCAGAACTTCTGGAGGCAAGTTGTCCACTGATTAATTGTTCTAACTGTCAGAAAATTTCTCCTTAGTTCTCTTAGTTGCTTCTTTCCTTGATTAGTTTCCACCCATTGCTTCTTGTCCTGCCCTTAGGTATTTTGGAGAATAACTTGACTCCCTCTTCTTTGTGGTGGCCTCTGAGATATTGGAACACTGCTAACATGTCACCCCTGGTCCTTTTTTTTATTAGACTAGACATACCCAGTTCCTGCAACCGTTCTTCATATGTTTCAGCCTCCAGTCCCCTTATCATCTTTGTTGCTCTTCTCTGCACTCTTTCTAGAGCAGTGGTTCTCAACCTTCCCAATGCCGCGACCCTTTAATACAGTTCCTCATGTTGTGGTGACCCCCAACCAGGGATGAGTTCTAAATTTTTTTACTACCGGTTCTGTGGGCGTGGCTTATTTTGTGGGCGTGGCTTGGAGGTCATGTGACTGGGTGGCCATGGCTAGCTGGTCATGTGACCGGGTGGCCATGGCTATGTGTATAGGGACTACTCAGAGGGCTGAAAAAAGTCATTTCTGACAGGTCCTCGCACTTTTGACTGGTCCTCACACTTATGACCATCCTCACATTTATGCCCGTGCAGCATTCTTAACAACCATGTCACTCATTTCACAACTGCTTCTCTTCACCATGGTGACAAGATAGGGCAAAAACGTAAAATGTGAGGACAGTCATAAGTTCGAGGACTGATCAAAAGTGCGAGGACCAGTCAAAAATAACTTTTTCAGCCCTCTGAGTAGTCCATATGCATAAAAGGATACAGCAATAGAGAGGGATGAAGGAAGGGAAGGGGAAATTAGAGTAGGAGTGAGGGTAAGATGGGGAGGAAGAGAGGAGGAGAAGGAGAAAGGAAGAGGAAGTAGGGAGGAGAAGAGGGGGGGAAGAGAAAGTAAGAAGGAAAGAAAAGAGAGAGGTGGTAGGTTTGAGGATAAAGATTGCTGTACAATAAAAAAGATGAAAGGGAAGAAAACCAACCTCAAACAAATATGAAGATATTAAGATAAAGAATGAATTGTTAAACTTTAAAGAATAAAAGAGAACAAATATGAATAAATAGCAATAATTAGAAACACACATACAAACATACAATGTATTTTCTTTGAACAGAGTATTTGGCCGGTTCACAAATTTAAACAGTGAACAGTGTTTAGTCATTTCAATTAAATTTACAATTTCTATATTTCCTTTTTGCCATATTTATTCCTCATCTATTTTTTTAAAAAAACAATATTACCCTTCATCCTCATCTCTAATCTTAATCAAATTCAATTTTTCCCTTCTATTCTATATTATACCCCTTCCCATTGTCATCTATTTTTATATCCATCCTCACATTGGTTAATTATGTAATTATGTAATACAGTTGTTTAATATAAATTCAACATTTTAATATAAATCAATTAGTTATATAACTACATTTTTGTATATTAATTAATATGAACATGAATATTCCAATTATTTCCATGCAATCCCAATTTCTTACAAATCAATTAATTATATTTACCAGTAATAATAAACCAAATAATTTCCCCCATATATTCCTCCAAACCACAACTTAACCATTTCTGCTTTCAACACAATATACAATTAATAGTATCTCAATTATTACAATTCCCTAGTTAAATAGAGCTTTTTTTCTTTTGTGTTTTAAAATTTTGAACCTCCTTTTTTGCCCTAAATTTCCCATTGTTTGCAGTTTTGCACCTACCTTTTTTTGGTGAGGAAAAAGAAAAAGAAATCTCTCTCTGCCTCATTTTGTCATGTTGCAGAAAAGACCCTGCTTTACTTTCAGTTTCATTTTTTCAGCATAGCTAGGGGAAAAAAAAATCTGCTCCAGATTTTTTTGCACCTATCAACAGAGCCCTCCACAAAACAGCTGAGAGCAAATCAGCTGAGAGTCGAGGCTGATCTAATCAACTTGTGCTAATTAACCTATCCTGAAGCTGAAAGGGGCTGTTTTTTCTATTTTTGCAGACACTGGTCTACTCATTTGTTTTCTTTTAACACTGATCAGCCATAGGGCGGCCCTTTGAAGCCCCGCGGCAAGAATTTAAACAGTTTTTTTCCCTCTAGCCATCAACTGGGACTCAGGAGGCAGCAATAGATTGGGAGTGGGTGGGGTAAGCGAACGGCCGGCGATCCTACAGAGGCAGAGAGTGAGGGTGAGTGAAGGCGTGGGGGGGGCAAGAGAGGGCTTTGGCGACCCCTGTGAAATGGCCGTTCGACCCCCAAAGGGGTCATGACCCCCAGGTTGAGAACCGCTGTTCTAGAGTCTCCACATCTTTTTTATATTGTGGCAACCAAAACTGGATGCAGTATTCCAAGTGTGGCCTTACCAAGGCATTATAAGGTGGTATTAACACTTCACGTGATCTTGATTCTATCCCTCTGTTTATGCAGCCTAGAACTGTTTTGGCTTTTTTGGCAGCTGCTGCACACTGCCGGCTCATGTTTAAATGATTGCCCACTAGGATTCCAAGATTCCTCTCACAATTACTCCTATTGCGTGAGATACCACATATACGGTACTTGTGCATTTTGTTTTCCTTCCCTAAATGTAGAACATTACTTTTTTCACCATTGAATTTCATTTTGTTAGATAGTGCCCAATGTTCAAGTCTGTCAATATCCTTCTGTTTTTTAAGCCTATCTTCCGGAGTGTTGGCTATTCATGCTAGCTTGGTGTCATTTGCAAATTTGATGAGTTCCCCATCTATCCCCTAATCCAAATCATTGATGAAGATGTTGAAGAGTATTGGGCCTAAAACAGAGCCTTAGGGTACTTCACTGCTTACTTCCCTCCATGTAGATGCAGTTCCATTGAGTACAATATGTTGAGTGTGATTGGTCAGCCAGTTATGAATCCATCTAGTGGTGATGCTGTCTAACCTGCATTTTTCTATTTTATTTAGTAGTAGGTTATGGTCTACTTTATCAAATGCCTTACTGAAATCCAAGTAAATTATATCAACAGCATTCTTTTGGTCCACTAATTTTGTCACTTTGTCAAAGAATGCAATAAGATTAGTCTGGCAACAGGCATGATTTGTTTTTGACAAACCCATGTTGGCTTTTGGTTATTACTTTGTTTGCTTCTAGGTGTTCACTGATTCGTTGCTTGATTATCTTTTCCAGAATCTTCCCTGGTATTGAGGACAGGCTGATAGCTCTGTAGTTTCCTGGATCTATTTCTTTTCCTTTTTTGAAGGTGGGAACTACATCAGCTCTTTTCCATTCCTCTGGCAGTTCCCCGGTGCTCCAGAATCTTTGAAAGATATAGTTCAGTGGTTCTGAGATCTCGTCTGCCAGTTCCTTCAGAACCTTGGGGTGTAGTCCATCTGGTCCTAGTGATTTGAACTCATCTAGGGTAGACAGGTGCTCACTTATCATTTTCTTCCCTATTTTAACTTGTATTCCTAATCTGTTTTTTTGCGGGGCTCTTTTTGATAGGTTGGACTGTTTTTTCCCTTTGTGTAAAGAAAGATGCAAAAAATGAGTTAAGTAGTTCTGCTTTCTCTCTGTTGCTTGTCACCTTCTTGCCACTTTCTCCCAGCAATGGACCAATTGTTTCCTTGACTTTTTTCTTGTTTTTAACATGTTGGAAGAAGCCTTTTTTTGTTATTTTTTACTTTTGTCGCAAACCTTTGTTCATTATGAGCCTTAGCTTTACTCACTTCATCTTTGCAGCAAATAGTTCGGGCTATTTGCTGATATTCTGCCTTAGTTATGTGCCCTTCTTTCCACTTTTTATACTTGTTCACAATTGTTTCAGCTTGGATGCCATGATTAACGCACCCACGTTAGATTTAACTACCCTGTTTTCCCGAAAATAAGACCCTGTCTTATATTTTTTTGAACCCTGAAATAAGCGCTTGGCCTTATTGCCATGCACTCAAAAGCCTGATTGGGGTTATTATCAGGGGATGTCTTATTATGGGGGAAACAGGGTAACACTACTGATCTTACCAGTCAATCTTGCACGAATAATAAATAATAATAGAAATATGCCCCTATTGGTTATGCTAGACTTTCCAGCAGCTTTGATGCTATCAATTGTTATAACATCGTGACAACCTGCTTGGTATAAGATTCAGGGAGATTTTTTTTCATGATTCCTACTACTCTTTAGTAAGTTAACTCTAGACAGTAATTTCAAGAGATTCCTTTATACAACTTTGACCATTATTCTTTTTGGACCAGCAGATGCATGTAGAATATTTGTTCTTTGTTAATAGCATGCACCCAAAATGTTTGTCTATAAATCCATTCATGAGAAGACCAATTGGTAAGAGTTATCTCTACCAATTTTTAAAATATCTCTTGGATTCTCTCTACTGCTTACCTTCTTTTTTTTGCACATTGGTGTACTTCCAGATAAAACTGGGCTGCAGCCACTCACTTTTATTTTCTAAGAATGCTTTTACAATGTATGTTGAGCCTACAGGCATTTGTGGAAATACAGATTGTTCCTGAGGTTGCTTCTTTCATTTGCAGATGCTAGCTATTCATTAAAAAAAAATTAAAAGACTCTAAAAGCAAACAACACCTAGAGAATACCAACAATCCGACAGTTTTACCTAGAGCTACAGATATTCTCTTCTATCGGAGATTCTAAAAACCCAAAAGATCTAGTGGGACAGGAGGCCTGAAAAGTGCTAATGGAGGTGTTGCCAGATGTGCTCACATTTATAGAGAGCATATTGGGAAGCATGTCAAAGTCAATATTCTTTATTCTATGTCACATGGTAATTAACACCTATATCATTGGTGGATAAAAGATCATATTCATGGTAGCAAAACTTCTGGAGGTTACATGGAAGGGCAGAACTTTCAATAGTTGGGGCAAGGAAAAGGCAAGATGGGTCAAGGGTAGTGAGGTGATTGTTTTCCTATTGCTAATCACTAAGAAACAGTAGTCCTAATCTCCACTCCTGGCTCATGTTTAATAAATTGAATAGTAGAGAAGAATGTAGGTAGGATACCCTAACAGGCAAGAATTATCTGTAGTCCACAAACTTGGATGTTCCTAGAAAATCCATTTCTCCATCACTTGTCAGCTGGAATACTGCACTGCAGGGTATTGCCTTTGAACAGCATTTAGAATTTTTAGCTATTCAGAACACTGTAGGTAAACTATTAGTCAAAGGTAGTTTTAGAAATATAACCCGACTTTAGTAAAACAGCTGTACTGGAATCCAGTGAATTTCCAAAGCCAGTATAATATGCTGCTTTAGGGGCTTAATGTTTTCAGAAGAAAATATGTATCATCCAGCGGTGAAATCCAGCAGGTTCTGGAGAACCGGTAGCGGAAATTTTGAGCAGTTTGGAGAACCAGCAAATACCACCTCTGGCTTGCCCCAGGAGTAGGGAGGGAATGGGGATTTTGCTGTATCCTTCCCCTGGAGTGGGGTGGTAATGGAGATTTTGCAGTATCCTTCCCCTGTCATGCCCACCAAGCCACACCCACCAAGCCACCCCATGCCCACTAAGCCACACCCACAGAACTGGGAGTAAAAAAATTTGGATTTCGCCACTTGTATCATCCTAATTGTCTACTTACCAAGGTCTTCTAGAACTCTCTTGTCAATGTAATTGTTGAGAGGTTACAGAACAGAAATCCCTCCTAAATTATTCTGCTGCATACTCACCATGACGACTATAAACTACTTTAGAAAATTTTTTCAAAGCTATTTGACCTCACAGTTGACAAAACTTTTCCATTTTATTTGAACTATGCCAGTCTACCATTTTATTAACTTGTATTGAATGTATTTATTTATTTAGTTGGTGTTGGAGAAAACCGCTGAGAATACTGTGGACAGTGGAGAAAAAAACCCCAAACCAATGACCAATGGATCATTGAACAAATCAACTCAGATTACTCATTCAAGGCACAAATGACCAAAGTTAAATTATTTTGGGTACATTATGCAAAAACCCAACTCCCTGGTAAATATTGGCAGCAGGGTGATTAGATTTAGTTATTGTGGTGATGGGAGCACCATTAGGAGATCTGACAAAACATGTTATGGATAGATTGTCATGTAGAAAATCATATTGATAATAACTTGATGGCACATAATGAAGTGAATTAATTAGGTAATCCATTCAAATAAACTAATTTGAGTACATCTTTGATGGAATGGCTGAAACCAGTTTATGAAAATAGTCCAGACAAGGTATTTGTAATTTGTTGCTGAATATATCTCTAGTATATGGACATAGCATTTGTTCATAAATCATAAATTTAGAAAGGCTTCCTGAAAAATATAGTTTATCAATTAATTAGTATACAGATTTAGTGGGAAGGTTGACTTTTTTTTTTAATAAAGGAACTTCAGAACCAGATGGCAATGTGAATCATTTATCCATATTATCTTTTAGGAACTTGATTATTATTACTGGGAAGACCCAGATTCAAGGCCATATTCAGTTAAGAGAGCTCACAGGTAACTTTCAATTAGTAATTTTTCCTCAGCCAAGTTTACCTCAGAGATTATTGTTGGGAGGAATAACACCAGAAATGAAAATGCTATGTGTAGTCTGCCTTCTGCAGTTAAGACAAAATACAAAGATGAAGAAAATAAAAATAAAGTGTTGCTTGTAAATCATACCTCAGTTATCATCGGTAACAGTTCTGTGACTTGTTCATTATATGCAACTCACTGAGTAATTTTTGTAGTTCATTTCTATCTGAGTTAATTACTAATAATCCCACACTCCCTAAAAGATACAAATATAAGATTGTAAATAGCAATAGCACTTAGACTTATATACCGCTTCACAGTGCTTTACAGCCCTCTCTAAGCGATTTACAGAGTCAGTGTATTGCCCCCAACAATCTGGGTCCTCATTTTACTGACCTTTTACCAATCTCAGAAGGATGAAAGACTGAATCAACCTTGAGCCAGTCAGAATCAGACTGTCAAACTGCTGGCAGCTGGCAATCAACAGAAGTAGCCTGCAATACTGCATTCTAACCACTGTGCCACCACAGCTCTTAAATCAGCATAAGGCTATTTTTTTTTACCACTTAACATTTTTATTGAGTTATGAAATAAAATAAGATATAAAATACAAAAGGAAAAAGGAAAACAGTGGGGAGGAAGAAGGGGAAGAGAAATGAGGAAGAATAAGAAAAAATAAAAAGTAACATTGACTTCCAACTCTGTTGCAGTAAAATAAGGCATTAATATCAAATCACAACTTTTTGTTTTTTCATAATAATATGAGCAAGGCATTTTTATTAAGATCTATCAATCTAATCGGTAAAACCCAAAATCAAAGTTTCATTCTTTTCCACTTCAAGCACAAAGTTCAGAAGCGGTCTCCATGTGGAAACAAAAGTACTTATATTCTTTTCTTTAATCAAAATAGTCAATTTTGCCATTTCAGCCAACTCCATCAACTTCTGCAACTATTTGTTCATGGTAGGAATCGAAGAATCCTTCCATTTTTGTGCAGACAATAGTCTTACTGCTGTCAACATATATAGTAACAAAGTTCCAATTTTTTTCTCCAGGTCTATTCCCGTTAGGCCCAGAAGGAAAAGTTCTGGTTTCAACTTTATCTCCATTTTCAAAATTTTCTGTATTAAAATATGAATCATACTCCATAATTTTTTTGCTTAATCACAGATGATAAAAAGTCCCTTCTTTACTTTTACACTTCCAACATTCATTTGACATACATCTTAGATAACTTATCTGGTGTTAAATACCAACAATACATCATTTTATAGAAATTTTCTTTTAGATTATAATTTAATGTAAATTTTAAACTCTTCATCCACATATTTTTCCATTGTTCAAGCATCACATATCTAAAATTCCTTGCCCTCTGAATCTTACAATATTTTACATGTTCATTTCCAAATTCAATTTTAATAACATTTTATAGATTTTAGTGATAATATGTTCATTTCCACATAATAAAATTTCCAATTCATTTTTAACAAAGTCAAATCCATAGCACTTTTTATCCAGTTTAAATCTTTCAGTTGTTGATAAGTAAATCAATGGCGAACATAACCTTCTGATTCAAGTTCTTCCCTCGGCTTTAATATTGGGTCACCAGAATTGAGAGATAAAATTTTACCATACATCAACCAGTCTGGCTTTGCCACCTTCTTTCTAAAAGAAGCTACCTGGGGTGACACCCAAAGAGGCAACTTCGGAGAGAGCCTTGTTTTATATTTATTCCAAACTCTTAGTATGGCACAAATCAGCATGAAGCTTGATGCACTTGATGAAATGGATTCCAGGCCACAAAAGCAGATGCCTTAATAAATGTTTTTGGTTTTGAAGTGCTGCAATATCTTATTTTTACATAGGTGACGTTTAAATCTCTCTCTCTATCAATCACAAAATCTTGTCCAAATTATTTGTACTTTATTTTCCCATATATAAATTTAAGAAAGAAAACTGTGCACAATATACGTAGAAATATGCTTTGAAAAAGGCTTTGAATAGAGTTATATTC
Organism: Pantherophis guttatus; assembly: GCF_059756535.1. Taxonomy (NCBI): domain Eukaryota; kingdom Metazoa; phylum Chordata; class Lepidosauria; order Squamata; family Colubridae; genus Pantherophis; species Pantherophis guttatus. Next base: position 61,160,571 of record NC_142066.1, on the reverse strand, counting down.
TTCTCAGATTATTACAATGGCACGTAATACTGTGCAGAATTGTAAGTTTTGAATAATTGTGAATAGGATTCTTATTCCATTGAAACTAATAATTATAGAAACTAGGCTTTTATATATTAAAATTTAACAGTGTGAAATGAGATTATCCAACTTCAAGATTTTGAAAGGGTATGCTTTTAAAACTGCATTTCTTGAATTAAAATATGTTTGTTATAGTAATAAAAATGTTTAAATGATTTAAAATCAAATTCTTAACTAACAATGCTTAGAAACTGGTTGAATGAATATTCAATGAATATTACGAATATTTTTTAACTGTGCTGAAAATTCGCATACAAGTAATTCTGCTGTAAAATTATAAAATACCAATTGAAATATTTATTTATTGTATTACTGTTAAAACTGCATTCTAGCGAGCCTCAAAATTACTTCAGTAATTATTATTCCAACATTATTCAGTAGGAATAATAGCAATTACAACAAACTTCCTTGAAAATTTTCTTGCTCACCACGCCCAAAATCAGTAGAAAAATATTGGACATCTTTTTGGATATCACTCTAATTCCCAGGATTGTGACCATAAAGTATACCCTAAAATATATCTTGAAATCCTTTGCTTTGCACATAATCTGTAATTACATCTTTTTTCTATACCTTTTAGCAAAAAATAATTGAAGACCCAAGCTCAAATTGGAGCTGCATTTGGAACAAGTTAGACCTATATATGGGGAGTGGAGGGGATTGTATATTTTTCTTGGGTTTGAAGGTCCTCAATCTTCCGCATGGGTTGCAGCCTCATATGACATAAAGAAACTCTGGGAGATAAATTGTGGATCCTGCATGAGGACACCACAGAAATGTTTCTTGGCATCAGGATACATGTAATCAGCTTTTTGAGGTTTGCCAAAACCAGTCATAAAAGTTGTATTAGAGAGGTACAAGACACATTTTAATCCGGAACGGTATAGGACAGTGATGGCGAACCTATGGCACGCGTGCCACCTGTGGAGCCATATCGGTGGGCACACGAGCATTGTCCTAGCTCAGCTGCAGTGCACATGAGCGCGCAGGCCAACTGATTTTCAGGCGTTCCAGGCACACCGGAAGTTGGCAAATGGGCCATTTCCGGCCTCCAGAGGGCCTCTAGTGGGGTGGGGAAGACCGTTTTCACTCCTAGAAAGTCTCTGGAGCCTGGGGAGGGCGAAAAACGGGCCTATCGGGCCATCGTGTGCCAAAAACGGGGAGCACGGGGGGTGGATGTCGCGTGTGCATGCATGGGGGGTGGGACACATTAATTGTGGGTGTTGGCATGCATGCATGCTCCCCCCGCGCTCCCCCCCACTTTTGGCACGCGACGGCAAAAAGGTTAGCCATCACTGGTATAGGATCTCCTGCCAAGGGCCGAGGGTTAGACTAGAAGACTTCTAAGGTACTCTCCAACTCTTATTATTCTATGTTCTCTGTCCTACTCAGTGGTTTGCTAGTACAGGTCCTCCTTTAGATCCAAAACTATTTGGTTAAGTGGACAATAAAAACAACTTAGTTGGAAGAAAAGATACTCCTTAAATCAGGCTTATTCTACCTGTGGGCCACATGCAGCCTGGACAGCTAGTAATGTGACCCCCAAGATCATAAAATTTTAACATTATGATGTGATTTTATATACATTAATGTTATTATATATTTTATATGTGACCCAAGACAATTCTTTACTCAATATGGTCCAGGCAAACCAAAACGTCAAACACCCATTCCCTAAATAATATTCCTTCTTCTAAGAACTCTATCCTGAGTTCTTTGTGTATAAATAGAGCCAAGAGATAGACTGGGTAGAAAAAGCTCCATCATATTCATGGACATTCTAACCTTAGGGATTGGAATGATCTTCCATCTGTTACTTTCATCCAGAACTGGATACAGTATTGAGTATTCCAACTATCTCACCAGTACAGTATAAAGTACTATAATTTCTCATGCTCTTGAAAGCATGCCTCTTTTGATGCAGCCCAGGACTGCACTGGCTTTTTGGACAGCTGTATCACATTGCTGGTTCATACTTATGTGATAGTCCACTAGGATACCTAGATTCCTCTCCCAGTTACTGCTATTGAGCTAGGTTCCACCTATTCTATATCTGTGCATTTGTGCACCTTAATTTGCTCAGCACTGAATTTTGTTGAATAGTGCCTGGTGTTCATGTTTAAAAGGGTTCTTCTGAATCTTAAGTCTATTTTTTAAAGTTTTAGCTATTACTCCAGCTTGATGCTATCTGCAAATTTGATAAGTTCCACTTCTGTCCCCTCATCTAAAACATTTATGAAAATGTTGAAGAGCACTAGGCTTAAGACAGAAGGGAAAAGACAGAAAGAAGGCATACTTTCTTCCATGTAGATGTAGTTCCATTGAGAACTACATTTGAGTGTGGTTGGTCAACCAGTTCTGAACCCATCTGGTGGTGATGCTATCTATCCCACATTTTTCTATTTTACAAAGAAGTAGGCTGTGGTCTACTTTGTCAAATGCCTTATTGAAACCTAAATAAACTATGTCTGCTAATTTAGTTACTTTTTGACAAACCCATGCTGACTTCTAGTAATCATCTTGATTGTTTCTGTATATTGCTTGGTTATCTTTTTCACGATTTTCCAGGTATTGATGTCAGGTTGATTGATCTGGATTTGTTAATGTTTAATGATAGATACAAGCTGCTTATAGTGTTTCAATATCTTGTCTAGTTCATGTGTATTTATCGGTAAAAGTAGAGAATATTTCTTTAAGAACTGCTGCTAAGCTATTTTGTATTGCTATATGCCCTCATAGTTTTCACTCCCTCTGAAGAGGATGCCAGAAACCACAGGCAAAAAAACCCCCAAAACCAGATCCCTTTCCTCAGACTTCTGAAGTGAACAGGAGTCAATCTGTTTGAAGTGCAGAGACAGCCTCAAGGTAATGAGCCCATCCCACTTGCCTTTAAAATGGGACTGGCACTGTATTTTATAGGAAATGTGGTGGTAACATATGCTAATAAATACCTTCCGGGCCTAATTCTAGAACTGGTTTCCAACAAAAACAGCCCTAGAACATGTGAATTATCTTTGTGCACATGAAGAACAGATTTCCTTTATGGCAAATTGAGATTCCCCATCTTTGTAGATGCAGAATAAAAGGTTGGCGTCTAGAAGGATTTTTTTCCCAGTGCATAGAACAGTAACAATGCCTTTTTCTCATTAATGGTACTCAATATTTAACTTCTCTAAACAAAATAGTAAGCTTTGTCCAGTAAGGCCAAGGAGAGGACCTCATCTGCAACTGCATTTTTCCCCATAATAAAGGAACAGCACCTTGCTCTGCTGTCAAAATAGTGACAACTGATTTGACTAGAAACCTTATATAGATTTTTTGCTGAAAAAAGAAAGAAATGATCATTTAAGGATTTAAAGAATTAGAAAGACATGAGTTAAATGAGCGGCTGAAGGGACTTATATAATATCTAAAGGGAGGAGATATTATAAGACTGTAACTATCTGTTGAAAAGAAGATCAGAAATCATTTACTTAACCTTAGCTTTTTCTTATCCTTTTTTTTTCATTTCTTGCACTTTTTCCTTTCCTTCCTTTTTATTTGTCTTTTATTCTATGGAAAGTACTTACTAAGTATAAAACCACTTAAAATTTTTTTTAAATTAAATAACAATTTATGTATGTATAAATTTGGGGATGTAGTAGACATTTCTGAAGATGTAAGGTCAACTAAATGTGTATCTGACCTTTATATATTCTGGCTAGCTGACTGACTGACTATCATTGTAGAATGATACAAATCTCCCTGGAGAAAATGTAGTTCCCAGAAATTTTAAAGAGACTTCATATATGCACCCAAATATATAATTCACACCAACTTTCCTTAATCCTATTTAACAAGGTAGAAGTTGGTGTGTTTGAGTATACATGTGAAGTCTTTTTAAAATATTAAACTAGTTTCTAATATGCCATTCTGACAAAATGACAAAATGCTAAGGAGGTTTTGCAGACCCCCCCCTTTTTTTTTTGGTAGAGGAAAGAGTCTCAAGTTTTAGGATCTAGACAGTTTTGGTGGATGAACTTTTTGAAGGCCAGAACAAATACAGCATATCTCTATTTATTTGTGAACCTCTCTGGCTTTTCATACTGTTGACAAACTAATCAACGTCTTGATTACTAACGTCCCTCAGACTTCCTTCCTTCCTTCCTTCCTTCCTTCCTTCCTTCCTTCCTTCCTTCCTTCCTTCTTCTCTCCGTCCTATATATACCTATGCTAGCTAACATGAGAATGTTTATAAATGAGATAAAACTTGATTGTGGAAAAATTTAACCTCATATTGAAGTCTTAATATATACATGCAAATTTATTTCCCAGCTTGAGATAATTTATTTTCATGAAGTTAGTTTTTTTTTAGTTACATCCCTTGTATCATTTAGGGAGGTAAGATGCTGCTTATAGATTGATACTTTAATCCTACCTGCAGAGATACTGCCTGCATAGAGTTAAACATGATCATAAATTTAAATCCAACCAACACAGAATGTATAGTTTCTTAAAAACCCAGGCAATCAGTTTGGGGATTTTTCTGAAGCCAACATCTGACCTCAGCTGTAGCCAGCAGTGCCTTATAAGTATCATTAAATAAATAAACTCAAGTATCTTTGGCATTATATGCAGTCCTGTTGCATTAATTATATTCATTAATGGAAAGTACAAATTTGTAAATTCCACTCACATCAAACCTGGAGTAGGGTAATACACTTTGCATGAAGCTGTCTTAAAAATATATGGAAGCTACAAATGTAGCAAAGAACTCACTCATCAAAATCATTACACTGATTTTTGGCTCAGTTCAAAAAACTTATGGTGATGAAATTTTGAAAAAGCAAATGGGTTATAGCATAAAAACTTGAAGGAGACTTTTTCTCCCATACAGGGCTGCAAAGTAAATGAGTTAGCTTTTAGAGGCCTTCTTGGACATTCCAACAATCTCAGATACTGGAAATTGAGATTAAGCAGAAAAGCCTTGAATATCTTGGAACTTAATTAAAGTTTCAATTCAATTCAAAATAGAGCTGGAAAGGATCTTGGAGGTCTTCTAGTTCAACCCCTGATCAAGCAGGAGTCTCTATACCATTTCAAACAAGTGACTGTCCAGTCTCTTCTTTAAAACCTCCAGTGATGACACACCTACAACTTCTGAAGGCAAGCTGTTCCATTGATTAATTGTTCTCTTAGGAAGTTTCTCCTTAATTCCAGTTTACTTCTCTCCTTGATTAATTTCCATCTATTGTTTCTTGTCCTGCCCTCTGGTGCTTTGGAAAATAAGTTGACTCTTTCTTCTTTGTGGCAGCTCCTCAAATACTGGAATACTGATATCGTGTCACCCCTAGTCCTTTTTTTTTTCTAGACTAGATATAAACAGTTCCTGCAGCCTCTTCATATGTTTTAGTCTCCAGGCTCTTAATCAATTTAGTTGCTTTTCTCTGCACTTTTTCCAAAGTCTCAATATCTTTTTTGTAATGTGGTGACCAAAACTGGATGCAGTATTCCAGGTATGGTCTTACTAAGATTTTATAAAGCGGTACTAATACCCTCACATAATTTTGATTTTATCCTCTGTTTATAATTAAGAATGTATTAGCTTTTTTGGCTGCTGCCACATACTGCTGGCTCATATTTAAGTGATCATCCACTAGGACTTTAAGATCCCTCTCATAGTTACTGTTTTTGAGCCAGGTTTCACCTAATCTGTACTTATATCCATGGTTTTCCTGCCTAAGTATAAAATCTTCCTTTTCTCCACATTAAATTTCATGTTGTTGGATAGGGCCCATTGTTCAAGTCTGTCAATATATTTTTGGATCCTGAGTTTGTCTTCTGGGGTGTGGCTATTCCTGCCAGTTTAGTGTCATCTGCAAATTTGATGAGTTCCCCTACTATTCCATCATTTAAATCATTTATGAAGATATTGAAGAGTACTGGGCCTAAGATGGAATCACTGCTCACTGCTTCCTTCCTTCCATGTACATGTAGTACCATTAAGGACTACTTGTTGAGTATAGTTTGTCAGCCAGTTACAAATCCATCTGGTCTTGATGCGGTTTATCCCACATTTTTATAGCTTACCAAAAGTAGATTGTGGTCTACTTCGTTGAATGCCTTACTGAATGTAAGTATACTAAATCCATAGTATTTCACTAGTCTACTAATTTAATTACTTTATCAAAGAATGAAATAAGGTTGGTTTGGCATGATATGTTTTTAACAAACTTGTGGTGGCTTCTAGTTATAACTTCATTTGTAAGGTCCTATCTCAATTACGTTGTCAATAATATCAGTTTGGGAAGGCATGCTTGCACTTTTAGGATATTTTAAACACTTGTTTAAGGTTTTTCTCTCCTGGGGAGGTGAGATAGGGATATTTTCATTGCCATTATATCACAGTTTTCTTTCTATTTCAGGTCCTGAATTTTTAATATTAGTTTGTAAACTGGCACAAATATTAGTTTGTGAACTGTGCAAATATAAGGGGATAGGAATGTTTAAAATTATAATAACAGAATGAAAAATAATACAATATTTAATAAATCCTTGCTCAGAATAACACCACATTTATTTCTTAACAGGAAAGTAGGATTTCCCAATTTAAAGATATGCCAGAGCCATAAAGAGATTAGGAAAGGGTTAACCAATATGGAAGGAATTAACGCAGCTACTGTCAAACTGCTTTCCCCATCATTTATGCTGCAGTGTGCCACAATCTTGAGAGGGAGGGGAATTTGGGGGGGGGGCTGACTAAAACTGCTGTTTGAAAAAAAGGGGGGAAATGTGGAAAGACCAGCATGAATAGGAAGCAGAAGTGTGAACCAGTTTCATTCGGCCATTTGAAGGACTTTTGGGTGTTCCCAGGTTCATTCACAGGACCTGGGAATGGAATGTTACTACTTCTCAGAGTGTCCTATTCTCATAACATTCAGCTACCATCCTGATGAACACTGATGAACTGTTCAAAGGAGGGAAGGCTAATGGTTCGAAATAATGTAACAATTTGTGTGGGTTTTCTTTAGATTTGGTCTTGCTTTCGCTGCATCCAGTTGTCTCTAGTAAAAGAGTCTTGCAACCTTCTGATGGAGCCAAGCATTTTTCTTTCCTAGAGAGGCAGTTAGAACAGGGCTGACAGGTACATAGACTTGTAGAAAATCTAGAGTCACACTTGATTCCTGTTACTATTGCATAAAAGAAGTTTTTGTCCTCTGTAGTACCCTGTGACTCAGCATCTTGATATACATCATAACTTTCCATGTATTCATTCTATAGCACTAGATTGTTCTGGCAGTGGGAAAACTAGAACACATAGAGAGAGAGTACTACAATAGTAAAAACAATAAAGATATCAAGTGGATTAATTAATACACCAATGGTTTCAAAAAATAAATTAAGGAGTCTTTAGGAAATACGTGTTTCTTTAGGAAACACGTATTTATTTCAAATGACATGATCTCAAATTCAAGTACTTGTGGGACAATGTGGATCATTTTTATCCAGGAAAACATTTTGACAATTCTGTCACTTACTGAAAGGAAAACAGATATTTCAAGCAACAGATTTGGTTCATTTTAAAATCTATTTATTGACCAGTTTAAATCACACAGGCACAAATTCACAAATCATACAGGAAAAATCCATGAAATAGAATATTTCTGAGTTTGAAACACTAAGAAAATGTTGACTAATCCCATATTTCCACTTTAGCACTATTTGTCTCCCAAGAATTTGTTTCAGAAGATTAAATGGGCTAGTGGTGGAGGTGAACAGGGTATAATTGGCAAGAAATATTCTTCTTGCATTCTATCAGTAGAGACCTAGTTGGGATCAAAGATGCTCTTTCATTTGTGGAAGAATAAGCCAGGATCTAAGATGTTATTACTCCTCACCCCCACATGAAGTGTATTTCTACACAAGGGGAAATGTGAATATTGCCTGTTGAAAATACCCTAAATAACACATCATTTTAAATTATGCATGTTCACACAGCAACATTCCACAAGAGATTTATTAATGATCCTTCTACTGAAAGCCCATACATAAAATCTAATGTGTTTTTTAAAAAATCAAACATCTCTTAACTATATTAAAACTCTCAGTTAAATCCAGTATAAACTAAGTCCTGAAAAAATAAAGCAACAAAAAAGGAAAAAGTGACATACAATATCTTTGATGTGTAACGGAGAAGGATGTTTCATAAACAACTTTTACTATTGGGTCTTCAAGTTAATCTCATAATAATTGAAGCATCTTTAATAAGACATGGTTTTTCTTTTGGTTCCTGGAATACTCTGCATACTTGCTTTATTGGTGTTTGAGATATATTATATCTTCTTCCAAAACCAGCCCCAGGCTGTTACTTCTGGCCAGAAGATTCTGAGATTCTGTTACAAAACAAAAGAAAGATTTTAACACATAGGTTCTTATACAGGAAATCCTCATTTAGCAATCATAATTAGGGCAGGCAATTTGGTTATTAAGCAAATAATTGCAATGTAAAACAACAATTGTACTTATGATCTTATTTCAGCTTTCCTTTGCTTTATAAATTTGCAAAGACCATAAATGTGAGATCAATTGTAAAGTTACTCTTTCATCACCATTGTAACTCTGAATGGTTGCTAAATGAAGCACTTGTTTTTTTTCCAACAAGTGAAGATTACCTGTACATATGTACAATGCATTCAGAAAGTATTCAGACTCCCTTCACTTTTGTCAATTTTGTTATACTGCAGCCTGATTCTACAGTTGTTGAAAATAATCTTTTCTCATTAATCTACACTCAGTACCATATAAAGACAGAAAACAGAATTTTAGAAATGTCTGTAAATTTATTAAAAAGAAAAAACTGAAATACCACATTGGCATAAATATTCATTGGCATAAATATTCAGGGCATTGTAAAAACATGTAAAATTTAGCTCTGTTGCCTTGATTATTGCTGACATGTTTCTAAACCTTGATTGGAGTCCACCTGTGGTAAATTAAATTGATTGGACATGATTTGGAAAGGCACACACTTCTCTATAGAAGACCTCACAGCTGACAATGCATACAATGAGTGTAGCAGAGCAAAAGCCATGAGGTCAAAGCTCAGAGACAGGATTATTTCTGCTGCATTGAAGGTTCCTAAGAGCACAGTGACCTCCATAATTCTCAACTGGAAGATGTTTGGCACAATCAGGACTCTTCTAAGAACCGATCACCTGGTCAAACTGAGCAAGTGAGGGAGAAGGGTCTTACTAAGAGAGGTGACCAAGAACCTGATGGTTACTCTGAGCCCCAGAGATCCTGTGTGGAGATGGACAGATTTCCACAAGGATAATCATCATTGCAGCTCTCCACAAATCTGGGCTTTACAGCAGAGTGGCTAGATGAAAGCCTCTCCTCAGTGCAAAATACACATAAGCCCACTTGGAGTTTTCAAAAAAAAGGACTTTGAGACTGTGAGGAACAAGATTCTCTGGTCTGATGAAACCAAGATTGAACTGTTTGGCCTCAATTCTAAATGTTATGTCTGGAGGAAACCAGTCACCCTCATCACCTGCCCAACATCATCCCTATATGAAGCATGGTGATTGTGGTAGCATCATGCTGTAGGGATGTTTTTCAGAAGCAGGGACTGGAAGACTGTTCAGGATTGAGGGAAAGCCGAATGGAGCAAAGTATATATCCTCAATGAAAACCTATTCCATGGCGCTCAGGACCTCAGACTGGGCCGAAGGTTCACTTTCCAACAGGACAACGATCCTAAGCACACAGCCAAGACAACACAGGAGTAGTTTAGGGACAACTCTGTGAATGTCCTAGAGTGGCCCAGCCAGAGACCTGACTTGAACTCTATTGAAATCTCTCGAGGGACCTGAAAATGGTTGTCCACTGATGGTTGCCATCCAACCTGACTGAGCTTGAGAGGATTTGCAAGGAAGAATGGCAGAAAATCCCCCAAGCCAGGTATGCAAAGCTTGTCAGGTCATATTCCAAAAGATTGGAGACTGTAATTGCTGCCAAAGGTGCTTCAATAAAGTACTGAGTGAAGGGTCCGAATATTTCAGTTTTTTTCTTTTACATAAATTTACAGACATTTCAAAAAATTCTATTTTCCCTTTGTCATTATGGGGTACTCATTGTAGATTAATGAAGGAAAAAAATGAATTTCAACAACTGTAGAATCAGGCTGCAGCACAATAAAATTGACAAAAGGAGCCTGAATGCACTGGAGGTCCGGTGCACAAGGATTCCTTGTGTCTTCCAAATGGAAAGAACAAACCTTCATATGATTGAACCATTTGGTTTTAGATCTTTGCAGATGGATTGCTTCCAGCACTACTAATCAAATCCATTATGTACCTTATCCAGTTTGTATTTGGTCTCTAACTGTATATCTTAATAAAAAGTTAATTACCCTGTTAGAGATTATTTTGTGGAAAAACACTTCAGGCTTAATCTGGAATCATCCTGTAATTTATCAAGAGGTTGAAAGGAGCTGAAGAGGTTCATAAAGTTGTCCTGTCTTTCTTTTGGGTGTGCAGCTTTCTGATAAGACTGTCAATTTTATCTCGTCCACCACAGCCCTTTTTTTACTCATCTTGTAGTGTAATCAACAACCACAGCTGTAGATATGACTTCATTGCACAAAATAGGCTCCCCTAAAGCTAAACGGGGCCTTTTTCATTGTTTTGCAGCCCTCTTGCTGGCCAATTCTTTAGATGTATCAGGAAAGTGGATTGGCAGTGGAGTTTTTAACAGCCTTACCCCAAAGGGCAGGAAAGTTCTCTGCCAAAACTCCACCCCAACGAAATCAGCTTTCATCACACAGCTAGGGGAGAAATGTGGTTTGTAACTGGATTCACATCTGTTTCCCTACGCAAAAGGTTCAACATCTCTCCACTTTGAAATATATTAAAAACAGAATAAGCACAATAACTAAGCTTAAACCTATCAGTCATGTATGAAAAATAAGGTTAGAAACCTACTCATCTCTCCAGCCTGCTATTCGCTGTGAGACCATTCTTATTTTCATGAGTTTCCGTGTGCAGGAGGAAGCAAACTGTTGCTTTTGCAGAGAAGTTCTCCCTCCCTCTCCCTCCATCCCTCCCCCCCCCCTCAGTCTGTCTGGCTGTCTGTCTGTACACCTCCTGCTGGTGCTTGTGGTTAAGAAGGAAAGATTTTGGAGTCTTATCTGCCTGCAAGTGAGGGAAGAACTCAGTAGCGAAGAGGCAGGAGCAGTACAGTTGTAGAGCTGAATTTCATTTGAAGTGGCTGCAGGTTTAGCAAATATTTATTAAATGTACCTGGAAGGTTAAAAGTAGAGGAATACTATCATTTATAGTAAATTGGAAGACTGAGAAAATATAAACTTGTGGAACTCTCAAAATAGGAGGAATAAACAGGATTGAAATAAAAGATGGTTGTGAGCCCCTTTATCTTATCCTCTATCAGCTGTTTCCTCATGAGGCAGGTTGTTTAATTAAGAATTAGAATTTCAGTCAAAGAGAGCAAGGGCAGATGGAGAAGGTGATTTTGGCAGGAATGCAAAGCCCAAAGGCAGGGCTAAGCCAGGGCGTGTTGGAAAGACACGCAAGGACCTTGAGTGCATGTTAAAGATTTACTGCTCAAGGTCAGTAAGATATGGAAGGAGGGAGCTCTTGCTTGGTAAAAAGAATAAGAAGACCCTCTTCAAGTGCTGCCCAAGGCAATGCTGTTCCCACAGTATAAGGGAAGGAACTAAACTTGAGGAAGAAATAGCCTAAGGGTCAAAAGAACTTGGCTAGAAATTTGATTTCTATAGAAGCTTCAACTATTGAAAGCCAAACATTTGAAGAATCTACTTCTGAACATCTGTATAGTTGGGTTAACTGCCTCCTTCTCCCACAGCCCATACTTTAGCTCTAGGAAATGTCATCAAACTTCCAAGTTGTATCGTAGTATGACATCCATCATGCAACATGCATACATACTACATACAGAGAAAAAAATAGCCAGTGGCAAGTATCATACTATATACAGTAACCTTTTTATTTTAACTTTGTTGTTTGAACTTAGCCATGTTATTTGTAAGCAATAATTCATGGTTTATCCTAAAGTATAATTTTAATAGTTTCACCACAAAACTATGACAATGTATGCAAAGAAGTAGCTAGTTCATAATCATTCAGAGAAAAAACATGGAACTGGTACTAATCACAATGCTTTGTCCCTCAAGCATGTAATGATGCATTAAAAACCAAATTGGAAACTGCTAGGAAAGAGCTATTCTTCTCAAATGATCTATCCATATAGATAATTAAATCACTGCATCACTTTCTGATCTGCTATTCTGTTTGTTTCCTTATTGTTTGTTTCATAGAGGCTGGTAACATACCAACCTGTCTGAATATAAATTTTGTAAGAAATGTCAACAATCATCATGTAATTAATTGGAGACTTTTCCCCTGGGGGTGGCAGTTGGGGCTTTAGAGGCTAAGTTGTACTTAAAAAGACAATGTAGAATTTCAGTGGGCTGAAATGCAATAATTGAAAGAGGAAAACGGATAGCATTTAGTCAGTAATGTCTATTGCCACTTTTACAGTACATCAGAGTGGGTCATAGTCCTTTCCTCTTTGGGCTCGAAATAATGATTTTTATCTTGAATGTGTCTGAATCTATGTTTATGTTTAATGTAATTAATTACTATGTGCCATCAAGTTGCTGTAGACATTTAGAGACCACAAAGATTATTTATTTACAGGTAGTCCTCGACTTACAACAGCAGTTCAAAGTTACAACAGCACTCAAAAAAGTGACTTATGACTGATTTTCATACAACCATTGCGACATACCCCTGGTCTCATGATCAAAATTCAGATGCCTGGCAATTAATTCATATTTACAATGGTTGATAGGGTCATGTGATCACCTTTTGCGGCTTCTTGACAAGCAAAGTCAATGGGGAAGCCAGGTTCACTTAACAACCGTGTTACTAATTTAACAATTGCAGTTATTCACTTAACAAATTTGGCAAAAGAGGTCGTAAAAGGGGGCAAAATTCACTTAACAAATATCTCACTTAGCAACAGAAATTTTGGCCCCAATTGTGGTCGTAAGTTGAGGACTACCTGTATTGAGTAAATTTATATAGATAAATTTGTAGGATAGATTTTCTCCGTGATGATCTATCCCCACCTGATCTTTCAGGTCTTCCAATAAAATATTCATTGCTGTTTGTTTGTTTGTTTGTTTGTTTGTTTGTTTGTTTGTTTGTTTATTTATTTATTTATTTATTTATTTATTTATTTATTTATTTATTTTACCGCCCTTCTCCCAAAAGGACTCAGGGCGGTGTACAGCCAGCATAAAACCCACAAAAAAAAAAAACAGTTTAAAAATATTAAATAGTTTGGCCCGTAATTAAAATAAACAACCCAATTTAAATAATTTAAAAAAGAATAAAATTTAAAAATTAGGCCAGCCAGGCTTGTTGAAATAGAGGCGTCTTGAGGGCCTGGCGGAAGGTGCCCAGTCTACTGTAGTCTACTCTACTGTTGCTACTGTAGTCTATTCATTTTGTGTAATGGACCATGAGCAAAACTTTGAGAGATAAGAACTGTAGCCTGGGCAATGGTTTGATAAACCATTCTGAGTCCAAAGCAGGAATTTAATTTAAATAAGTACCTATCTATCTTTTTGATATCTTTTGTTAGTTCTAAGGATGGTTATTCTACCTCTGGTAATTAGTTGATCTTTATATTTAATTATAATATTTTAATCCTATTTTTTCTCTGTGCTCCTTGACTTTTATTAATACAGTTTATAGAGTAGTGTCATCAGCATAGCATATATTATTGATATTTCTTCCTCTTATTTAAAACCATGCCTGTTTTCTTTCAATCCAGCTTCCCTTAATATATATTCAGTCAGTTGTTTGAATATGATAGTATATGATATGATAATGATAGTATACAGATTAGCCACACTGCCTTGTCAACCCCGGAGTCAGTCTGTTTTACTATGTAAATACTACCTGTATTCTGATTTTCTGTTCTGCATATAGGTTTCTATATGCAGGACAAGGGATGTTCTGGAATTCCCATTTTTGAGCATATTCCACATCTTGATGTGATTAACACAATCAAGGACCTTTCTATAATCAGTGAAGCACATAGTAACCTCTTTTTGGTATTCTTTTGCTTTCTCAATTTTCTAGCATGCCAGCTTGAAAATCAGCATTTTTTTTCTCCATGTAGGGCTCTAATCTGCATTGGATAATCCTAAGGATTATTTTGCTAGTATGTGAAATTAACAATATTGTTTGATAGTTTGTATACTCTATTTTCTTTTTTAATACTGGAATTTAAATTTTCCTATTTCAATCTGTGGAACTCCGTTGTTCATCAAATTTGCTGCCATAGTTTGATTATTGCCTCATGGTGAAATGGGTGGCAAACAAATTCAGGCAGGGAGGCAGGCAGTAGTTCACTTAGAAGCTTGACTGATTCTTCTTCTGTGACTTGCCATATTTCGGTGGGTATTCCACCATTTCCTGTAGGGTTGTGACTTTGTAATTATTAGAGCGCTGGCCTAACTTTATCTTTTAGTACTACAGTTTCTTGTAATAGGGAATATCCTTTACCTTGGATTTTAATATCTCTGCCATACAGAATTTAGTTATGCCCTTTTAATCAGTTATTGTCTGTCTAATGGCATCCTTTGGCAAATCAATTTGAGGTTGGAACTTCATTCTGAATTCAGAGTTATTTTGAAAGACTTCCTTTGTTTTTCTATGACTGTTTCTAATGTATTTACAGATGTTGTTGAAATATTGTTTCCTATCTCTTCTAACAGTTGTCTAAAATTTCTTTCTTGAGATTTTTGTCCTCCTTAGTTTTGGCTTCTCTTCTCTTCTTGGAAATTTCCATGATTGTTCTGACATCCAGTTTGGTTCCTTTTCTTTCTTCATTTTTGGCAGTCTGTTTTCCCATTCATTCTTAATAACATCATGCCATAATTCCTCTGATTCTCTTATTGTGAGGTTCAGGACTTCAAAATGATACCTGATTTTCTCCTTGAAAAAAAAGATATGTATACGTTCAAGATGGTTTTGTGGAAATTGGCCTTCTTCTTTAACTTACATTGGAGCTTGAACATGAGTAATTCATGATCTGTTACATAGCTAGCACTTGGCCATGTCTTTGATGCTATAATTGTACTCTTCTACCTTTAAGACACCAGGCTAGAAACTAGGAAACTGAGTTGGTCCTGCCTTAGGCATTAAAACCATGAGTGACTTTGGTTCATCACTCTCTTTCAGCCTATCATACTTAATGGAATTGTTGTTGTGGGGGAAATAGGAGGAAGAAGTATTGGGTATAGTCACTGCCTTGAATTATTTATAAAAATAAAGACAAGGTTAAATATAAATGACTATAAAAGGTAAGGTAAAGGAGTCCCTGCAGATTTTACTCTGCTAGTCATTGATAACCATGGGGGCAGTGTTCATCTCCGTTTCAAGGTCATTGAGCTAGTGCTGTCTGAAGAAATTTCTTGTCATGTGGCCAGCATGGCATCACAGAACACTGTTACCCTCCCACTGAGGTGGTATCTATTTATCTACTTGCATTCGCATGCTTTTGAACTGCTCAGTGGGGAGGAGCTGGTGCAAGGACGGGAGCTTATCCCTTTACATCTCAAATACACACACACAAACATATTCTGATGTATGTATGTATCGGGTGATATTCACTTACCTTCACTACCAGTTCGCAAATGTGAGCGTGCGCGCACGTGCATCACTTGCATGCACCACCTCCATGCATGCGCAGGTACTTCTGCTCACGCACAGAACATCCAAAACGGTACGTGATTACGTCCAGGTGGGTGGGCAGAGCCACCCACCGCCACTACCGGTTTTCCCGAACCAGATAGAACCGGCTGAATACCACCACTGGTATGTTCTTTTAAGGCTGTCATTTTATATGGCTGTCTATCTTTCAGTGGGATTGTGTTGTTTATGTTAAAGCTATGATTCCCAAACTAGACTCTGTGACATTCTCAGTATGAATGCATAGAATGCCGTGGAATATATTACGTTTTCAAAAGAAACAGAATAATATTTAGACACTGCATGAATTAACCTAGTATTGCTGTTTCCCTCTGTTTCTGTTAATCCTGCAGTTCCCAAACTGTGCACTATGTTCAATTTCTATGAATTGAGAAAGTTTGGGTTAAAGGATAGGCCTAATATGAATAATTCCCAAGTTGTTCAATAGTGTCTTTTGAAACTATTAAGCTTTTTCTATGAATAAGTAACTTTTGTCAGTGTCAAAGTTCTCAGTCTTTGGTCCTGAGTGCTGCATACAAGGGGAATCTTGTCTTTATGGTTTCCTGAGGGACAATTAGTGAAACACTGTTCTTTGCATTCATTGCAAAGGAATTATCATATTTGCAGAGACAGGTGGGTGTTATAGGACTGTGGGCACCCATATCAGATATTATTGGGGTTCGATGAAGGGACTAATAACCTTCAGAACTAAGAATCTCTTTTGAGATATATTTAGATATGTAACCACTTAACTGGCAACTGGAATTTCTCAATAAGGATTACGGAATTTTTGTTCCAATTGATCATTTCTTGGACAGTTATAGTTTCTATAACTTTAGCTCTTGATAATTTGTAAATCAAGTTTGGAATGCAAGACAGTTAGTTGTCTGTTTCCAATGTTTTCTTCTTTTCCTTTAAAGTTTTAACTGTGTGTGAAATCAGAGCGCTGGAGATCAGCATTCTGTTATCAAGAATGCACATCAGAAATCTTTGTAATTTCAAAATTATTTATTGGAAATCATGGGACAGAGAGTATTTTTTTTAAAAAAACATGTGTTTACTTCCTTTTTTCCACCTAGCTGGCTTTCACACATGAAATTATTCTTTATGTTTATCATATATATCAGAAGAATTACTCTGCAAGAAATAACTTTGTCATAAATTTGGCTGCACAATTTTAATATTAACACCTAACACAAATCAAATGCTCCTCATTTCATAATCAGTATAATTTTAGATGGATTTAAGACACAGAATACCGAATATTAAATATATGAAATAAATATTGTGTATATTTTTCTATACATTTTTATAATTCATAAATAAAAGACTTAAATTGCACAATATTATGTTACTTATCCAGGTATGAACTTAGGCCGATTGTTAAAGATCAGTCCTGTTAATTTGAAAGAACCTACTCACCCCCACATTATGGTACGTTTAACCTCAGCCTCTTATCCATTTATTATGCTGTATATAAAGATACCAAATTCAGTAATTTATAGTATTAATTTGAAACATTTAACCAATCTGCTTTTTAACAGCCTATGGGTAGATGTTTATCCTTGTAAACCACCCGGAGTCAGGTGAGAGTGAGTTGTGAGTGAGTGAGTTGTTGGTCAGATCAAATTTTAAATAAAACAAATTGCAGCAGACCAGCACCATCTAGTGGTCTATTTAAATGATGGCACTTTCTTTTATATGTTTTATCATCAAGGCAGCTTTGGAATTTACCCTTCATATTTTTATACAATATAACTGTTAGATAATAAAGGCTTTTATACTTATTTATTTATTTTATTTAACGATTAGTTTGTCAAACATGTACAAGATAGCAGGTATAAGTATGGACATGGACATAGACATGAACGAAGGAATGAATACAAATAAATGGGGACAGTAGGACAGGGACGGTAGGCATGCTGGTGCGCTCATGCACGCCTCCTTTACGGACCTCTTAGGAATGGGGTGAGGTCCATGGTAGACAGTTTAAGGTTGAAGCTGTGAGGTTTTGAGGATTTAACAACGGAGTTGGGTAGAGCATTCCAGGTGTTGACCATTTGGTTGCTGAAGTCGTATTTTCTGCAATCGAGTTTGAAGTTTACCTTTAATTTGTATCGATTGTATGCCCATGTTTATTGAGGTTGAAGCTGAAGAAGTTATTGACAGGTAAGATGTTGTAGCAGACAATTTTGTGTACTATGTTTAGATCAGACTGCAGGCAAGGCAGTTCCAGATTGTCCAAGCCCAAAATTTGAAGCCTAGTGGCATAAGGGATTCTATTGTGAGTAGAGGAGTGGAGTACTCTTCTCGTGAAGTACCTCTGCACCTCTCAATTGTATTAATGTCCAATATACAGTGTGGATTCCAGGCAGATGAGCTGTATTCGAGAATTGGTCTGGCAAAGGTTTTGTATGCCCTAGTTAGCAATATAGTGTTACCGGAGAAGAAGCTTCGCAAAATCAGGTTAACAATTCTTAATGCCTTTTTGGCATTGCTGTTACAGCTCTGGGGCTTAGATCATTTGAGATGAGTACTCCTAGGTCCTTGACAGGGTGAGGGTTGTCTACGAGTTAGGGTTAGGGTTAGCGTTAGCGTTTCCGTCCAACTTATATTTGGTGTTCTGATTTTTACTGCCAATGTGAAGGACAGAACATTTATTAGTTGAGATTTGGAATTGCCAATTGCGCGACCATTCTGACACATAGTCAAGGTCATTTTGTAGGGCAGCAGCATTGTCAGTGATGTTAAATAATTTTACATCATCAGCAAAGAGGACGCAGCTGCTTTTAATGTGACTACATAGGTCATTGATGTAAAGCAGAAAGAGTGTGGGTCCTAGAATGCTGCCTTGGGGGACACTGCTGTTCACTGGTGCTGCTGTTAACTGTTAACTGATAGGGTGCTATTTTGACTACTTGTTGCCTGTTTAACAGGAATGTTAGAGCCTTGGTGGCGCAGCAGAGTAAAGTGCTGTTAAGTAGCACCAGCTGCCTGCAATTACTGCAAGTTCAAATCTCACCAGGTTCAAGGTTGACTAAGCCTTCCATCCTTTCGAGATAGGTAAAATGAGGACCTGGATTGTGGGGGCAGTAAGCTGACTTTGTATAAAAAAGAACACCGCTTGGGGGGGGCCAAAAGCCCTACTAAGCAAGTATATACAAAAGTATGAAGGCTATTGCTTAACGCATTGTAAGCCGCCCTGAGTGTCCGGAGAAGGGCGGCATATAAATCGAACCAATCAATCAATCAATCAATCAATCAATCAATCAATCAGTAAACAAACAAACAAACGTGGCTATCCATTTGTGCAGGGATCCGAAAATGCCGTAAGAACTTAGTTTTAACAGTAGTTTGTCATACACCACTGAATCAAAGGCATTGCAGAAGTCTATGTAGATTGTTTCTATTGCTTTACCCTGGTCAAGATGTGTGGTCCAAATGTTTCTGCAGTGTAGGAGTTGCAGATTACAGGACAAATTTTTCCTGAAACCAAACTGCTTGTTAGAAAGCAGGTTGTTGTCTCTAAGTGGAGGGTAATGGATTGGTTTATAATTGATTCCATTACTTTACAGGTGACGTAACACAAAATGATTGGTCTGTAATTTTCTACTAGACTAGGGTCTCCCTTTTTAAAGATAGGTGGTGTTGAATCCTTAGACTTACAGCCCTCATCGGGCTGTCCCCTGCAGGAAGGTGCTGATTGGCCAGCCGCTAGCAACAGCAAGAGCGGGAAGTTACCAGAGTTCAGATTGGTTAATATGCATCTGACAACGACTATTTAAGCGCCTGTCAGAAGGGGGTTGTTCTGTTCTGTTACCAGAGTGTCCTTGTTATAAAAAGTTGCGTTAATAAATGACTTGTTAGAAGCAACAGGCCTCTGTGTGCTGCCTCTAGGATTCAATAGGTATGACCGTGGATAATGACCATAGGTCAGGCAAGGAGCTGGTTCTGAAAGATTGTGCATAGAAGTTCAGCTATGGCAGTGGCAAGTTTTTTTAAGAAGTAGGCACATAATCCATCAGGGCCAATAGATAGAGGTGGCTTTAGGTTACGTAATGTCGTTCTGACATTATCTACTGTAAAGTCAATGTGTAGTAAATCGTTATAATTAGTTATGGTACGACTAGGAAATGTGGGGTGGCAGCCATTGCTGTCGATAAAGACTGAATTGAAGAACGTATTGAAGAGGTTGGCCTTAACAGCTTCATTGTTACAGTCTTCCCTGTTAGGCCCTTTTAGAGGTGGGATAGTTTTTGAGCCTTTAAGTTTGGCATTTATGAAATTGTAGAAGGCTTGGGTGGATTTCGAGTATTAACAGCTCTTCCTCCTGTTTGCAATGGTGGTTGGTATATTCTGCCTTTATCTGGTGGCATAGGGCTTTATAGCGGTTTTTAAAGTTAACTACATAGCCAGTTTTGTTATTTTGCCAACAAAACTTTTTCTTGAATTGTAGCTTTCGTATTGTTATGGGTAGTTTTTTGTTTTTTGTTTTTTTTTTGCTTTAGGGGTTATTATTGGTACTTATACTGTAGGTTAATGACTCTATTGGCTTCGAGCAAAAAAGTGTTATAATGGTCTTCTGCAATATTACAACCTGTGAACCGAAGGTGCCAATTAAGAGATATGAAGTCAGCAGCTATGAGATTATAGTTGGCTTTTTAAAAATGGTAATTTGGGGTCCCATCATTATGATTTGCGAGGACACAAATTGAGGCAAAAATCAATTATGCTGTGGTCACTGTTGGAAAAAGTTTCTTTAACTTGTAGGCCATAAATTGAGTTTAAACTATTGCAGAAGATGAGATCTAAGCAGTTGTTGAGCTTGGTGTTGTTCGTTACCAACTGATCCAGCCCCAGAGTTGTAACAGCATAGTACAGGGTTGCATGTATAGATTTGGTTGTACAATTTGTTTAGGGTCTAATTAATAAGATGCAAAGTGAGGTCACCAAGAAAGATAAGGGGGTGCGGGTAGGAAGCTGCCCATGTTAGTAGTGCAGTTAGCTTGTTCATATGACCAAGGTCGTAATTAGGGGCTCTGTAATGTAGCAAGAAATGAACTGTGGTATTTAGGGACAGTTCACAGACAATGGTCTCAGGAAGAGCAAGCTGCTGTGTGACATTAATCTTTTTCAGAGTTAGAGACTTTTTATAAAAGATAGCAACACCACCCCCTCTATGGTTTTCATGGTCAGACTGGTAGTCACTTACTGTGGTAATGGAGTCTGGAAAAGATACATTCAACGATGTCTCGCAGACAAAAATAAGGTCGAATAGGGCTGCATTTAGTAGCAGGAGGAATTTGGGCATTTTGTTTGCGAGGCTTCTTGCAGTAGCTTGCATTTAAGATTTGTAGGGGTGGACCTGGTGGAAGAAGGGGGCGTGCATGCCTACTTTTGGTTGTTGGGGGGGTGTTGTTGGGCTGCGGGCCGCTGGTCTTGCATTTGATGTAGTTAGCGCGGTAGTCTATGTACAGGTCAGTCTCTCCTTATTCCTGGTGTCTTTTGAGCTCCAAGCGGAGCTCGTGGGTACAGGCATGTTGTAGTATAGACAGGTCAGGCCATGAACGAAGTTTCTTATGGTTTGTGCAGCTTTTGTCGAGTTTATTGTGGAGGTGAATTTGTTTCCTGGTTTCGCTCTTGCAAACGACTCTGCAGAAGTGTGGGGCCACCGAGTCATCGCTGTTCTTGAACTGAGGGCCATTGTGGAAAACTTCAATGATTTCATCAGGGGAGATGGTTGATGCCTGGAAGTTGTTGATGATATCGTGAACCTTTGTGATGTCATTGGATTTATTGGTATCCTCCAGTCCAAATAAGTTAGCGTTGGAACGCTTCTGTTGACGTTCAATCGCGTCTTTGACAAGGACAAAGGGTTAGTGGTTCCCTGCGGCTGGGGTAGTTGGGTTTGGATAGGATTTCGGGATGTTGGAGCTTTGCTTTTCTGTGTTGTTTCTTTTTCTTCAAGGGATGCTAATCATGCTTCTATGGTGTTGACCCGTTCAAATAGAACAATAAATTTGTCCAGTCTGGGCTTGCATGATGGGCAGAATAGTGAAAACGCAAGCAGGCAGGTTTTAAGTGAAGCTGATTGTAGGAATTGGGCTATGCCTTTGGTTAACCCCAAGCACTTGTGGTGAGCATACATGTTGCATAGGGAGCACTTCATGGTACTCTCATCCTCCTCAAATGCTTCTGTACAGATGAAGCACATGCAGGAGTCGTGTGGGTCATCAGTGGTGATCTCCTTCTTTTTGGGTGGGGGTTTGGCAGTACGGTGTTTGCCTGGCATGGTAGATTTGCTGTGGAGGCGCTGGTGTGGTTGCTGAGGAATTTTTTTTAAAAATTACTATTATTATTAAATTATTTGTATATTTATTTTGTGCACTCACCACTGCATTTTTTGCAGGTTTGACTTTACAGAAGTGCACCTCTTGTATGCTGGATTCCACTGGGTGGCCGGATGGTAGAATTCCCTTCTTCCATGATTGTCCCGCGTGCTCGTGTGTGTGCAGCCTGTGGGAGCTTCACCTTCTACTAGCATATCTTATTGGTCTTGTGAAATGACTGTTGGATAGTCTAGCCGCTTTTTATTTATTTTAAGTTGTGGGGATTCTCCGGCTCGCTCTGGCTTTCCTTATTGAATGCTTCCTGTGGGGAATTAGTGATCCGTCTATTAGCTTCGCAAATATCTTATCTTCTCCTTAAATACTTAACTGTTTATCACTGCTAAAATTAGTCTACTTTTCAAGGAAAGAAAAAGGGCTAAACATCTAGTCACACTTAAACAGTATACTATACAGCTGGGAAGTTACACTACTGAAATTTTAAAGTGTTTTTTGTCATTTAGCTCTCATCAGCTAGCCATACCCATTTGAATCCGGGCTACTTGCATATTAGGGAGATGTATTATTAACCTCTAAACCACGGGGTTCAAATCTCAGAAGAGCATGGTTAGCTGATGAGAGCTAAATATCTTGAAATAGATCTTTACTAATCTCCCTTTATTTCTTTGTTGGTAAAACATAAATTCAACACAAAAATAGTTTGTCATGAAAGCAACTGCCTATGAAGGCTCCTGGATTGGTGAAAACAGAAGCAGTATGATCTGTCCCATAATTAGGTACACCAGGTTGCCCTGACAAAAAACATGAAGACAGAAACAGATTCTGGGAGAGGAGATTTGAGACAGTAGTACAGTGATGGCTAACCTTTTTGCTGTCGTGTGCCAAAAGCAGGGGGAGAACGAGGTGGGTGTCACACACGTGTGTGCTCACACCCATAATTCAATTCCCCCTGCGCCCCCCCGCACATGCGTGTATGACCCTCCCCTTCGCGCTCCCCCCACTTTTGGCACGCAATGGCAAAAAGATTACCAGTGGGCCTGGTAGGCCCGTTTTTCGCCCTCCCCAGGCTCCAGAGGCTTTCTTGGAGCCTGGGGAAGGCAAAAACAGCCTTCTCCACTCCCCCAGAGGCCCTCTGGAGGCCAGAAACGGCCCATTTCCCGACTTCCAGTGGGCCCAGAAGGCCCGAAAATTAGCTGGCTGGCATGCGCATGCGCGCTGCAGCTAAGCTAGGGCAATGCTTGCGTGCCCACAGATATGGCTCCATGTGCCACCTATGGCACGCGTGCCATAGGTTCGCCATCACGGCAGTAGTAGGTTCCACTTACCTTCGCTACCGGTTCGGAATTGGGAGCACACATGCGCACTCGCTTCGCTTGCATGCAGTGCTTCTGTGCATGTGCAGAGCATCCGTGATGATGTCCAGGCAAGTGGGCAGAGATTCCCGCCGCCACCACTACTGGTTTGCCTGAACTGAGGCGAACTGGTAGAAACCCACCACTGATTTGAGACCTAAGGTATTCCATCCTAAATCTCAGCCATTGTGCTTGAACTTGATACTTTTGAATAGTTTATGAAAAATTGATGCTTTCAATCAATTTTTGCAAAATGTTCTAAATTGTGTATTAAGTGTATTTAATTTGCTACATATCATATAGTTTGATTCTTCAATAAACCAGAATGCAGCACAACCATTCTGTAACTAATGAGATTGTCTCAATATAATATGTGTTTGTTCCATTCTAATTTTTTCTAGGCCCGTGATGGCAAACCTATGGCATGCATGCCACAGGTGGCATGCATAGCCATATCAGTGGGCACGCCAGCTCAGCTCTAGCGCACATGTGGATACCGGCCAGTTGATTTTTGGGCCTTCTGAGCCCACCAGAAGTAGGGAAACAGGCTGTTTCCTGCCTCTGGAGTGGGGTCGGGAAAGCCCGTTTTTCTTTCTCACCTGGCTCCAGATCCTCTCTATGCATCTGGGGAGGACGAAAACAGTCTTCCCCACCCCCTCAGAGACCCTCCGGAGGCCCAAAATGGCCCGGTTCCCAACTTCCGGTTGGACAGGAAGTGATGTTTTTTTTTGTTTCCAGCCTCCAGAGACTCCTAGAGAGAGGCGTACAGGTGAGAGAGAGGGCCTACTGAGCCATCACGTGCCAGGAGTGGGGGGGAGTGGGGGCATGCGCGCATGCATGGGGCATGGCGCATAGAATTATGGGTGTCGGCACACGCACGCATGAACCTCCCCCACCCCCACCTCCTGGCACGTGATGGCAAAAAGGTTAGCCATCACTGTCCTAGGCTTACATCATTTGCAATGAAATGCCTTCTTCAGTTCTATACTAGATGTATTCTGATGTTGGTGGAGCACCAACATATTTGATGCTGTATCCATAACAGTTTAGTTCCAGTACTTTCTGGCAAGTCTTCTTCAGGAAGTTTGCCTCCAGTAGTTTGCTTCCAGGAAACTCCTATTTAATATTTTTTGTATGCTAATTCATCCATCCATCCACAGATTCCCATGTCATGGTAATTGAAAAGAATTCAGTTGGCAATAGTAAAGTCTTTCATCTCAGTTCTGGAATGCTGTTAGGAACAAGATTGGGAAACTAGTATTCTATCTCAGGCCAAATTCAGAGGAATTTTATTTATCTGTATAAAAGCCTTATATGGCTGCCCATTTTTAAGAAATACAATTGGAGTGGCTCATAACGGTTGTATAAAACCAAACATCATACAAGCAATAAATAACAAAAAACATTACAAATAAAAACAAAAGTCTGGCACCACAACCTATCTCCTTCAATGCAGTCAGCATCATTAACTCAAAGTTCCAACTTATCCTATCTCAGCCCTTGGGGAAATTTAAAACAATTCAGGGGCTACCTACAAATTAACACCCCTTCCATATGATGCCGCCTTGAAAATGCCATTAAGTGTAATGATCAGACAAGCTGACTGCCTGCCTCCTCCCTATTTTGAAATTTTTTTTATTTCCTTGGGCCTGAAGTCACACATTTTGGAACCACCCCAGATGACATCAATAAAAGTAATGGTAAGGAGCATATGTGTACAGCGTCTTTTGGCATACCATTAAATCTTTACTTGGGAAAAACATTCTGCTCAGTACCAGACACATTTAAATCAGATCTAGTTCATTCTCTATTGGGATGTATTTAAAAGATATTTGAAATATTTCATTGATGTAAAATGCAGAAACCAGAATTTGATTGGAATCTTATACATTTGTTCTATAATTGGCTTTCCAATATTGATACCAAAAGCCTACTTTGGAAGGTTTTTCTCCTGCTCCATGAATTGTCCATTATTAGACTCATTTATTATCCAAATCACATTGCTAGTGAAAGCTGGATTAATTGAGATATGGGATAACGAGATGACTGCAGCATTGCAAGCTGTCAAAAACTTTTTTCTGCAGGTTCATTCTCTAAATTATTTTAGCAAACTTTGGCCCCTCCTATCCACAAATTATGTTCTTCAAAATTAATTTCTGTCACCTGTTGTTGCCATCTCCTCAGGACCAATAGATTGGTTGGCCTATTCCACCACTTTTTACCCACAACTAAAGCTGCAAAGGGTGGTACTGGCATAGTTGAAGAACTATGATATTTTTGACTGTTTATGCAACAGATATACATTTGTCTGCTGTTTCTCAGTTGTGAATCTTAAGCTATTGGCTGAACTGCTATAATGTTGTGCAACTATTTTATTGATTACATTTGAAGCCAGATGAAAGCATTTAGGCCCAGGAAAAAGTGAAAAACCAATGGGTTAAATATTTTTAGACCTACTCAATAGACCATCCAGAGTTGATCAAGCTGTCTTATGGCAGATTCTTCAGCTGCTAGTTTTGGATGCTCTAGATATGCCTTCCTCTACTGAAATCAAGAAAGCATAGATGGATTTAAATAAGCAACAGGGTAAGATGGCATTCTAAGCCCCTCACTGTGGCTATCAAAAATAAGAAGCAAATCAGACTACAGAAACAACAGATGTATCTTACTGAGGTCCATCTTAGGCATGTACAGACTTGTCACTTTTTCAGAAAGGAACCTCCCAGACCAATCACTGTTGATGACATTCAGATGACAAATGTTTCAAATATTTGGAAAGCATTATCTTGAGTGATTGGTCTTTGGACAAATAAATTGACTCCAGGATCAGCAAGGGCAGCCAGCATGGATATGTATATGAGTGCTCAAACAACCCATCTGTATCTTTACAAAGCTGAATGTCTACAGAACTGTGATTATCCCTTCTCTCCTACATGGATGTGAATCCTGAACTCTGTAAACAAGGCACATCAAACAACTAGAAATTTCTCTCTGAAATAGAAAGAGTGCTTTCTGCTCCATCCTTGGCATTTGTTTTCATGTCTCCAATCTGAAGGCCTTGAATCGTACCTGGTCCATCAGCATTGTGTCCCCAATTATCTGAGTGAGGTGGCTGGGAAACATAATTAGAATGGATGATCATTGTATACCTTGCCAGCTGCTGTATAGTGTATTGAACTCTGGAAAGAGCTGCTTAGACAGACCATGCCAGTGCTACAAATGTATTATGAAAGAAATTGTATTTTACTGTGACATTCAGCTAAGAGAACTAGAAACTGCAATTGCTGGCAAAACCTGTGATCTCCACTGACTTTGAAGACAGGTGCTGCCAAAAACTGATACAAACCATGAATAGCATCACAGAAAAACATCCAGTTACTGCAACAATGGACTTTAGTGCCCCCACCCCCGAACTATTCTGTACTTCCAAACTAGAACTACAGAGGCTCCTCCATGCCCAAAATGAATTATACAACAGCGTGTCTTCTTCAAACCTGAAAAATCATTATATTTACAGTATTTGATGCCAAATGAAAACATTCAGATGGCTCGAGTTTAAATAAATGTATTTTATCTGGTTTTATTATATTTGAAATCTAAATGCCAGTGGAATGCTGAGGATTTCACAGCGATTTAGTAAAATTGCCAGATAATTTGTTTGGTAAATTATAATTGAGGTTAATAGTAGTAAAAGCTATTAATGACCTTGTCTAAAGAACAGTCTCAGCATTCTCCAGTTTTGCAATACTATGATCCCTTGCTATGAAAAATTAATTTGGGCAACATCCCATGATTACGAATTATTTCAATGTAGTTGGTAATACTTTGAAATCTGGGCTTGATAACCATGTCTGAGCCAACATTTTTAAAAAGTTGGAACTCTCTTCTGAGTTGCACATGATTCTCCCAGAAGATTCCAACATATAATTTGAGAACCTCTGCACTAAGTCACATCACAATTTAATAGATAGTCCTTGTTTAACTACATTC
Source organism: Pantherophis guttatus (assembly GCF_059756535.1). Classification (NCBI taxonomy): domain Eukaryota; kingdom Metazoa; phylum Chordata; class Lepidosauria; order Squamata; family Colubridae; genus Pantherophis; species Pantherophis guttatus. The sequence goes on along the minus strand of NC_142066.1, from coordinate 61,133,013 downwards.
AATTACATCAGTATGAAAAAGTAACTTTTTGAGCAATCCTCATATTTACAATCTTCCCAGGTCTGGAAAGGAAAGGAAAGCTTAAAATCATAAGCACAGTTGCAGTTTCACTTAGTGACTGCTTTGCTTGATGACTAATGCTAGGCCCAATTATGATTGCTAAACCAAGACTATCCATTTTGTCCAAACATAGATCTCTGGAATTAAGTTTCTTAACAAAAAAACTGTTCTATGGCTTACATTACGCATGACTTAAAAGTCATGGTTAAATGTTTCTAGTCCTCCCTCGAAAATGAAGGAGGTATAAGAGCATTCACTAATTTGTAATGCTGTAATTAGTAGTTTTGCTGGCTCCATTTTGTTCTCATCCTATGAAGTTCTTCTTTGAAATCAAAGGAATATCTCCCCTTATGTCAGTTTTATGGTCTTCATATCAATCCACAAGTTTTTCAAATTGTTTTTGAGAGCAGGGAGGAATAGAAAGATTCACCCAGCAGTAAAATTAATGGAATATTGACTAAAAGAAAGGAAATTGATAAACAGTCATCTCTGTTTGCTAGTCATTTCAAGCATGTTCAGTAAAGAATGCTGTAGTACAATAGTAGTAAATATTAAACATAGGACTACCATATCTGAACTGCAAAATCCAGACAACCACTAGATGGAAGCAGAGATCTAAAAACTACTCAGTGTTTATTTCCATTTAATGGTACAGTAATACAATTTTGCAACCCAAGTATGCCTGTCCTGGTTAAATTATACTTGGTGTGTTCAGTAAATAAGCGAATGGATAAATGGGTAAGATGCATAAATTCATTCAAAAGCTTAGAACATCACAATGCTAGAAAGAATTGCATGAGGATTTGTCTCTGTGTTCCATGCAAATACATTTCTTGAAAGGATGCAAAACTGATTTGAACACATTTTTACAGAAAGTCACAGTCCTCCTACAGGCCAGAGTAATCATCCAAAGGATTAATATAATACCATAATACTTCATTTATTAATTTTATTAGAACTACTATCATCATCTTATATATTCCCTGAGGTATTTTTGTAGTTTCTAGAGATTTATAAAAAACAAATAAAAAGTTATCTGCTATATATGCGTGTTTTATTTCCCCCCCCCTTTTTTTAATAAGCAAGAGTTTTCAAAGTAGAGTGATATATCAGGTACCTGAAGTTCTTTCATCTCTGCATGGGATTTATGATGCTTTTAGAAGGATACTTTTGAATCCTGCTGCTGCTTTAGGCATGCCCTGCCCCTTTCAGTTGTGTGTGTTGTTGCAACACATTCACTAAAAGGGGCAGTCCTTGGAATTCAATGCTGCAGCAAACTTTCATGTGTCTGACCCTTCTTTGGCGAATCCTTGCCGCTAGAAGTCTGTTTATCTGATTAAAACACATTTTTCAAATTCACAAGGTAATTAATAAATAAAAGATGCAAGATTAATTTCCCTTTTTAAAAACTCCTCTCAAAAACATCAAAATGGCTGAAATTAGGAAAGCTTTATTTTTAAGATCTAAGGATGTCAGTATTCAAATTATTATTAATATTGTCATAATATAGTACTACAGTTTTTCATGAAAAATAGGCTACGTGCTCTAACATCATATTCTAGTTTAAAGTAAAAAAAAAAAATACCCTAGAAACTTGTTTTGAAAGTAAAGAATTATTAGATTATTCTAGTTCTAATAATCCAATGTTTCCCAAACTTGACCCTTTGAAGATGTATGGACTTCAACTCCCAGAATTCCTCAACCAGGCATACTGGTTGGGGAATTCTAGGAATTGAAGTCCATGCATCTTAAAATAGCCAAGTTTGGGAAACACTGTAATAATCTATGGGTATTTTTCTCAACATTCAGTGGGTCCAGAGAGCAGCCTGTCCTTGCATATTTCTTATTTTCAATAGCCATGCAAAGATTTAGGAAAGCTCTTGTTAAAAGCGTCTTCTCATTTATGTTCTCAACAAATAAGAGAAAATATCTGTATGTGATGAGTCGGAACTCTACCATATAGTATTGACTGAAATGTATGTTTGAAGGAAGAGGTCTGAAATAATGTGGCAGAGCTGGGACAACAATATACCCAATAGCCAGGATAACTCTCTTGAGCTATGAAAACCAGTTACTCTTCTCTAAGTAGCAATGTTCTTGCTACAATTTTCTCTTTTTGCCCTCTTTCAAAGCTTTTGTGGATAGACAGACTAAAGCTCCATAGTCACAGACCTAATTAAATATTTGCCAGAAGGGTGAATCCTTTGTGATATGAATAGAAGGCAAGCATCTAAGGTAAATAAGAGACCTATATTTATAATTCTCTTTCTCATTCATGGATGTTATCTAAGGACAATATGGCAGCTAAGGGCCAAGGTTCAAAAGGCTGTTGGCTGAGAAACTTTCTGTTGCTGAAGAAAAAGAGGCAAACTGAACATAGTCACCCCATGCCGATTGAAATCTATTCCATGTCTCTATCACAATTAAATTTTGAGCTTGCAATGGAAAATCTGATCAAGTAAACTTTTCCATACTTGCGTTGCTTTTAGATTTAAGCAATCTACATTCTTCTAAGACCAAAATGTAATTTGAACACAATCTATGTGACAATATACACTGTAATTTACCATTATTTATTTATTAAAATTTCTATGCCGTCCATCTCCCCTACAAGGTGACTCTGGGCGGCTTACAAATTATCCAACAGGTGAAAAATCATTAAAAGATTAAAATGAATCAGCATAAAAATATTATTAAGAGCCAAATGGGACAGAAATGAGATCTTCTTACTCCTCAGCCACTTCCAACAGTGACTGCCCCCTCCCCCAGGCCCAGCTGGCAAAAGCCAAGTTTTCATATCCTTCCGGAAGGCCAAAAGGGAAGAGGAAGTTCTCCCCTCTGATGGAAGAATGTTCCACAAGGATGGGACCACAACAGGAAAAGCTCTTCTCCTTGATCCTGCCTGCTTCAATGTTAGCAGATGTGATCTGTAGCAGGCCTCCTCCGCTCCCACAAGTGGAGCAGGCTTGTCCCATCAGGGAAAGACGGCTCCTCAGATACCCTGGACCCATGCCATGTAGGGCTTTAAAGGTAATGACCAAGACCTTGCTTTGTGAATTCATCTCTTTCCATCTGCATGAGCTCTGAATTCCTTACTGGAAAGTCATGCTTGATTAACTAATTCTCTAATGGACTAATTATCAATATTATTCCCCATTTGGTGAGATGTTCTGTCAACTGGACAACCTTTTAAACCAAGGAAAGATCCATGAAATTCAAATAATAATCTTTTGACAAATCCAGGGTTTATCAAATACCACCTTTACTATAGTCTGTCAGTTAATTATTTTCCTAATGGCTACTTAATGCTGTTATCCATAGGTAGCCTAGAGAAAATATAACTGATTCAGTTTTGAGCATATCTAAAACAACTCATGAAAATAAGTTAATTTCGCAATCCTATTGATCCTTTGTATCATACCCTGATCTAAGCAACACATCAAATACATTCCTAAAAATTGCAGCCATTGCAAAGAAAGTGATCCTAAGAGTTGCACAAAAATATCTGCAGAACACAATTTTCCCCCCATTTGACTTAGCAGAAGAAATAGTTTTTCAATATAATTTTCCTGGCTTTTTTAATTTTATAAATGCAATTCAAATGAAAGATTTCATTTCATAATGAACTTGCAGGACATTGATGCTAAAAAATCTAGGGGAAATGCCCATCTTCTAGACAGGATGCTCAGTGTGGAAAGATGAAACCAGACTGAATACAGAGTTACTTCTGAATAATGGATTGCCTTCTCTTTTTCATAAATATCAAAAATGAAGAAATATAGTTCACTCAACTTTTTGCTTCTGGAAAAACAACATTGCTAAACTCCACGAGCAGGCAGCCAACCTCCACTTAGCCCTGACATGAAGCTAACAATAATATGGGGGTGGGGGCGGAAGAGAAGAATTGGAGGTCCCCTTGGTGTGAGAAAAGCACACATAGAAATAAGCCAACACAGAGGACTTTTCTGTAAACACAGTATAATTTGTCCAAAGCCTTTAACACCCCATTCTGCTGTGAATAGCACAGTCTATGTGGGTTTCTGCCTAACTGAAGAGAGTACTGCATTTTTGATCCCCCAAATTATCCCCAAATCATTGCTGCAAGCAGTAGGGTTTATTGTCTGCTTCAATTTGGAAGGCGAAACTCAAGAGCCAATAATTACTTTGTGTCATATGAACACAAAGAACATTCTGATTCCTCCATAAATCTATCAAATCGTCAGAGCGCAATAAGAGGCAGAAGCTGCAGAGAGAAGAAAATGGAGTCAAACGCTGAGCCATCAAGATACAATTTGCGGCTTCAGCCTTCAACGCAAGGAAATCAGAACAGAGAGAAACTCCTTAACCCAGAACACCTTTGTACAGTCATACTAGGAAGCCAAAGCAGAATCTGCATTAGAAGAATTTGACGCCCCGCCCATCATTCAGAGTGAATATTTCAGCCTTATGCTCCTGTTGTAAAGCCTGCAGAGCTCGGAGGAGTACTAATTCTTCCAAACCATGGAATTCTAGAAGAGAATAAAAAACATCCTTGGTTGAGAGAAAGTCACCTATGATTTAAATACAAGATAATACAAAAATTTGCTTGAGGACAGAATTGGTGGCAACTTACCTAGCAATACAGAGAATGAGGAAAAGGCATCTTGCTAGAGCTCTGAATTTGCATGTTATAGACACCTAAAGCTCATCGCCCCAACTTAGGACAGCATAACCAATTTAGTTATTTAATATTTAGGCCAAAGAATTTACTTTCCAACCACGTATTATGAAATATTCACCACTATTGAAAATTTACTTGCTTTGGCATAAGAATGTTTTATACAAAGTATAGAAAAGAGATACCTTTGGATGACCTGTGGCAGAAACAGCATGGGGATACTATGCCCAATTATTTGTTTGAATTTATATGGCCACCCATCTCATAAGAAGTTATTTTGGGTGATGTACAGAAAAATAAAAAAAGACTATGAAAACATACTTGTATTCTTTTTTTTTTAAACAGACATAGGAGACTCAAACTTATATTCATTCATCCATGTTGTTCTTGACTTTCACTGAATTCCATATCATTGATCATGTATTCTTCTGGATCAGCCCTGGGAGTTGGGGGTGCGTGGCATATACTAGTTCTCCCCCTTCTTTTGGGGTTGCCGCAGTCAGTGTTGATGGAGAATGAAAATCTAGCCCCTTGTGAGGTGTTACAGGTTTGGCACTCTCTCCTGTTTAACATCTGCATGAAGCCACTGGATGAGGCAAACAGTTTTAGCTTGAGATATCAGTGCTCAGCTTTATATTTCTACTCCAGGTCACCTGAGTGAAGCTATGGAAGTTCTTATCTAAATGTCTAGAGGCCATGGGGGCCTGGATGGGAAAGCTCAACTCAAGCAAGATTAAACGGATTTGGGGTTTTGGACTTTCTAGTCCCAAGACTCTCAATTTTTAGTTCTGGATGGGGTAGCACAGCTTCAGATAGAGCCACTGCTCAATCATCCTGAACTAACAGGTCCTGCTTAAAAAACAAATGACAGTTACTGCTAGAATTTTTGCACACTGGGCATGGGCAATTAATGGTACTGATTATTTGAGCACATCTGACACTATGTTCCACAACTTGCACTGGCTACAGTCTGGGTTCAATTCAAGGTGCTGGTTCTTTCTTTGAAGCCCTGCATAGCTTAGGGCTGGGCTATTTATAGAATCATCTCTATCCAGTAGTTTCTATCTATCTGGCAGAAGGGCTATGCTGTACTATTGGCCGAACAAAGTTGGCTGGTTGGGCCAATAGGAGAGCCTTTTCTGTTGTGACCCTTGTCCACTGGAAAATCAACCACCTGGAGATTAGGCTGGCCCTAATCCTGCTAGCCTATTATAAGACTTCAAAGATCTGATTCTGTGCTCAAGCTTGAGGCTTTGAGTGTGTGACGGAACCCATCTCCTGGTTATGTTGAGGGATTTTTAAATGATTTTCCAGCTGCTGTGAGCTTTATTCTTTATTTTATTTTGTATCTGCATATATTTTCTATTTATTTAATTCAAATATAAATTGTGAGCTACCCAGAAGTACCCCTTTTGTACTTCATATGGACAGCCATATAAGTCAATTGAGACAAAGAAGTGAGTCCTCCTGGACTCTCATTTTCTGCTCTATGGGCAGAAGGCCACTGTTGCCAGGAGAGCCTTTGCACAGCTTCATAAGTAATCCTAATTTTTTAGGATTACATAAGTAGGTAGATTGTTGCAAAACAAGTTTAGACATTTCAGATAGTTCTCAAATTGTCTTTTTCATTACTTAGCATAGCACAAATGGAACCAAATTAAAGGCATGCTCACTGATCTGGAACACAGTCAAAATAATGACCCCTACGCCCTGACATTTCATTGATAAATGGAAACAAATTAATCACAGAAATATTGAGGGCATGAATCTAGTTTGTAAGAATTAAAATCCAATTAATTTAGAAAATATGAAGTATATATTTATATATAAGTATATATATTTCTCTGTTGCTGTGAAAACTATTTATCTCTCTTCCATTTAATATAAGAAACTTAAAATAACTTTTAAAAATTCAGCAGGGAAAGAATGTGGACAGCAAGAAAGGTTCTCTGGATTAAAAATGAGGCAAAGAAACACAAACAATTTATCTCTTTCGACACTGTCATATATCACTATAATGGGAAATGTACCAGGTGAAAGTTACCTTCTTCCTCTGTATCCTCGCCATTGGATAACTCATAGAGTGTGAAAACCGAGTTTGTCAATCCATTCTTCAAAACCTGGAAACGGGGAGGGGCAGGTGGAAAAATGCAATACTTGATCTTTGATATCATTGAGTTTTATATTCCAAACTTTTTTTCCCTGCTAAGGATATTCACAACAATTAAATATAAATAAAATATGAAAATATGTAACAAACATTTGTAAGAAATAGATTATTACATCTTGCTAATAAAATTTAGCCAAAATAGCTGAAAAACAATTAAAGCAACTGAAAAGGTCAAGTGCAAGGAAGTCTCCTGAGAAAACCATTGTAGATTTGGGAACACCAATAAAAAAGCCTTTTTGTCATCAGTCTAACTTCTGAAGACATGGCTTTGGGAGAAGAATTTCAGACATCAATCTCATCTAGACAAACTCAGGTGGATAAAAGCTATTGATCTACTTTTTGGATTCCTATCCACGTACTGTTTTAAAAGATAAACTTTAGCATTATGAAATAGAGAAGTTTCCTGTGAAATGATTAACAACTTGACAACTAAGTTTAACATTAAAAATGAGATAATATTCAACATTTACAAAAACTATTCATGAAAAATAATATAAAGTTTGCTTGTTATGATTACAGATAGTTTGTACTTTCACAGCTATACAAAATTGTTCCAGGAACTCCACACCCTGGTCATCTAAATTTTCTTTTAAAAATATGACAAAAGGCAGAAGACGTTTGTGTTGTGATGGTGGAGATATGATAGAAAAGAACTGTGGGCTTAATTAAGCTTAAACTTTAATTAATTTTGCATTGCTACCCCAAAAAGTATTGCTCTTACCCATTGGTAAATTAGCTTGCCCCATTCCTCCGGACATCGCCACAGGATAAGAAAGCTAGACTTGTTCTTGTCAAGCCATTCAAGATTCCCTGGAATGAAACATAAAATATCTCTATTATTAATTTATGTTAAAAACATAATATTTTTTTTTACAGAAATAATGGATTCAGCCCTAGCTATCCTAGCAGCCTGACTTACTTCTAGATAAGTCTTAAGGATGCATGTCTTGTCACATCTACTTTGATGTTAATCTTAATGAAATGAAGGAGATATGTATATTTCCAGTTAATTACGGTATATTTACAATTAGAGAGGCATTTTACTCTCAAACCTACCTTTTTTCCTGAGCTCCTCTAACACAACAAGGATGGATTCCAGTGAGAGTTTTCCTGTTCCATAGTTAAGAAAATATTAAGCACAGGATAAAATGTGATAAACTACTTAACTCAAAAGGAATTCAAGATTTGGGATTGCAACATTCAATATGTTAATGTAGCATTATGTAGCCTCAAACAATAAAATCACCATGCTTCTGATGCAGCACATACTTTAATCCTCCCATCAACTGTATCATGCAGCTAATAACCATGAGTACTATTTGGCCATAGAATGAGGAGGAATGAACAGAATATTTATGCAGCCCAGAATTTTGACTGTATAAGCACAGTAAGAAGCTGGCAGCAGTTGTAACTAAACTTCATGATATAAGATTTTGATAATAAAATTATTATCTAAAATTCTATGGAAAATTCCTATTAGAAAAAAAGTTTTTTAAAAATTACAGGAACATCAGAAAATTTGATAATCAATATCTTACAAAACCAAATCTAAAAGCACTGCAGTGGAAAATTATTTTCTAGTGAATATTGTAAAGCTGTTATACTTTTTACAGTGTCAGTTAAACTAAAACTAAATTATAGAAAAATTGATATACAAAACTCTTCATCAAATTCTGTGTAATTGTGTAATGTTTTCTTTTCCAAGCCATCAATATCTTGGCAAAAATAAGCATCACTTGAGCATTTTATTTTTAACACAGCTTCAGAGAAATCAATATCAAGGCATTCTATGTGATTTCAGAGCAGAAAATGGCATTTAAAATAGAGATTTAAATCAAAACATTTTTAGAAATCAAGAATTTATTTTCCTCAGCAGAACTAAAAAAACTTGTATTATCCTAACTTAAGGTAAAGTGGTTTACCTAAAAAACAGAATTATTTTAGAAGGCAAATCTATTCTATGTACTTTTCACAAATCATACAATCCTACATCTAGAACCACATCAATAGCATACTCAGTTAATGCTACAATCTCATATTGCTTCAAACTTGAACTTTTCACTGACAAAGAGGCCAACTCTTTTATCACCAGGAATTGGATGAATTCCTTGTCACATCACCAAAGCTGGTCAGACAGACTCACAATAGTAGAGGAAGGATACGCTGCAATTTCCAATTGTTGAACAGTGGACTCTCTTGAGCCTCTGGAACAGTCATAGTATAGAGCTTGTTGAGGCGGCAATATGAGAGCACTAAGGAACACCATGCTGTCAGCTGTTTTTGCCTTGTATCCACATTGGGCTGCAACCTAAAACACAAAAAGGAAACAAGATGTACTATAAAAGAAACTGTCATCTCAGAAGCTCAATAATTTTAACTGCCAAATCAGAATCAAAAAGTAGAACTTCCAGAATCATACCCCAAGTCTTGGTACTTTACTGAAGATAGCAAAAATTGACTAAAGATCTGAATAAAATACAAGAAATCATCCAACAAGAAATCATCCAAATTAATCCTGTTATTTTAAATACCCCGAGTTGAAGTTTCCATAATTGCCAACAAAATTATACATTCTTTATGATTTTTCCAAACTTCCATAAGATAATTTGCTTTACAATTTTAGTGAGATTGTCCAGAGTCAAATAATTTAACCAACCCAGTTTTTATATGCATGGTTGCCAGTTTAATCTGCCTAAAATACTGACATTTTTGCAGCCATTATCACCCAAATATTATCATGGATCTAACAGTCTGACTGGAAATAGTACACCAAAGCCACCTAGAAAATGCCCTTCAAATAAAAGAAAAAGTAAAACTGTATCAGCAACCATTGGTGTTATCAGTTCAGATAAGGATTTGTGAGCAAGAAGTATTTTATGTACTTCCTTTTGGCAGGTTTTTACTGTTTCCCTAACTGATTATTTGTGGCTATCAAAGACTGATGGCAAAAGACTTCTCCAATTTAAAATCTATTTGACGTAGGCGCTGAATCCAAAGAACTTATAATTTTCGTATGTTTTTCTTATCTCTTTTGCTCTGAGAAGTTCTCTGGATTTCCTGTTTTCTTCTGTTCCCTTTCCTTTATTTTTCATTTTGTTTTTAGTTCCGAGGCCCCAATTTTATTTCCAAATCTTTTATTTTTTGTTACTTCACCACTCCTTTTTTCTGATTTTTTTCTTTTTCTTTTATGACAGTCTATCTTTGGTCAATGAAATGTCTAGTTAACTTAATCAATGCCCAGGTAGCTTAATCTTTCTAATGCCATGATGTTTCCTGGTAGCTGATTCTTTCTCACAATTTCATGTTCTTCCCTTCTACTATTTGGCAGACGATTAAAGCATCACGCTATCTTATAATCTATATCCTATAACAATTATTTAATATTCTCCCTCGTTTATTGCCCTCTTTCCAGGTAGTATTTCTGCATCATTGTATCATTCAAATTCTATCTACTATGTGGAAGAGACAAGACAGTAGGGAAGTACTAGCAGGAAAGAGATCTGTTTTACTGGTATTTCTTCTCCTTATAAAATATATGCTCCTTCCTCTCAACTAAAACTTTGGTTCTTGCTATATTCACCTCCCTCTCCCACACTGATTCTGAAACTCTCCTCTCTGAGTGCACCTCAATCTTCACTGCTGTATTCGAAGTTTTGCTATCAAGCTTTCATCAATTGAGATCAGAGGCAGTCCCTCAAAACCCCAAATGGGCTTCTTATTCAAATCCATTATTTGCTTTCATATTTAAAATTCCATAGCTTTCCTCCTATCTTATTTTATGCAGTTTTTCTCACTATACAAACCATACTCTTCCAAATCCCTTACCCTCTATCACAGTTCCATCCATTTTTTGTGATCTCTAGGTTCTACCATTTCTAGGTTCTACCGTATCTCACGACCTAAAATGGACACCCAACATCAAAAACGTCATCAAAGAAGCACAACAAAGAATGTTCTTTCTGCGCCAATTCAGAAAGCTCAAACTACCCAAGGAGCTGCTGATACAGTTCTACTGAGGAATTATTGAGTCTGTCATCTGCACCTCTATAACTGTCTGGTTTTGTTCTTCAACCCAACAAGACAGACACAGACTTCAGAGGATAATTAGAACTGCAGAAAAAACAATTACTACCAACCTGCCTTCCATTGAGGACCTGTATACTGCACGAGTCAAAAAGAGGGCTGTGAAAATATTTACAGACCCCTCGCATCCTGGACATAAACTATTTCAACTCCTACCCTCAAAACAACTCTATAAAGCACTGCACATGAGAACAACTAGACACAAAAACAGTTTTTTCTTGAACGCCATCACTCTGCTAAACAAATAATTCTCTCAACATTGTCAAACTAGTTATTAAGTCTGCATTACTATCACCCATCTCCTCCCACTTATGACTGTAACCTTGTTGCTGGTATCCTTAAGATTTATATTGACTGTTTCCCTATAACTATCATTAAGTGTTGTACCTTATGATTCTTGATGAATGTATCTTTTCTTTTATGTACACTGAGAGCATATGCACCAAGACAAATTTCTTTCTGTGTCCAATCATACTTGGCCAATAAAGTATTCTATTCTATTCTATCTCCTATGCCTAAAATCCTCTTAAAAATCTTAGTGACATCTTTCTATTTCTTTAAATGTTTCCTTGAAATCTAAATTTCTTCACAATCTTTGACATAATCTAGTATTCTTACTCCCAACACTAGCCATGTTTTAAGTACCCACAGTTGCATTTCCCCAATATATCCTATACAATCCTTTGTCTTTTCATTCAACTATTTTTCTACTTGACTATTTCAAGTTCAGATCCTTGGGGAAAGAAGTGTTTTTTTGGGGGGCGGGAAGGATTTTGTATGAAATGCGCTACACTGAAGACACTATTAACAACCATAGACAGGTCAGGTCATATATATTCCATTTTGAATGCAATAATCCTAATTTTGTTTCAAACTAGATTACAGAAAAAGTGGATCGTGTTGATCAAATTAGTGTTTGTCTTTATGCATTTATTAATACATGGATGGGAAACCTGATACCTTTTGGCTGTTGAACAACTCCCAATGCCTCTCATCACTAGTCATGCTGCTGGTTATGCTACTTTTGAGTTATAGATCAGCCCCGGGAGCGGGAGGGAGTTCCCTCGGTGAGCTGGTTTAGTATTACAATTAATGCAGGGATACAAAGTTTCCTCCAGAAATCTCGTAATTCAAACGCTCCTGGTAGTTGGGGGGGGGGATCACGTTCACACACACACACACACACACACACACACACACACACACACACACACCCCACCATCCGGAGCGAAACCTGGTAATCTTTTTTTCGAGAGAAGAACAGAAGCAACAGTCGTGGATCGTCTCGAAACAGGGCAAGAGGGGGACTTTCTACGGAAACCAGGGCTCCGACGGGGCACCTCCAACACGTGCACCCACACCGTGCCTCGAAGAAAAGAAGGAGCCCCTTAATCTCAGGGACGCGTAGGATGGGGAAGACCCGGGACTCACGTAAAGAATGGCGGGAAACTGTACTGCCAGGGCCACTCGAAACTCATCATCGCCGCTGAGGCCGAACGGAACCTCCGCCTTGGAGGACTAACTTCTGGTCCGTCCTACAAATAATTCCACTTCCCTTCCTGCTTGCAGGAAGCCCCGTTAAAGGGCTCCAAGAAAAATGCAACCCCAGGACGAGTCAATAGATCTATACCAAACAGAAGCTTCCGGGTTGGGTGGTGCATGGCTGAATTTTTTTTTGTTTGCGGCTTGTTTGGAAGAGAAGTTGCAAGTCTGCGGAGCGCACAGCCTGGCAGCTTGTAGTCAAGCAGCGGCTGTTAAATTTAAATGGTTGGGAGCGCTGGAAGGTTTTCTAAGCAGTGTGATTTCTTTCGGTATACTCTGTTCTCTCTGTTCTGCAATTTGGCGAGAGGTGCCCCGCCTACATTTCAAAGCAAAAAAAAAAAAAAAACCTGACTTGAATGCAGAGTGTGTATTAAGATTTCATTAAACCTTATTTGCAAAAAGCTCCATAGCAACGTTGGTCCCAGTCTGCTTTGTTTGTTTGTTTGCTTGTTTGTTTTTGCTCTCGCGCGGAGCTGAACATTCTTTTTCAATGGTGAAGCTGTCGGGAGATGCCTGTGAACGCGTTCTGTATTAATTCGTCTTTCTCTCTTAAAAGACTCCACTTCCCGGGAGTCTTAAAATAAAAAGAAAAGAAAAGAAAAACTGTCTACAGATCAATAAGAAATAATAGAAACTGGGAAGAGCAATTGAAATATTTGGGGTCCATTTAAATCAGCTTAATCTACAGGTGACATGACCTACAAGTAAATCGCAGACTGGATGCTGAAAGGAATAGGTCATATACAGTATACAAGCAAATTTTCCATTGAACAGAATGTAAAAAGAATACATTTTAAAATTAATGTACAGCCTATTACTCAAAGAGGTCTGTATTACTGGTATGGCCAAAGTCCACTTTGTTGTACTGTACAATATACTCAGGCAAAATAGAATATAGAGATTTCAAGTATATTATTTATAATAAGTATTTCTGATACATTTGACCTTCGAACCGCTACATCCAGCTGCAGGGAGGCGGAAGCGATGAGGTGGTTCCGCCTCAGGCGCCTGATGGATCCGGATAGGTTCCAGACGGAGCTTGGGCCATTCCCTGAGGCTCTGGCTCACAACTCGGCTGAAGACCTGGTGGCCTGGGATAGGGCGGCTGCTGGAGCTTTGGATCAGGTCATGCCTTTGCGGCCTCTGACCTGGCGCCGATCCCACTTGGCTCCCTGGTTTACCGAGGAGCTGAGGGAGATGAAGCGCCGGAAAAGACGCCTGTAGAGCGGTTGGAGGGCCAGCCTTTCCGAATCCGATCGAACACTGGTGAGGTCTCATATTAAGACCTACCTAGTGGCGATAAAAGCGGTAAAATTTAACTATTTTTCCACTCTTATTGCATCATCAGATAACCGCCCGGCCGCTCTGTTTAGGGTGACCCGCTCCCTGCTCCATCTGGGAGCATGGGAGGACCTCTTGGGGGGTAGGGCCGAGGACTTTGTGCAGTATCTGTATGACAAAATCGCTCAAATTTGGGAAGACTTGGGAGGGATGATGGAGGCAGGTCTTGAGAATGTTATATGGGAGGAGTTTGACCCTGTGACTCCCGAAGATATGGACAGGATTCTGGGTAGACTTAGCATGGCCACATGTTTATTGGCCCCGTGTCCCTCCTGGTTGGTGCTGGCTTCTCGGGAGGTTACATGAGGCTGGCTCCAGGGGATTATTAATGCTTCATTGAGTGAGGGTGACTTTCCCGCCACCTTGAAAGAGGCGGTAGTGAGGCCTCTCCTTAAGAAACCTTCGCTGGACCTGGCAGCGTTAATAATTTATCGTCCAGTCTCCAACCTCCACTTTGTGGTGAAGATTGTTGAGAGTGTGGTGGCGCGACAGCTTCCCCAGTACCTGGATGAAACAGTTTATCTAGATCAGTTCCAGTCGGGTTTCAGACCTGGGTATAGTACGGAAACGGTATTGGTCGCATTGGTTGATGATCTCTGGAGGGCTCGGGACAGGGGTTGTTCCTCTGTCCTGGTCCTATTAGACCTCTCAGCGGCTTTTGATACCATTGACCATAGTATCATGCTGTGCTGGTTGGAAGAGTTGGGAGTGGGGGGGGCACCGTGTTGCGGTGGTTCTCCTCCTTTCTCTCCGACCAGTTGCAGTCTGTGTTGGCAGGGGGGCAGAGGTCAACTCCGAGGCGTCTTATGTGCGGGGTGCCACAAGGGTTGGTCCTCTCGCCCCTTCTGTTCAACATTTATGTGAAGTCGCTGGGTGAGATCATCCGTGGTTTCGGGGTGAAGTACCACCAGTACACTGATGACACTCAGCTGTACATCTCCACCCCAGGCCACCCCAATGATGCCCTTGAAGTGATGTCCCGGTGCCTGGAGGCTGTGCGGATCTGGATGAGGAGAAACAGACTCAGGCTTAACCCGTCCAAGACCGAGTAGCTGTGGTTTCCAGCATCCCGATATAGCCAGTTGGTACATCACTGACTATTGGGGGCGAGTCGTTGGCCCCCACGGAGAGGGCTCGCAACTTGGGTGTCCTCCTGGATACACGGCTGTCTTTAGAAGAACATCTGACGGCTGTAGCCAGGAGGACTTTCTATCAGGCTCGCCTGATCCGCCAGTTGCGTCCCTTTCTGGATCGGAACTCCTTATGCACGGTCACTCATGCCCTTGTCACTTCCTGCCTGGACTACTGTAACGCTCTCTACATGGGGCTCCCCTTGAGGAGCACCCAGAGGCTCCAACTGGTCCAGAATGCGGCGGCGCGGGTAGTTATGGGAACGACATGGCGCTCCCATGTAACATCTCTCCTGCGCGAGCTGCACTGGCTCCCAGTGGTCTTCCAGGTGCGCTTCAAGGTATTGGTTACCACCTTTAGAGCACTCCATAGCTTAGGACCTGGGTACTTACGAGACCGCCTTCTGTCACTGGTAGCCTCTCACTGGCCAGTACGCTCCCACAGAGAGGGGCTCCTCAGGGTGCTGTCGGTCAAACAGTGTTGACTGGCAGCCCACAGGGGGAGAGCCTTCTCTGTGGGGGCACCTGCCATTTGGAACGAGCTCCCCACGGAGATACAGAGGATCCCGGATTTGCGCACTTTCCGCCATGCCCTCAAGACTTTTTTATTCCAACAAGCTGAGCTGGCCTAACTCTTTTTAATTGCTTAATTTTAATTTGTTTTTAAAAATGGGGTGTTTTAATTAGTATGGGCCAAATTTGTTTAATATGTTTTAAATTGTCTTTAAATTTTATATTGTATATGTTTTATTTTGGCTGTTCACCGCCCTGAGTCCTTCGGGAGAAGGGTGGTATATAAATCCAAATAAACTAAACTAAACTAAACTAAACTAAACTAAACTAAACTAAACTAAACTAAACTAAACTAAACTAAACTAAACTAAACTAAACTTAACTAAACTAAACTAAACTAAACATAGTGACTAGGGTTGCCATAAAGTTGTATTGGATTGTAAATTATCTTTGTTCATTTGACTTTCTCTAACTGGCTGCTCAGCTAGATATTAGCCTCTGCTACAAGAGTATATATATCAAATAGCAAAACAGAGAAAATTTAGAATTTAGGGCATATTTTCATGATAACCATGATAAGCAAACTGTCATTTTTACATACTGTCATTTTGTGTAACTGTAAAAATTGGATAGCTTTTATCTCCCTACATTAATATGACAGGCACAATTATCATGAATGGCCCTATTGTCTTGTGTGGAAAAAGCAAAAGGGCTCAGATTCTATCATGCTGATAATAGCAATTAGAAACCCTCAAGGTTAATTCAACTTCCCAATTGAATATGTCATTTGATAAGCAAAATAAATGAATGGAAACTATTCTGTCTCCATCAAATTAGCATATGTATATATATGTGTATGTGTATGTGTATGGACACACACACACGTGTGTGTGTATGTAGAATATATGTATATTCTATTACTGCAATCACAGTTCATTGTTTAGGATTTTTTCCCCTCTGTATTATGTTTTTTGTTACCAACTTTTTAAAATCATCATGCCTATTCATTAATTTATTAGATAATCACATTTATATAGCGGCCCATAAAATATACTCCTGCACTTGTCCTGACTTGCAACTTTGCAATCATAATCAAACCCAGGTAACACCAGTCTTTTCTCTTGCTCCCCTTATTGATAGCCTATTGTTAAAAAAAACAGTTTGAATTCATAATTAGACTTAGTAATGTAGTATTTTTCTCTTTTAGCTGCTATCAAAACACAACTTGAAAGTTTACCAAATCTGTAATGTTTTGCTATATACCATCCCAGAGGATAAGTTAATTGGCTTTATGGCTGTTACTGATGATGTATTTGGAGGGTACTGAAAGCTGTAGGTGTGTTTCCCCATCAGCCATAGCTGATCATCACTGCAGCCATTTTCTCCTTGTCTTTGCTCTCCCCATTAACACACTGTTTCCTGAATACTTTTCATACTCATCATCTCTCTTGACTCTTGTTTATAGCAACAACATTTTTCCCAATTTCCAACAAAAGAAATAATTGTCCATTATTTTATTTGAAACATTTTTTTTGTTTTGTGTTATAACAAAGGCTTACAATGTATCTTTAGATGTAGTTCTTCCATAACTTAAGCCTTCTCAAGTAGGAGAGTAATTGAATTAATACTCTAAGTGTGAGGAAGATCATGAAAAGGCAGTCCTTCAGCAGTAACACTCAAGCTTAAGTGTTACTTAGAATGAGTTTAGATTTAGAATGAATTATCATAAGACACAGAAATTAGGAAAGGCTTGTTGGTCTAAGGCGGGGCTGTCAAACTCCTGGCCCGTGGACCAGATGCGTCATGCACTGGCCATGCCCATGCCTGGTTTAGCAAAGGGAGAAAATAGTCCTGATACATCTTGTGATACTGCTGTGATGATGTGAGTTTGACACCCGTGGTCTAAGGCAATAAAGTATCACAGAAAAGTATTATTTTAATTGAGAAAAATGATTTAGTGCAGCCACTGATTTTATCATATATGGCATTAAATAAAAGTGTTCTGGAAACAACATTCTACGGCTTTTCATCATATAAGAAAAAGAGAAAGAAAGCAGTGAAAGAGAATGTCTGAGAACCAGAAAGGGCATATAAATCTGAATTGGCCAAAAGGCATGATCTCACCCCTTATGGATGATTTGACTGAATTGCTCAAAGAGTGATTTGTGAAATGTACCAGATTTTACATACATGAACGTTGTGAACTTCTATCAGCTTGAAGGGAAAATATAATTTAAGAGTGATATAGTTAAGCATGGTTTCAACCTATCTTACACATGAGTTACAATGTCACGAGAACATAGTAGAATAAAGATGTTATGAGATGTTTGTATAGATATAAGAGTTAAGAACTGATTAGATTCATCTTGAATTTTGTGTTGGAGCAGATCACACATCTTGGCAGCCAATTATTCATATGGCTTCATTTTTTTAGCTTGAAGATATGGGAAAGGTTTGTGGAGAGATGTGGGCCATCACTTGCTTTCTTTTGCTCCTCTGGCTGATTAAATCAGCCATGGCTGGATCCATGTTTATAAATGATTTCTTGAATGCAGTATGTGAATCAATCTTAAGGAGAGAATTACAAGAACCTTTATTTTTTTTAAAAAATCTTGACTTGGAATAATTGTGACATTACAGCCCTCTTTCAAATATCCCATTCCCAAGTAAGACAACTGAGAAGGTGATAGTCTCATAGGTCCAGATAGCAATAGCACTTAGCACTTAGACTTATATACCACTTGACAGTGCTTTACAGTCCTTTCTAAATGGTGTAGAAAGTCAGCACCAACCCATTCTTCTAGAAAATGAAATATTTTGGGGAATATTAAAAAGGCAGAATATTTCCCCTAAAGGAAATACGGGGGAAATCTTAAGGGAGGCAGAAACTAGCCTCAATCTCCCTGTCCCAAGCAGAAACTGAGGTGGTTAGCTTTTAGAAATGCGGATTTGGTAATCCATTCAGAAAGACTGGGTCAGACAGAAACTCCAGATAAACAACACAATTAGGCAAGCCAAAGATTAGCTCAGACAAGCACCTAGGATTTGCATTTCCCCCTTTGCCTATAGAGCCAGCCATGACCCCATAGGAATCTGACAACAGCCATTAGAATATTAAAGGACATGTTCTTGCACAGGAACAGGAAGCTCAAATACAAAGTGCAAAGAAGGCATAAAAACCCACCCACTCTCAACTCCATTTTGTCAGTTGTCCCAGAACCACATGCTGTGTGTATGTTGGTCCTGTTCACCAATAAACAGAATCTTTCTTTCCAATCAGCCTTGGAACTGGAACTGGATTTTTTCCTTCCAACAGGGGTTTACAGAGTCAGTTGAACTATGACATGAAGCACTTGGATGAAACTGATATCTACAGTCAATTGAATTGGGGTTCACCCAGATTCTAGTATTGAGATTGCTTTGGCTGCCTTGGTGAATGACCAACCTTGAAAACTAGGTTGGTAGCATGTGAACATCCTAATTCCCTTGGATCTCTCAGTGGCCTTCAGTGCTATCTACATGGTATCATTCTGAGTAGTAGAGTTGAGCTGGAAGCATTCATGTCATTGTTTCAGTCCTTTCTGTCCAAATTGTCCAGGAGGTGGTGCTATAACACTGCAATTGTAATACAAATATTACAACAGTTAAACAAATGTTAGATATTAGACCAATAATTGAAATAATAATGTTCTCTGCCCTGTCCCAGCAGGTAGTACAGGATTATGTTAATTTCAGGGTCAAAATGTATAAACTTTAAATGTTTCTTATTAATGCCAAACTCACTCAAACTTTGTCATTTAGCACAGTGGTTCCCAAACTTTTTCAGTCCACTGCCCCTTTGGTACTACAAACTCATCCTCAGTGCCCCGCACTCAGGGGTGGGTTCTACTTACGTTTACTACCGGTTTGCAGCAGAGTCGCGCATGCATGCTCACTTCGCTTGCGCTTGCATGCGCTCTTCTGCACATGCGCAGAAGCGTTTTGGTGATGTCAGGGTCGGTGGGTGGGGCCTCTTGCCCGTTTTACTACCAGTTCTATAGAACTGGTGAGAACCGGGGCAACCCACCACTGCTCCCACCCCCACCCCCTATAAATAGCATTGTTTGGAATAACGGTTTGCACGCCCCACTAAGGAAGATAGTAACAGTAAAATACACAGAATACAGCCATTTTTGGCCTCCTGAAGCCTTGCCCCACATGTCCCATTTTTGTGAAAAACAGGCCCATTTTTCACAAAAACAGGGTGCGCAGAGACTTTGGGAGGCCTGCAGGCTGCTCCAATACAAATCTATCCCTGTAACAAAAATAGCTAACACTATTAGTTAACACTAAAGAAATCCCCTGAATCAACCAATCTAGAGCAGTGATTCTCAGCTGGGGGTTCCTTTTGAATTTGCTGACCACCAGCGAGTGGGATAAAGCAATTTCACAGAGGAGGGGATGGGGAGAGCTGTGGGATGAATTCATATCCAATCCCAGACCCCGTTGGGATCAACCCGCAGCCCTCCCCTGCCTCCTCAGGCGGTGGAGCGTGTGGGGGGTGATGCTTTTCAAGAAGTCACAAGGAGGGCTGAGAGCTGGTTTCTGTCCCACAAGTAAGATTTGATCCAGAACCAACCCCAACATGAAGGTCTTTTATTTGCTCCTTGTACTCCTTGTCTTTGCATTTTTAACAGGTAATAAATTAAATTTTTGATGATGTAAAAATAGCTCATAACTCACCTTTCTAGACAGCTATTATCATGTCTAAAAGCAAGATACTCTTCTCCATCTTTTGTCTGGAGTACCATTTAATCCAGAGCCTTTTAATTCCAGAAGTCCAAGTTTAAAGAATGGACTTCTGGAATTAAAGCTCCATTTTTTTTAGCTAAAACTTAATTCACACCTGTTAGTTTTGCTTGAGCAGTGTGAACAATTGACAGTGTGATCCTCCAAAGGCCTGAAAAATATATCATTGATTTTTCTTTGGCATTTAAACTAGATAACCAATGTGAAAAAGTGCATCAAGGAAGGACTGGAAAGCCAATTCATACTGAACTGTATTGGGTTTTCTGTTGTTATTTGAATAAAATGAAAAGAAATCAAATAGTGGTACCTAGTGTGGAAAAAGAGATGAAATAATGGGTCATTCTCAACACTTGAATTCTCTACTCTTAAAATATCTAGAAATTATTATGGTTAAGTGAGTTTTGCCCCATTTCACTATTTTTCTTGCCATAGTTCAAATCAAAGTTCAAATCAGAGATTTGATAGTTCAAATCAGAGATTTGATAGTTCAAATCAGAGATTTGATAGTTCAAATCAAAGATTTCTGAGACCAATGTTGAATACTTAAATTTCAGTAGTCACCAATCCCAGTCTTAAAATGAGTTTAGAATCAGTGGGAGCCACTGATGACAATGAACTACTAGCTACTGATAATGAGTCCAGTCCTGCCTTTCTTTTCCTTCTGTCCAAGTTTTGCAAGTACTTTTTCCAGGTATATGTTTTATTCCAAAGTATACAAACCATTATTGTTAAGGAAAAAATGGTTCTTCCAAGCAATTTTAAAAAACCCTGTCAGAATGACTATGCTCTCAGCCCCCCTTTTGGCTCCTTGAAAAGCATCCTCCCCCACATATGTAAATGAAAAGAATAAGCTTTAAAATCCTAGCCTTTTAAAACTGAAAATATGGAGAATTGCGAGGATGAATATGAGACACTAAGGGAGATGTTTCAAAAAGTAAGGAGGCATTTAAGGGAAATAAAGAAGCAGAGAATTGGTTAGCTTGCAAAAAAAGAAAAGAAAAGAAAGAGAAAAGATGAATGAGAAGCAAGAGAAACAAGGAGATAATATTGAAAAGGAAATAATTGAAAAAAAAGATAAAGATGATTACACTGGGTTCAATAGTGATAGAATAAAAATTGATATGGGAAAATACATCTCAAATATGAAGAAAAGAGAAATAAATGGCGTAAGATTGAGAATGAAAAGTAATAGAGTTAATATTAAAGGAAAAAGGCTGAAAGGGAGATATAAGAACAGGAAAAAGAAGAAGGTAAAGAAATGGGAGAAAGGGAGGAAAACATCAAGAAAGAGAACTGTGGCGAGACTAAGAGAAAATGGTTAAGAGTCAGTGAAAACGTTAATTTGTTAATAAAGAGAAGGATGCTAGTTGTAGAAATTATATGTGAAAATGCTGTTAAATGAAAAATAGAACAATGTAATGTGAAAGAAAGAATGATATTGGAAGAAGCACTAAAAGGAGAGAATAAATTATAATATAAGAATTAATTGAATAAGATGGAATATGGAAATTAAACGTAAAACTGAATGAAATTGAAATGCAAAAAATGATTCAAATGATATACTTGTAAGAAGTAAAGTAAAAATATATTGTTAAAAGTAAAAAGTCTAAGGATTGGAAGATTGTTTCAGTAAAGATTTAAAAGAAAAAATGGAATAAGATGAAATATATTGCTAATAATTAAAAAGATGAGGGGAAATTTCAAGAAATATACTTGATAAATGAAAGAAAGACCGGGGTTGCCTGAACTCAATAGTGGAAAATATAAAATTGAAAATGAATACAGCAATAGAGAGAGATGAAGGAAAGAGAAGAGAAATGGAAGAAGGAAGGAGAGAGAGGGAAGGAAGAGAAGGGAGGAAGAAAGGGAAGGGAAATTAGAGTAGGAGGGAGGGTAAGAGTGGGAGGAAGAGAGGAGGAGAAGGAGAAAGGAAGAGGAAGTAGGGAGGAGAAGAAGAGGGGGAGGAAGAGAAAGTAAGAAGGAAAGAAAAGAGAGAGGTGGTAGGTTTGAGGAGAAAGATTGCTGTACAATAAAAAAGATGAAAGGGAAGAAAGCCAATCCCAAACAAATATAAAGATATTAAGATAAAGAATGAATTGTTAAACTTTAAAGAATAAAAGAGAACAAATATGAATAAATAGCAATAATTAGAAACACACATACAAACATACAATGTATTTTCTTTGAACAGAGTATTTGGCCGGTTCACAAATTTAAACAGTGTTTAGTCATTTCAATTAAATTTACAATTTCTATATTTCCTTTTTGCCATATTTATTCCTCATCTATTTTTAAAAAAAACTAATATTACCCTTCATCCTCATCTCTAATCTTAATCAAATTCAATTTTTCCCTTCTATTCTATATTATACCCCTTCCCATTGTCATCTATTTTTATATCCATCCTCACAGTGATGGGATTCAATTTTTTTAACAACAGGTTCTGTGGGCGTGGCTTAGTTGGGGGTGTGGTTTGGCAATCATGTGACTGTGTAGGCGTGGCTAGCTGGTCATGTGACTGGGTGGGCGTGGCTATGTGCATAGGGACTACTCAGAGGGCTGAAAAAAAGTCATTTCTGACTGGGCCTCACACTTTTGACCGGTCCTCACACTTATGACCATCCTCACATTTATACCCATGCAGCTTTCTTAACAACCATGTCACTCATTTCACAACTGCTTCTCTTCACCATGGTGACAAGATAGGGCAAAAATGTAAAATGTGAGGACAGTCATAAGTTCGAGGACTGGTCAAAAGTGCGAGGACCAGTCAAAAATAACTTTTTCAGCCCTCTGAATAGTCCATATGCACAAAAGGACTACCCAGAGGGCTGAAAAAAGTGATTTCTGACAGGTCCTCGCACTTTTGACCGGTCTTCGCACTTATGACTGGTCATCATTTATGCCCATTGTAGCATTCTTAACAACCATGTCACTCATTTCACAACTGCTTCTCTTCACCATGGTGACAAGATAGGGCAAAAACATAAAATGTGAGGACAGTCGTAAATTCGAGGACTGGTCAAAAGTGCGAGGACCAGTCAGAAATAACTTTTTCAGCCCTCTGAGTAGTCCATATGCATAAAAGGATACAGCAATAGAGAGGGATGAAGGAAGGGAAGGGAAATTAGAGTAGGAGGGAGGGTAAGAGAGGGAGGAAGAGAGGAGGAGAAGGAGAAAGGAAGAGGAAGTAGGGAAGAGAAGAAGACGGGGGGAAGAGAAAGTAAGAAGGAAAGAAAAGAGAGAGGTGGTAGGTTTGAGGAGAAAGATTGCTGTACAAAAAAAAAAGATGAAAGGGAAGAAAGCCAACCCCAAACAAATATAAAGATATTAAGATAAAGAATGAATTGTTAAACTTTAAAGAATAAAAGAGAACAAATATGAATAAATAACAATAATTAGAAACACACATACAAACATACAGTGTATTTTCTTTGAACAGAGTATTTGGCCGGTTCACAAATTTAAACAGTGTTTAGTCATTTCAATTAAATTTACAATTTCTATATTTCCTTTTTGCCATATTTATTCCTCATCCATTTTTGTAAAAAACCAATATTATCCTTCATCCTCATCTCTAATCTTAATCAAATTCAATTTTTCCCTTCTATTCTATATTATACCCCTTCCCATTGCCATCTATTTTTATATCCATCCTCACATTGGTTAATTATGTAATATTACAGTTGTTTAATATAAATTCAACATTTTAATATAAATCAATTAGTTATATAACTACCTTTTTTGTATATTAATAAATATGAACATGAATATTCCAATTATTTCCATGCAATCCAATTTCTTACAAATCAATTAATTATATTTACCAATAATAATAAACCAAATAATTTCCCCCATATATTCCTCCAAACCACAACTTAACCATTTCTGCTTTCAACACAATATACAATTATTAATAGTATCTCAATTATTACAATTCCCTAGTTAAATAGAGCTTTTTTCTTTTGTGTTTTAAAATCTTGAACTCTCCTCTTTTTCCCTAAATTTCCCATTGTTTGCACCTACCTTTTTTGGTGAGGAAAAAGAAAAAGAAATCTGCCTGCCTAATTATCCAACGTTGCAGCAACAGCAAAGCAGTTTCAGTTTTGTTTTTCAGGAGAGCTAGGGGAAATTGCTCCAGCAAGCAGCAGAGCTCTGAGCAAAACAGCTGAGACAAATCAGCTGAGGGTCGGGAGCCGATCTAAGCAAGGGCTAATTAGCCTATGCTGAAGCTCTGAGGGCCAATAAAATTACAAAAAAACACCTAACCATTTGTTAAATTGCTGGCTCGCCCGCCCCTCGCCCACCACTATTTATTGGCAGTAAATAGTGGTGCGGAGGGGCGGGCAAAGCCAGCAATTTAACAAACAGTTCGGTGTGCTGCGGGGCCAATAAATTACAAAAAAACACCGAACCGTTTATTAAATTGCTGGCTCGCTCGCCCCATTTATTGGCAATAAATAGTAGTGCGGAGGGGCGGGGCAAGGGGTGGGGCGAGCCAGCAATTTAACAAAGGGTTCGGTCGAACCCCCTAGAACCGGCAGAATCCCACCACTGTATCCTCACATTGGTTAATTATGTAATATTAGTTATTTAATACAAATTCAACATTTTAATATAAATCAATTAGTTATATAACTATCTTTTTTGTATATTAATCAATATGAACATGAATATTCCAATTATTTCCATGCAATCCAATTTCTTACAAATCTGTTGCAATGTTTTCAGGATCAGACTCAATAAATCATTTAAGAATTAATAGTTCAAATATATCTCTCTTTATTTACACAAGGCATTCTATATTCACTGAATATTCACAGATAGAAGCAAAGAATGAGTGCGTGCAGCTCCTTATATATACAATGGGTGGAGCTAGATATGGGAGTGGTGAAGTATGAATACATTAAGAAGTGAAGAATAAATTAACCCCTGATATCCCGTTCATATACTATTTACATATTGGAGAATAAGGCATTTACTTGTGACAAATCCCCCTCTAAATGCTGATTCGATATGCTACACCAATTACATTCAGATTCAGAACAATACAAAACATATAACTTAGAAGTCAGGTATTTATGTTGCTTAGATGGCAAAGGTTTAGTTAATATGTCAGCTAATTGTTCTGATGTCTCACAATGCACCGCTTTAATAAATCCATCCTGAGATAACTGTCTCACATGTTTAAATTTTATATCTATATGTCTGGACCTTTGTCCAATGGCGTCAGATCTAGATATTTCGATAGCCGCTTTATTATCCTCATGCATGACAAAAGGCAAGGCAGGTTTTTTCCAAATGTCAGAAATTAAGTCATTAAACCATACAAGGTTATTTGCTGCTTTAGATAGACAAACATATTCTGCTTCTGTTGTTGAAGTGGCCACTAAATCTTGTTTGCCAGTGTACCAGTAAACTGGACAACCGTTAAGGAGGAATATATAACCAGATGTACTTTTTCTGCATGAAGTGTCTCCAGCCCAATCTGCATCTGCGTAACATGTGAGGTTTGGCTCCTTGACATTATTAGGCTCTAATATCAAACAAAAATCTAAGGTATTCTTTAAATATCTTAATATCCTTTTGACAGCTTCCCAATGGTACATTGTTGGTTTGCTGACATGTCTGGACAATAAATTGAGGGGTAAAGCAATATCAGGTCTGGTCCAATTGGAAATGTAAAGAAGGGAGCCTATGATTGATCTATAGAATGTGTTATCTTTGAACTCAGGGGATGATTCATCTGCATTCCTTAGAAAGTCAGTCTGCATAGGAGTGTCACAGGGTTTGGCATCGCTTAGATTACATTTGTTCAAGAGCTCTATGATCTTATCTCTCTGAGAAAGCTTGAATCCCCTTCTAGTTTTACTAATTTGAACACCAAGATACTTATTTACTTTGCCTAAAGATTTCAGTGAAAAATGTTCATTTAGCTTTGTTACAAATGTTTCTCTTCTTTCTTTATGTTTACCTATGTACAAAATGTCTTCCACATAGATCAATACAAATTCTATGTAATCATCACCCTTTTTAACAAAGAAACAGTTATCAGCAGTAGTAGCACTGAAATCCATAGTTTTAAGTACTTTTACTAAACAATCATACCATCGTTTACCAGATTGTTTTAACCCGTATAAACTTTTGTTTAATAACCAAGTCTCATTCTTGTTTGTGTATTGACTGTGAGGTGCTCTTACATATATTTCCTTATCTAATTTTGCGTGTAAATACGCAGTCTGTATGTCATATTGGAATACATCGAGATTGAGTGCTGATGCTACAACTAGAGCTGTTTTGACACTCTCAGTTCTTACTGTGGGGGAGTATGTGTCAGTATAATCCTCGGGATATTTCTGTGCATAACCTTGTGCAACTAATCTAGCCTTGTATAGAGTATTGCCTCCCTCTAAATTTTTAATTTTATATATCCACCTAGTGCCAATAATAGTTTTGTCCTTTGGTGCAATTGCAGGTGTAAATACATCTAATCCTTGTAAACTTTCCATCTCTTTTGTCATTGCTAATTCCCATTTTTCTTTTTCTTTAGGAGGAAGTTTTAACACTTCCTCATATGTATTAGGTGTTGTTGATTCTCCGTTCATATGCATTATATAATCCTTGTACTTATTTGGCATTTGATTTCTGGTGTTTCTAATTGTTTTTTCAGGTTTACTATTATTATCATGCAAATATCTTGCTTCCTTTTTTGTTAATGTATCTGTCTTTATTTTGTGTTGACTGTTTGTCCATGTTTTGGTTTTGTTTCTATGTTTGTTGTCATTTTGCTTTTCTATAGTTCTTTTTTCTTGGGGTTTTGTATCTGTGTTGTTGCTTGGGAATATTTCATTAAGATGTATTTTAGACCAGTTGGCCTGTTCATGGAACACAGCTGTTCTGGAAACTATAAATTTGTTATTATTATCAATGAATCTGTATCCTTTTGTACCTGTCTCATATCCCATAAATCTAAGTCTTCTAGACACATTTTCTCCTTTTCTTCTTAATTGTTTAGGTATGTGTACGTCTGCAGTGACTCCAAATATGTGCATGTGTGCTAATTTTGGTTTCCTATTATACATCACTTCATATGGTGTCTTATTTACAATGCTGGACCAAGTTCTATTTTGTGTGTAATTGGAATATTGTAGGGCTTCTGACCAGAATTGTTTGCTTAAGCCAGCATCTTCCAATGTGCATCTAATCATGGTTTGTAATGTTGAGTTCTTTCTCTCTGCAATTCCGTTTTGGAATGCAGAAAATGGGCTAGATGTGTAATGTAACATTCCTTTGTCCTTCAGCCATTGGGAGAATTCCTTAGACATGAATTCACATCCCCTATCTGTCATGATTTGTTTTATTTTGATATTGTGTTGAGTTTCTACGCGTTTGTAAAATTCTTTAAATTTCTGAAAGGTTTCATCTTTATGTTTTAATGTGTAAACAAATCCATAACGACTATAATCGTCCACAATGGTTAAGAAGTAACGTTTTTTATAAGTGATTGATGGAGTTAGTGGACCAACCAGGTCCATGTGTACTAAATCAAAAATTTTGTTGGTTGACCTTGTTGGTTTTCTAGGCCTGGGACTAGTTTTGAGTTTTGTAGACTTACATACTGAGCATTCCAAATAGTTTTCACAATTTTTTATTTTAACACCTTCTGCGTGTTCAGTCATTTTTTGTACTACAGGAAAACTGGCATGTCCTAACTTCCTATGTAAAACATGAGCACACTCATCATGAATTGGCTTACCTATTTTTGGTTTTTTCTCATTATGTGCATCCTTGTGATTATGAGCTACTTTACATTCATCATTGTCACTGTTACTAATGTTTCCATTATCTAGTTCAATACAATCTTCCATATTTGAATCAATGTTGTGTAACCATTTCTCCTTTGTTATTAAATAAGGTAGGCCTCCTTTAATCATTACTATACCTATATCTATTTTATTTTTCTCCAGAGTTGCTTTTCCTTTTGAAAACACAATATTAATATCAGAATCTCTGCTTAGTTTTATGGCACTTAGTATGTTATGAGGTATTTCAGGTATTAGTAATACCCCCTCTATTTTTCCTAGGCCAGGTAAGGTTACATTTCCTCTACCTATTACTTGGACCTTTTCTTGGTTAGCTACCTTTATTACAAATTTATCTTCTACAAATGAAGATAATATACTTTTATTATTAGTGGTATGATTAGTTGCTCCAGAATCAATAAGCCAATTATTGTTCTCAGTTCGCTGTATGTTAGTGTTGTCTTGTTTGTTTAGTCCATTCAGTGAACCAGATTTTCTATTCTTTGAATTATCTCTGCCCCCTCTATGCTCTTTATAATTTGGTGGGCTTCTATATCTATGTCTATCAATGGAAGACTGTCTATAGTTGTATTTATTTCTGTGTTCTGACCTATGTCTTTCTTTTGGAATTTTGGGGCAATCTCTCCTATTGTGTTCCTTGGATCCACAGTTGTGGCATTTAAATGTTTCATGATATCTTTCTTGAAAAGCTACCTTTCTATGTGGTTTGTGTTCTATGTGGTTGTTAGAGCGGCTCCTCCTTGAATTGTCTTCAGCTATTAACTTATTGGATAGACTTTCTATGGATAAGTATCCTAGATTGATTGTGTCTAAATGTGACATATAATTATCCCATGATGGGTCAAGTGAGTTGATGATAACACTTTTCATCGTTTGGTCTGAAATCACCTCCCCCCTTAAATGCAGTTCAGCTCTAATTTTGTTTAAAGATATTAAGTGTTCACTTATGGAAACCCCTGGTTTTATCCTAGAAGAAAAGAAATCTTTAGACATTCTTGTGGTAGTAGCTACACTATCACTGTGAAATAAATTGAACATGCATTGAATAATTTCTGAGACAGTCAGATTTTGCTTAATGCTGTGATACATTGCAGGAGATACACTAGAAATTAATAAGAAAAATGCTCTATGGTGTAAGCAGTCTAACTTTAGAGTCCAAGGTCTTTTGGGGGGATTAGTGATAAAAAACAGTAAGTTTTCTTTCATAAAGACAACCTGGAGCTGCTGATACCATTCTTGTAAATTAATGCCATCTATTCTCAGCTTTGGGAAGTCACTGGGCAAGTTTCCGACATTATTGGGTCCATTACTTACAACTGAGGGTAGTCCGTGGTCTTGTAAATGCTGGAAATTACAAAACGGCGTGGGGATGCTCGCAACGAGTCTGCACGATCCTTTCAGCAACTCATGTCTTCCTGGACCGTCTGCGTAGTTCTGCGCATGCGCGTTGCTCATTTCATTCCTGGAGTCGTCGTGAGAGGTTCTCGTCGTTGCGGCTCGCTCGCTCTGCTCCTCCTCAGATGAATCGGTCTGCGGCTCGATCTTGGGAGTCCTGACGATGGCGGTTGTTCTTTTTCTTCTCTTGAGAGCGTTGGTGCTTGCATTGATCTGCGGTGTGGGGCGGTATCTGCAGGGCTCTCTGGGTTCAGGCGTCAGTGCTCTCGTCGTCAGGATGGGAGCGGGTAGATTTTGAGGCGTTGGTTTGCTCGCTTGCTTTCTAGTTGATTTTTTGGTAATCTTTAGTTTCGGTCCAAATGCAGCAAAAAGCGTTTTCATTGCTGACTTTATTTGTGTGTCTGTTGGATCACCTTCACTTTCCGATTCTGATCCTTCTGAGGTGTTTGACTTTTCTTTTTCATTTTCGTTATCTAGTAATGTCTTTCGCGCCAGAAATTTTGAATCAAGTTTTCTGATTGGCTCTGCTTCGCTCACCCTGGAGGTCTGTTGAAACCAAGATGGCTGCCATTCGAAATTTTGCGCGGGATCACCGTTTTTCTTCTTCACAGCGTTTTTCTCTGTAATCGTATCACTCACTATTTTTGAATCTTTTGGCTTTTCAGTAGCGATGTGCTTCTCTCTCGCTGCTCCGCTGTTTTTCAACATATCTTGGAGGTTCGCGATGAGGCTTTCATCGTTCTTCTGGCTTTTTAACAGTTTTAATATCTCTGACCTGAGTTCGTTGTTTTCTATTTTGTTTTCCTCTCGGTCATCATTTTCATTTATTATTTCTTCGTCTTCAGTGGTGTATTCTTCAGATTCTCTCGAAATCGCATTTGTGGACTCATCGATTATTTCTTGATCCGTTTCCATTTCTTTGCTGTATGCCCTGGTGTTGGGCCTATCTCTCTTAGACATATTTAAGTTTTTATTGAGTCAATTCAACCATCCTCTGCTACCAGCTTGTTGCAATGTTTTCAGGATCAGACTCAATAAATCATTTAAGAATTAATAGTTCAAATATATCTCTCTTTATTTACACAAGGCATTCTATATTCACTGAATATTCACAGATAGAAGCAAAGAATGAGTGCGTGCAGCTCCTTATATATACAATGGGTGGAGCTAGATATGGGAGTGGTGAAGTATGAAAACATTAAGAAGTGAAGAATAAATTAACCCCTGATATCCCGTTCATATACTATTTACATATTACAGAATAAGGCATTTACTTGTGACAAAATCAATTAATTATACTTACCAATAATAATAAACCAAATAATTTCCCCCATATATTCCTCCAAACCACAACTTAACCATGTCTGCTTTCAACACAATATACAATTAATAGTATCTCAATTATTACAATTCCCTAATTAAATTTAAAAATGTTCTACCTGTTATCCAAGCTATAACTTAATCCTTTTTACTTTCATCACATACACCATTAAAGGTATTTCAATTGTTACAGTTTATACTTATTCATATTTCTAAAAAAAAATAAAAACTTATCATTGTCTAGATTTCAAAAATACAAAGACAAATATTCCAATTATTATTCATTTCATTTTTACAATCATGATTTCCCATTTATTTCTCTTTCTCTTTCATTTCTTTTTTTTCTCCCTTCCCATTTTTGCCTTTTTCTTTCTCCTTTTTTCCTTTTCTGTTTTAAAATCTTGAACTCTTCTCTTTTGCCCTAAATTTCCTATTGTTTGCACCTACCTTTTTTGGTGAGGAAAAAAAAGAAAAAGAAATCTGCCTCTGCCTAATTTTCCAATGTTGCAGCAACAATAAACAGCCAACAGCCTGCTTTACTTTCACTTTCGTTTTCAGCCTGATTAGCACAAGGAGGGGGAAAAAATCTGCTCCTGCAATTTAGCTCTTTGCAGCAAGCAGCAGAGCACTGGGTAAAACAGCTGAGAGCAAATCAGCTGAGGGTCGGGAGGCCGATCTAATCAAGGGGCTAATTAGCCTATGCTGAAGCTGAAAGGAGTTGTTTTTTCTTGCTGTTTGCTTGCAAGGAGGTAACTGCTGCGAGGCACAGGCCAAAGGGTGGGGGCCACCCTCCTTGCCACTTAGCGCCCCCCTGCCTCCCCCTTTTGCCTCTAGCGTCCCCCTGCCGCCCCCTTGCTTCTTACCGCCCCCCTAAGGCATCCCATTGCCCCCCAGGGGACGGTATCGCCCACTTTGGGAACTACTGGATTAGGTATACCCAATTGCTATAACAATTCATATGTTCTAGTTTCCATGTCTTACCCTTACCCTTTGGTAGCTTGATTGTGTTTTCTTTTTGCATGAAAACAGATACGAAGTATGAATTAAGTAGTTCGGCTTTCTCTCTACTGCCTTTTACTTCTTTGCCATTTTCTCCCTGAGCAGCTATAACGGCTATAAATATGCTTCCCCTCTACTACAAAATGCCTTCTCCAACTCTCCACTTGCTGATCCTTTCCCCAAGATCTTGAAGCCTGGCAAAAATCCTCCTCCCACTCAAACTGCAGGGCTGATTGTTGGGGCACCGGGAGGAAGCCAGCTTAGGCTATTCATAATTGATAGTTGTCTTCTGGACTTGGAGAGGGTAATCTGCCTGTCTGAGTATCCAGCAGCACAGCTGAGCAAATTGGGACAAAATCCGGCTAGATCACCAGACCAACGGCAACTCTCTGTCCCCCTCAATTAGACTGGCGATACAGACAAATTATGGCACTCAGAGAAATCTACCATCCTCCTCACTTGCCCTCCTTGTGCTGCTGGGTTGTTTTGGCTATGAGCACTGCAGAAGTTGATTCAAAGAAAGAATCTGTGGGCACACCCCATCTGGAAGAACTGAGCTAGCGACAAGCCCCAATTCCCACGGGCTGCATGACTACTTCTGGTGCTGCAACAGAAGAGTTCCTCTCACTGGCATTTTGGCACCCACATGTGCCAATCAGTCTGAGCTAAGACACGTCATCTCTGGGGGAACATTGGCAAGGGAGGGAAGGAGGGGTATGCCTCCTGCTTTCCTGACTGGTGAGGGCCGTAGACAATGCTCAGGCCCCACTGTTGGCATTCCCGGCAGACACCTTTGCCCACTGCTGGCACAAATTTTGTCTGAGCTGTGGCAGGATCCAGGGACTTCTCGCCTTGTTTCTTGGTTCCAGCCCGCTGCCCTCTGCCTACTTGCTTGCCATGGGCTGCATAGCCTGTAGGACGGTCCCTCCTGGGAGATCAGTACTGTTGCTCCTGCCGCTGCCAGTCCATGCTGCTCAGAACTGCCCACTGGGAATGCTGCCCTGTCCTGCCCTATTAGGCATAGGCCCTTCTCTGCCACCTGCCATTGCAGCAGGGTGTCTGTTGACTCAGGCATGGAGGACTCCTGTGGGCCCAGCCAGTGGAGGGAGGCTCAATGGGGCATGCAGTCTGGGGACTTGCCAGGCATATTCAGCCAGCACATTAGGGGCTGATGTTTCTTCTGGTGGGGTTGCTGTGTTGTCCCCATGTCCAGTTAGAGCTAGAGTGACTTGTTCAGCATCCAGTTGGCAGGGGCAACTGACCAGTCCGTGCTGATTCCTCTGTGTAGATCCAGGCACACCCACCCAGTCGCTGTCCCACCTATGCCCACCAGCCATGCCAAGCCAACCCACCCTCACTGACCCACCCACACCAACTATGTCTACCTGTTCGCACCCAGATGGGTGGGAACCCACAACTGGAGCTATATATATAAAAGTTATTGTGCCTTTTTGCTCTTTGTTGAAACAGTTCTCCTGCTTCAGACTGTTTCTATGGTATCCTGCTCTACGTTCTTCTTTGTCCTGCATTTCAACCTCTCGCTTGGCTCTTTGTATCATATATATTAGAATTCAGTGGCTTCAAATCTGGCACTTAACAATTCTCTGTCCAAGGAAAATTAAAACCACCATACGCACCTAGTTTTAATTGCTTTCCTGCCAACTATTTCCCTTACCATCTACTAACAAAAGACTTATAATATAATAATACATTTTATCAGATTCTCCTAGAGCAGTGTTTCTCAATCTTGGTAGCTTGAAGATGGGTCGACTTCAATTCCCAGAATCCCCCAGCCAGCTGGCTGGGGGATTCTGGGAGTTGAAGTCCACTGATCTTCAAGCTTCCAAGGTTGAGAAGCACTGTCCTAGAGGGTGGCATTTGGAGTTCTTTTATTTATATAAAATTGCTTAAATATTAGGTTTAGATTTTAAACTCCCATCCCATATATAATTAGGTATGTTTATTCCTGCCATAACTTTAGTTCTCCCCATTTTTATTGGGAACATATTAATTTGTCATTTAAAAAATTGCTGTAATTTCTTCATGATAACCAATTCCTCAATATCATATATTGAATTTCCGCTAAAAGAAAATCTGCAGTTTCCTTAGAACTAATGATCATTGCTACAAATTAATTTTTCTTCAAAGGATGTTATGACTGATGAGTTCTTTAAAAATAGGTTTTATTCATGTTTCACATTACTTATCTTTCATGTATCATCATCAATCATCATCATCATCTTAGCCATCATCATCTTAGCCTGCAGTGTCTGTCCACTGCAGGATTTTGCCAACTGGACTCGCAATACTTGCTGATGTTGTCGATCCATCTTGTTTTAGGTCTCTTTCATGGACACTTTTTAATCAAGTGGGATCCATTCTATGACTGCCTTGGTACACCTGTCTTCTTGCTATGTGACCAGCCTATTTCCGTTTCAATTATTTTATTTTTATTTATTTATTTAATTAATTTTATTTTATTTAACTTATATGCCGCCCTATCTCCAATGGACTCAGGGTGGCTCACAACAATAAAATCCACAATAACCACAGTACAAAGTTAAAATACCTAATTAAACCAGATAAAAGTTTAAAACCCATATAAAATCCCATCAGTCCAGGCCAGGGTACTTGAATAACCAAGTTTTTAATTCGCGGCGGAAAGTGCGAAGGTCAGGGGCCAGCCGGAGCCCCAAGGGGAGTTGATTCCAGAGGGTGGGCGCGCCCACAGAGAAGGCTCTATCCCTGGGGGCCGCCAGCCGACATTGTCTAGCCGATGGCACCCTGAGCAGGCCCTTCCTATGGGCGCGAACCGAGCAATGGGAAGTTGTTGCTGGCTGCAGGTGGTCCACCAAATATCCTGGGCCTAAGCCATATAGGGCTTTATTGGTCATCACCAGCACCTTGAATCTCACTTTTACTCTCTTGGTGATATCATATACTTTCATTTGTTCTCTAATGCATGTGCAGGTCTTTCTAGTTGGTCTTGTAAAGCCAAGCATGTGTAAGTATATTACTCCATAAACATTGCCAAATTTCATTTTTAACTGTTTTATTCCTATATACATACAGTATATTAAATTACAAATATAAGTGTATATAACATAATATTAATATAATTGGGTTAATAAGTAAGTATCTATGGGAATATTATATCTTAAATATATGCAGTTAATTAAGTAGGATTTTTGGAGATTTAAAAAAAATAAGTTATATATTCCACAGTTTCAGAGAGCCAGATTTGGAACAATCAGATTTTTATTGATATTGTAGTTTATTTGCCAAGAGATTTTTGTTAGCTCTGAAAATAAGGCATAAACTTGCTGGTTGAGGAGGATGGGAATTACAGCCCCACATTTCAGCTGAATAGGGCACCAATTTGGGAAGATTTAGCTGCAACATAGACAATTTTGGTAACCTTCTTCAAGAGTTATTTATTTTATTTTATTTATTTTTATTTTATTTTTGAATTTGTATACCGCCCTTCTCCCTGAGGACTCAGGGCGGTGAACAGCCAAATAAAAACATCAAATACAAATATTAAAATACAGTTAAAAATATATATATAAATTTGGCCCCATTAATTAAAACAATAAACCAAACAATTAAAAAACATTTAAAAAGAATTAGGCCAGCCCGGCTTGTTGGAAAAGGAAGGTTTTAAGGGCACGGCGGAAGGCACTGAGGTCATGGATTCTCCTTATCTCAGGGGGCAACTGATTCCAGAGGGTGGGAGCCCCCACAGAGAAGGCCCTCCCCCTGGGGGTCACCAGCCTGCATTGTTTGGCTGATGGCACCCCGAGGAGGCCCTCTCTGTGGGAGCGCACGGGTCGATGGGAGGTCGTCGGTGGCAGCAGGCGGTCTCGGAGATAGCTAGGCCCTATGCCATGGAGCGCTTTAAAGGTGATAACCAACACCTTGAAGCGCACCCGGAAGACCACTGGGAGCCAGTGCAGCTCGCGCAGGAGCAGTGTTACATGGGAGCGCCATGCTGCTCCCGTCACTACCCGCGCTGCTGCGTTCTGGACCAGTTGGAGCCTCCGGGTGCTCTTCAAGGGGAGCCCCATGTAGAGAGCGTTACAGTAATCAAGGCGAGAGGTCACGAGGGCATGAGTGACTGTGCACAGGGAATCCCGATCAAGAAAGGGCCGCAACTGGCGGATCAGGCGAACCTGATAAAAGGTCCCCCTGGTTACAGCCGTCAGATGTTCCTCCAAGGACAGCTGTGTATCCAGGAGGACTCCCAGATTGCGAGCCCTCTCTGTGGGGGCCAAAGACTCGCCCCCAATAGTCAGTGATGGAGTCAACTGACTATATCGGGATGCCGGGAACCACAGCCACTCAGTCTTGGAAGGGTTGAGCTTGAGCCTGTTCCTCCCCATCCAGATCCGTACAGCCTCCAGGCATTGGGATATCACTTCAAGGGCATCATTGGGGTGGCCTGGGGTGGAGATGTACAGCTGAGTATCATCAGCGTACTGATGGTATCTCACCCCAAAGCCACGGATGATCTCGCCCAGCGGCTTCACATAAATGTTGAACAGGAGGGGCGAGAGGACCGACCCCTGAGGCACTCCACATATAAGAGGCCTCGAGGTCGACCTCTGCCCCCCTGTCAACACGAACTGCGACCGGTCGGAGAGAAAGGAGGAGAACCACCGTAACACGGTGCCCCCCATCCCCAACTCTTCCAACCGGTGCAGCATGATACCATGGTCGATGGTATCAAAAGCCACTGAGAGGTCTAACAGGACCAGAACAGAGGAGCAACCCCTGTCCCGAGCCCTCCAGAGATCATCAACCAACGCGACCAATGCCGTTTCCGTGCTGTGCCCAGGCCTGAAACCAGACTGGAACGGATCCAGATAGGATGTTTCCTCCAGGAATTGCGGAAACTGTCGCGCGACCACACTCTCAACAACCTTCGCCAGAAAGCGAAGGTTGGAGACAGGACGATAGTTGGCCAATATTGCCGGATCCAGGGACGGCTTCTTGAGGAGAGGCCTCACCACCGCCTCTTTCAAGGCCGCGGGGAAGTAACCCTCACTCAATGAAGCGTTGATAACACCCTGGAGCCAGCCTCGTGTAACCTCCCGGGAGGCCAGTACCAACCAGGAGGGACACGGGTCCAGTAAACATGTGGCCGCACTAAGTCTCCCCAAAATCCTGTCCACATCATCGGGAGTCACAGCATCAAACTCCTCCCAGATAACATTCTCAAGACTATTCCTCGTCACCCTGCCCTGATCTACCCAGTCAGAGTCCAAGTCCCCCCGGATCTGAGCGATTTTGTCATACAGGTATTGTCCGAAATCCTCCGCCCTGCCTTCCAAGGGATCCTCCCGCGCTCCCAGATGGAGCAGGGAGTGGGTTACCCTGAACAGGGCTGCCGGACGATTCCCTGATGACGCAATAGAGGCGGAAAAGTAATTACACTTTGCCGTCTTTATCGCCACTAGGTAGGTCTTAATATGCGACCTTACCAGTGTTCGGTCAGATTCAGCGCGACTGGCCCTCCAACCGCTCTCTAGGCGTCTTTTCCGGCGTTTCATCTCCCTCAGCTCCTCGGTGAACCAAGGAGCCGCGAGGGATCGACAGCGGGTCAGAGGCCGCAAAGGCACGACTCGATCCAAGGCCCCACCAGCCGCCCGATCCCAGGCAGCTACCAGGTCCTCGGCCGAGTTGTGTGCCAGATCATCAGGAATTGGCCCAAGCTCCGTCTGGAACCTATCAGGATCCATCAGGTGCCTGGGGCGGACCCATCTAATTGGGACCGCCTCCCTGCGGCGGGGTGTAGCGGTACGAAGGTCCAGACGAAGGAGTGAGTGATCTGACCATGACAAGGGTTCCATGTCTATATCCCCTATAACAAGATCACTCAACCACTGGCCAGAGACAAAAATCAAGTCTAGAGTGTGTCCCCCCCCGTGAGTGGGGCCATGAACTAACTGGGTCAGGTCCATGGCCGTCATGGAAGCCATGAACTCCCGAGCCATCCCAGACGTTTCACCAACGGATGGCAAGTTGAAATCACCCATGACCATAAGCCTGGGTG
Source organism: Pantherophis guttatus (assembly GCF_059756535.1). NCBI lineage: Eukaryota > Metazoa > Chordata > Lepidosauria > Squamata > Colubridae > Pantherophis > Pantherophis guttatus. Next base: position 61,095,137 of record NC_142066.1, on the reverse strand, counting down.
TATCAACTGCCACCGTGGCTATCACGTCGAGTAGCTCAGGCAGGGCTGCTGCCACGCGGCAGGGAGCCAGGTACGCAAGCAGCAAGCCCATCTGAACCCCATGACCCCATCTCACGAAGAGGGACTCACATCCGGCAGTCTGAGGCACAGTGGTCTCCCTCGGACCAAGACCTTCTTTAATAATAACCGCCACCCCCCCGCCCCTCCCCTGGGCTCTCGGCTGATGGAATGCTCTGAAACCTGGTGGGCACATCTCGACCAGAGGGACTCCTCCCTCCGGTCCCAACCAGGTCTCCGTAATACCAGCCAGGTCCGCTCCCCCCTCCTGGATAAGATCGTGTATGAGGGGGGCCTTATTTACCACAGACCTAGCATTGCACAACATCAGCCGCAGGCCCAGGTCCTGAGTATCCAAGCCACCTAGTATCCGAGGGGAGCTTTGAGGGCCGGGGCGCGCAATTGCTATCAAACAGCAAGTGCGCGTCCCCAACACATGATGTGGCCCCCTGCTCCCGCCATATCTGCCCCTCCCAACCACCGTGCTGATGGTATTTCCCTCATTGGGATAGCCCTCCGCCCCCTCCCCATTCCCTCGTCCAGTGTCCTCCAAACCGTTACCCCGTGCCGGGCTCGGCTCTGACCTTGGTGGATTACCCCCCCCATCCCCTTTGGTCGTCCTCCCGGTTCCCCTTAAAAAATTATTAAAAACCCTAATTAAAAAACCCCTTAATCCCCGCTTTGAAACATGCCACCTCTCAGGGCTCCAAAACCCGTCCTTAAGGTAGGCCTTTGATAACATGGAAGGCCATCGCCGCGAGAGGGGGGCATCTCGCAGCGCAAGCAGGTCTGCTGAGGTATAAGCCATACATAGATGAGAGGTAGAAAGTCTGGTCAGGAGTTTGATGAATAGTCTAAGGTATTGGAGCAAGATGGACCTCAGAGTCGGTGGGCTGGACTCCACTGCTCTCTCACTGCAGTGGGAGGAGTCCCGTGTCAGTTCATCAGAATTGGAGGTAAGGATCCAAGCCACCCTCTCACGGTGGCTAGCCCAGATGGAAAGGGCTTGGGAAAGTTAGATGGTCTATTCCTCCGTTGGTGAAAGGCAACAACTCCCTCAGCTCCCGCATGACAATTGCCCAAACACCCTCCAGCTTGGGGCACAAGATGGAAAAGGAGCCAAACCATAGAGGAATGATGATATTGAACCCGCGGGAGAGAAGATATTCAAAAGGGAGGGATAACATACAGCTGGATACAGTCTGGAGGCGGGGAGCCAAAGACCAAGTCAAAGGCATGGGGGGGGAGGAGAGATCAATCGAGGCGACCAGATGACCAGTTTTTTTTTGGCGGCACTCCAGCCTCTCCAACCCCCAGAACCTCATAAATCCCCCTGATTGTATCCCCCGCTTCCAGACTCCAGCCCCCAGGTCAGATGGTCTAATCCATGTATAGGTGGTAAGGCCAGAAACAGAGCGGCCATATCTCCCCCCCTTCTTCAGTACTAAGCACCAGGGCGCCGCCATCATCTTGCCATTGAGCCACAGCTGCCATTGCCGCCTCAGCTGCCATCGTCGACGCCGTCCGGAAACCGGACCCTCATCACATCCCAGGACCACCGGAACAACATCCAGGGCCTGGGAGGGAAGGGCCCGCTCCATGCCGCCGCCGCCGCGCCCACAGCCGCCGCCGCTCCGACCTCCGCGGCCTCCGGCGCAGAAGAGGCTGCCATCCTCTCGCGGCGCCTCCCGCGTCAGCTCCGCCCAGCCGCAATATTCCGGGGGCGAAAAAGCCCTCAACAGGTTGGGCAGAGGCTCCCACAGCTGGGGGCAGGGCCGCCCCGGCCTCCGCGGCCTCCGCGGCCTCCGTCGCAGAAGAAGACTGCCGCACCCAGGCCGCCGTCCTCCCGCAGCGCCTCTCACGTCGGCTCCGCCCAGCCGCAATGCTCCGGAGGGCGAAAAAGCCCTCAACAGGCTGGGCAGAGGCTCCCACAGCTGGGGCTGGGGCTGCAGGTGGTCAAGTCAGCTCCCCAGACCCCCAAATGACCAGAAACCGTCCCATCATCGGACGGGTCTTACACGAACAGCGCCATCTTGGGGCATGCGCAGAAGACGCATTAATCTTCCTCCCACCCATCACCATGAAGATATATTGATTACTAAATTTATCTTTCCAAAAGAATTGAAAAAGTATGAGAAAAGTTGGGTTCAGTTTAAAGTTTTTCTCAAACTGAAAAAGAATTGTTTATATTCTTTTTTTTATTGTTCTTATTTTTATCATGGTAAAGATGAACAACCAATAAATTTGATAAATGAATAAAATATTTTTAGTCAATCAATCTTGCTTTGCTTTGCCTAGCAAATTTAGATCTGCTAATCTAAATTATGTTAATACAGTAAGTATCTGTTGGCAACAGATAGTCCTCAATTTACAATCACAATTGAACCCAAAATTTTTGTTGCTAAGCAAATCTGATGTTAAGTGAATTTTGCCTCATTTTACGTTCTTTCTTGCCACGCTTGTTAAATGGATCGTTACAATTGTTAAGTTAGTAACATCATTTATTTATTTTTTAATTTTGATTTATATGCCGCCCTTCTCCGGAGACTCAGGGCGGCTTACAATGTGCTAAGCAATAGCCTTCATCCTTTTGTATATTCATACAAAGTCAGCTTATTGCCCCCACAACTGGGTCCTCAATTTACATACCTTAGAAAGGATGGAAGGCTGAGTCAACCTTGAGCCTGGCGAGATTCGAACCTGCAGTAATTGCAGGCAGCTGGTCTTAATAACAGGGTGCTTTAAACCACTGTACTACGAAGGCTCCTAAGTGAATCTTGTTTCCCCATTAATTGTGCTTATCAGAAGGATGTAAAAGGTGATCACATGACCTAGGACATTGCAACCATTGTAAATATGAATCAATTGCCAGATGTCTAAATTTTGATCGTAAGAGTATAGAGATGTTGCAACGGTCATAAGTGTGAAAAACACTCAAGGTGTTTTTCAGTGCCGTTCTAACTTCAGTCACTAAGTGAACTGTCAAGGATTACCTGTACATTTCATATACAATATAATCTATAATATACAGTTATATAGTGCTTTTACAGTTAATATAATACAGTATTGTTTTACAGAAAAAATGCTATCATGATTTTTCATGTAAACAATTTTGATCATTCTTAACTGGTTATTTTATGTAATAGTCAATAAATAGTTTCTTTTGCTTATTAAAAGACAACTTAAGAAATAAGGTAATTGGGAATATAAGCATTCTTAAATCATTCTTATAGCACATCAGTCTTTTGGTAGATATTTGAGACAATTGTTAAGAAGCTAATTGTTCATCTCAGCTACTGAAGAAAAAGATGCAGAGTGTGTCTCAGTAGAAAATCCGTAGTTAGCTGCTTTTGTTGGTTTCTGGAAATACAGTTGCAAAAACAGAAAAACAGAAATATAAATTTAATTCTAATGTCTATGAGAAAGAATAATTTGTTTGAAACTAGGCTTGCTCTTTTAAATCATATGACAGCAATATATAACTATGTTATTAGACCCACCATACTTGGATAATGAAAAGAGAGTTAGATTTTTCTGAATTTGTTTGCTGATCTCTTGTGATCATCTGCATTTCTGCAATCCAGGTATTTTGCTTAGTTAGGTAATAGTGAAGTTTCAGAAGACAGGGAAAAATACTTACCTCTCTCCCTCTCTGTGCGTGCATGTATGTGTAGAAGGCCATTAGAATCGGCAAAGGCTTTGAGGAAAGGCCTCTGCCGCCATAAACGGAGGCCCGGAAGGACACTCACATCTCTCCCAGCCTCCATTCTTGGCAGCAAAGGCTTTTTGCAAAGGTGCCAAAAGCCTTTGCAAATGGAGGGAAAACTTTGATATTTCAGATCTTCCCTCTGTTAACAAAGCCTTTTGCTGCAGATCTTGTCCAGGCCTCCGTTTTCAGAGAACAAAGGCCTAAAGTACCATGAGATCATGCAAGATTAGTAGCGTAAGAGTGCGTGCTACTGATCTCCCATGATTTTGCAGAATTTTAGACTTCCATTCTCTGCTAACACACCAAAGGTCTGAACCACTAAAGCAGACCAAGAAACCGAAGGCTCCCTGGATCTTTGCAACGTGAGTATTCACTAAGGTGACCAGATTTTAACATTGGTAAAGCGGGACACCATTGTGGGCATGACTTATTTTGTGGGTGTGGCTTGGAGGTCATGTGGCTGGGTGGGCATGGCTAGCTGGTCATGTGACCGGGTGGCCATGGCTATGTGTATAGGGACTACTCAGAGGGCTGAAAAAAGTCATTTCTGACAGGTCCTCGCACTTTTGAGCTTTTTTTCTTTTGTGTTTTAAAATCTTGAACTCTCTTCTTTTGCCGTAAATTTCCCATTGTTTGCAGTTTTGCACCTACCTTTTTTGGTGAGGAAAAAGAAAAAGAAATCTCTCTCTGCCTCATTTTGTCACGTTTCAGCAAAGACCCTGCTTTACTTTCAGTTTTGCTTTTTCAGCATAGTTAGGGGAAAAAAATCTCCAGCACTCTGCAGCTAGCAACTACAGAGCCCTGAGCAAAACAGCTGAGAGCAAATCAGCTGAGAGTCGGGAAGCTGATCTAATCAACTTGTGCTAATTAACCTATGCTGAAGCTTTAAGGGGCTGTTTTTTCTATTTTTGCAGGCATCGGTCTACTCATTTGTTTTCTTTTAACACTGATCAGCTGTAGGGCGGCCCTTTGAAGCCCTGCGGCAAGAGTTTAAAGAGTTTTTTTCCCTCTAGCCATCAGCTGGGACTCAGGAGGCAGCCGGGAGCAACCCACCACTGTGCCGTTCCCTAGCTTGTAAAAAATCGGGACTTTTTTAAAACGCCGCGGGACACGGGACAAATTGTTAAAAAGCGGGACTGTCCCACCAAAAGCCGGATGTCTGGTCACCTTACTTTAGTTTAAAGTTCCTTTTTTTTTCCACTTGAGTTTCCGAGTGCCAATTAACTGCTAATTACGCAGTTGGGACTTTTTTGAAGCTTTACAATTTTTTCTTCTTCTTACCTGTGAATTGGCCAATCACTCACCCGGTAACAATACTGTGTTCAATCTCCACTCCTGCACGTCCTCTTCTTGTTTGTGGCCACTCCGGCTTTTGACAGCTCCATGGCTGCCTTCCTTCGCTGCTGGATTGGAGACTAATGCCGGCACTTCAGGGAACTTGCTTTTTTCCTATCTGTGCCAGCCGATGCCTCCTTTCTTCGCTGTCCCTACAGGACAGCTATGATCCCTAGGGATCCTCAAAATCGGCTGGGATATCAGTGTTCTCCCGGAGATCCGGAATCCATACTGTGCTGCCCGATGCTGGCCACACCCCTCAACCACCCACAATGCAATGAGTACCCCATCTGTGCATGTGTGCATGAGAGTCCTCCTCACATATGTGCTCCGCACTGTGCATGTGCGCATTCCCACGTGTGTGCCACCCGCGCATGCCCACCTGGCCCATTTTGGGCCTGGAAAGCCTCCTGCACCAAACTTTGCCAGCGCGAACAGTCTGTCACTGATGTTCCTCCTTCTCTTGCCAGCCTTATGCTCCAGGAAGTGTCCAGCATGGCCGTTTGCGCTGGCAAAGGTTGGTGCCTTCTCCCACCACTTCTTCCAAGGAGCATTCCCGGCCAGTGCGCCTTTTACCAATTATGGCACTCTCCTCCGGTCCTTCTGGGGGCAGCTTGCCTCCCTGCCGGTGGTTTCTCCTTCTGGCTGTGAGGGGCAAGGAGGCATGCCTCAGAGGGCGGGTTCCTTTTTGTGGGTGATCACTGTCGGGTTGTGTAGTTCAGTGGGGAGGCTACCATAGGGAGACCTGTTTGGAGGACCTGGATGGGGCAAGTCCTGCCTAATTTGGCTGTGTTTCTTCCTTTCTGGACCAGCTCCAAGCAAGCGGTGCAGGTGGCAGCGCAAGAGCTGCTTTAGTTTGTGCACCACTTGCTTGGAGCTGGTCTGGAAAGGAAAAAAGCCTCTGGTGGGGAGGGAGGGAAACAATGGCCACAGGGAGGCAGCGATGGCCACAGGCCTGGGGACCCACGCGGCTGGTAGATTAAGCCAAGAGTCTCCACTTGAGAGCACTGCCGCTGGCTGGGGAACAGCAATTCCCAGAGGGGAGGAGCCCAGGCCACAGGGTCATCTGCGCAGGCAGCCCACCACCCCTACCCTGCCCTCACTAGCTGCTGGTCCACCAGTGCTCCAGACCGCCTGGGACCACGCAAGAAGCCCGTGTGGGCAGGGAGGGAGGGAAGCCCCAGCTTACCTTGCTCTGCTCCCTGAGGAAGTGACCGCCAGTATCTCCTCTCTGAGTCTTTTGGCACACGTGCCGGTTGCTGGTCTTCATGTGTGCATGCATGCCAAAAACCAGAGCAGCTGGCCCATGCGCATGCGCACTCTGGAAACAGGAAGATCATCTTTCTGAAACACGCATGTGCAATGGGCAGCTGCTCTTCCGGTTTCCGTCACGCCCATGTGCATGAAAACCAGCTAGTGAGCACATTGGAACCTGTCATAGCAACGGGCGATGACTCTGCATGCCCGGAGAAATGGCTCTGCATGCCACTTCTGGCACGCGTACCATAGGTTCGCCATCATTGTTATAGGCATTTAAGTTCTTTGTGGATGACCCTGGGTATGCTTCCTACATCTCCTACTTTGCATCTGAGTTTTTTATTTCTTTACTATCTACCTCCTTATTTGATTGGTTATCTAGTGGTTTATACTTGGAATTAGGACCTAAAATTCATGAAGATTGGTCACCTTCCCCCCTCAATTTTCGTTTAATCTTCCAATAAAATGAGCCATGTGTTTTCCTAATATATTCTTTCTGGTTCTTGTGAGGTACAGTCCCTCCCTTACTCCAAGCCCTTCATGTAGGTAATGCAGACCATGGTGGAGGAACCTGAAGTTTTCTTAATGACAGCAATCTTTAAGCCAGTGATTCATTTCTAGAGGATTTCTAAGATTTCTAAAATCTTTTACTCCCTCATTGGATGTTGGCTTGCGGACCCTGCAACATTTGCCCTGCTTATTCCCCTGGCCTGGTCTCCATAGGCACTAGGCCTGTGAATACTAAGGTGACCAGACGTCCCGCTTTTGGCGGGACAGTCCCGATTTTTAGCAATTTGTCCCGCGTCCCGTGGCGTTTTAAAAAAGTCCCGATTTTTCATTCTGCCTCCTGATTCCTGGTTGCCTCCTGAGTCCCAGCTGATGGCTAAAGGGAAAAAAACTCTTTAAACTCTTGCCGCAGGGCTTCAAAGGGCCGCCCTACAGCTGATCAGTGTTAAAAGAAAACAAATGAGTAGACCGATGCCTGCAAAAATAAAAAAAACAGCCCCTTAAAGCTTCAGCATAGGTTAATTAGCACAAGTTGATTAGATCAGCTTCCCGACTCTCAGCTGATTTGCTCTCAGCTGTTTTGCTCAGGGCTCTGTAGTCGCTAGCTGCAGAGTGCTGGAGATTTTTTTCCCTTAACTATGCTGAAAAAGCAAAACTGAAAGTAAAGCAGGGTCTTTGCTGCAACGTGACAAAATGAGGCAGAGAGAGATTTCTTTTTCTTTTTCCTCACCAAAAAAGGTAGGTGCAAAACTGCAAACAATGGGAAATTTAGGGCAAAAGAGGAGAGTTCAAGATTTTAAAACACAAAAGAAAAAAAGCTCTATTTAACTAGGGAATTGTAATAATTGAGATACTATTAATTGTATATTGTGTTGAAAGCAGAAATGGTTAAGAAATTGGATTGCATGGAAATAATTGGAATATTCATGTTCATATTGATTAATATACAAAAAAGATAGTTATATAACTAATTGATTTATATTAAAATGTTGAATTTGTATTAAACAACTGTATTACATAATTACATAATTAACCAATGTGAGGATGGATATAAAAATAGATGACAATGGGAAGGGGTATAATATAGAATAGAAGGAAAAAATTGAATTTGATTAAGATTAGAGATGAGGATGAAGGGTAATATTGGTTTTTTTAAAAAATAGATGAGGAATAAATATGGCAAAAAGGAAATATAGAAATTGTAAATTTAATGGAGAGGAATAGGCTCAGGCTCAACCCATCCAAGACCGAGTGGCTGTGGTTTCCGACATCCCGATATAGTCAATTGGTGCCATCACTGACTATTGGGGGTGAATCATTGGCCCCCATGAAGAGGGCGCGCAACTTGGGCGTCCTCCTGGATTCACGGCTGTCTTTAGAAGAGCACTTGACGGCCGTGACCGGGAGGATTTTTCATCAGGTTCGCCTGATTCACCAGTTGCGTCCCTTTCTGGATCGGGACTCATTACGCACAGTCACTCATGCCCTTGTCACCTCCTGCCTGGACTATTGCAATGCTCTCTACATGGGGCTCCCCTTGAGGAGCACCCGGAGGCTCCAACTGGCGCAGAGTGCGGCCGCGCGGGTGGTAATGGGAGCGACATGGCATTCCCATGTAACACCTCTCCTGCGCGAGCTGCACTGGCTCCCGGTGGTCTTCCGGGTGCGCTTCAAGGTTTTGGTTACCACTTTAAAGCACTCCATGGCTGAGGATCTGGGTACTTGCGGGACCGCCTACTACCACCAATAGCCTCCCACTGGCCGATACGCTCCCATAGAGAGGGGCTCCTCCAGATGCCATCGGCCAAACAATGCCGACTGACGGGCCCCAGGGGGAGAGCCTTCTCTGTGGGGGCACCTACTATCTGGAATGAGCTCCCCCCAGAGATACGGAGGATCCCGGATCTGCGCACCTTCCGCTGTGCTTTAAAGACCTTATTATTTCACCAGGCGGGCCTGGCCTAATTTTCTCCCTCTTTTATAAAAGATTTTTAATTTTTAAATATCTTTTAGTATTTTATACATTCAATTTTAAAATTGGTTTTAAATAGTTTGGGGTTTTAAATTTGTCAGGGCCAAAATTATTTAATTTGATTTTATTCTACTTTTAAATTTTGTATGTATGTGTTTTATTGTTTGGCTGTGCACCGCCTGAGTCCTTCGGGAGTAGGGCGGTATAGAAATCAAATCAAATAAATAAAATAAAATAAATAATTGAAATGACTAAACACTGTTTAAATTTGTGAACCAGCCAAATATTCTGTTCAAAGAAAATACATTGTATGTTTGTATATGTGTTTCTAATTATTGCTATTTATTCATATTTGTTCTCTTTTATTCTTTAAAGTTTAACAATTCATTCTTTATCTTAATATCTTTATATTTGTTTGGGGTTGGCTTTCTTCCCTTTCATCTTTTTTTTTGTACAGCAATCTTTCTCCTCAAACCTACCACCTCTCTCTTTTCTTTCTTTCTTACTTTCTCTTCCCCCCGTCTTCTTCTCCTCCCTACTTCCTCTTCCTTTCTCCTTCTCCTCCTCTCTTCCTCCCTCTCTTACCCTCACTCCTACTCTAATTTCCCTTCCCTTCCTTCATCCCTCTCTATTGCTGTATCCTTTTATGCATATGGACTACTCAGAGGGCTGAAAAAGTTATTTTTGACTGGTCTGGTCCTCACACTTTTGACCAGTCCTCGAACTTACGACTGTCTTCACATTTTACATTTTTGCCCTATCTTGTCATCATGGTGAAGAGAAGCAGTTGTGAAATGAGTGACATGGTTATTAAGAATGCTGCACGGGCATAAATGTGAGGATGGGTATAAGTATGAGGACCAGTCAAAAGTGCGAGGACCTGACTTCCGGTTGGAGCTGTTGTCGCCGATAGACGGTCCTTTTTAAGACCGCCAGTCCCATTGCTTGTAAAGAGCCACCTCTACGGTTGAGAGGTGGCTTGGAAAACTGCACGATCCGGAGGAATCGGAAGAGCTGGCGCGACAGGTAGAGCCCCCTTTGAAGCCCCCAGATTGTTTTTTTTTAGCATCTGGGGAGGAAGCAGGGTGAGGCTCCTTATACAGCGCGCTGAGGCTCCGAGCTCCGAGGATGTCTCTGCAATTGCAGAGCCAGGCGACGCGACCAACAAAACAAGAGAAAGCCAAGAAATTTGCTAAAAATAAGCAGGGTGGAAGCTGGACTTCAAATTTAAACCACAAGTATCTTTCTTAGCCCTGTGAGTGAACGTAATAATTGAGAAGAAGTGAAAGTTTTTTTAAAATAGCGCCTGGCTTTAGCAATAAGGAAAGCTGAAAGTGAAAGTGATGTGTCTGAGCTTATTTCTGCTACAAAGTAACAAAAAGTATCAGCGCTGGCCTGAAGAAAGAGCAAAAGTTTTTTAAAAAGTGATTTGACTTGTTCTCTCTCCCTTGGGACTTGACTAAAGCTGGGGAAATTCCTGAAAGGTTTTTGTACTGGAGAGGGAGAGAGAATATCTTTTTTACAAAGAGTTAGGCTGCGTGGAAAAATGGCTTCAAAACAAAAGCCAGCTAAAGCCGATGGGGGGGGGGGTTTCCCCCACTCATAAATCAAAAGAGCAGCCTCTGAGCTCACAGACACAGATCACACAAGAATCTGGATTTAGTGATCTGAAAGAATTTATTGCTGGGGCTTTAGACCAGAAATTTGAAAAATCAAATTTTTCAATGGTTCAAGAAAAGTATGACAAGATGAAATGTGAAATACTGACAGCTGTGACTGGTTTGTCTGAAGTAGTGCTCCAAGTTGATAAGAAAGTGGAACATCTTAGCTCAGAAGTGGAGTTTAAAATGAAGGAAGCTGATCAAAAAATTTCTAATGTTGATAATAAAACACAAAGGCTTGAAAACGAAGTTACAATGATGCAATTCAGATTTATGGAGTTTGCTGTGAGACTCAGAGGTATAAAAGAGAACAATAGAGAAGACTTGAGAAGGGTTTGTGCTGATGCTCTGGCTGTTATGTTAAAGGTTGATCCTGAGGAGATTTTTTGCAAAATTGATAAGGTCTATAGAGTGAATTCTTGGGTGGCAAGGCAAAGGCAATTGCCTAGAGATGTTGTGATCTATTTTACAGATAGAAGAATAAGAAATGACATTTTGCAAAAATCTTTTGTTTCTACTATTCAAGTGGATGGAAGAGAGATTGGGATCTACAAAGAATTGCCACCTAAGATGTTGAGAGATAGAAAAGATTTTGGATTTTTGGTGACTGAATTAAAGAAACAACAAATTTCATTCAGATGGGACAATATTGAGGTATCAAGGAGAGAGATATCGATTAAATACTCTTCAAAAAGCGGAAGAATTTTATTCCAGTGTTTTTAAACCTGGTGCAGCATCTCCACGTACTTCCTCGGTGTTAGCCATAGTGGAGGGTGAGAAGGATACGCAATTTGAACAAGAGCTTGAAGAGCAGAGAAAACAGATGGAGAGGGAGGCACTAGAGACTCAAGGAGCGGTAGGGGGCTTGGATTCTGCTTCAGAGTTTCCAGTTGAACCCCCTAAAAGTACAAGAGAAGTGGCAGCGGATCTTGATTGGATGTTGCATAGTGCTAAAGATCAGCGTATTACCCAAGCAGCTTACAAACAATTTTTAGAGAAACAACAACATCAGAGTTCTAAGTCATCACAAGATGAACAGGGAGCCAATGGTAAAGCACAAAAATCTGAAGCTATGGGAGGAGCCAAGCCGAAGACTATCTATGTGGAACAGAAACTTCAGCAAATGCTCTTATTGCTTCAAGAGCCCGCAAATGACAATTAAGTTTTTATCTTGGAATGTGAACGGATTGAACTCACCACAGAAAAGGAGGAAGATATTTCATTATTTGAGACAATTTAATAATGATGTTATTTGCTTACAGGAAACTCATATTAGAACACAAGATCAAAAATATTTGATAAATTCTAGATTAGGAACACAGTTTATTGCTTCAAATTCAGAAAAAAAGAATGGTGTAGTGATTTATACAAATAAAAGATTGCCAACAAAAATTATAGAAGCAGATAATTGTGGAAGATATATAGCAATAGAACTTCTTGCAGATAATGGCCCAATTTTGGTGATTGGAATTTATGCTCCTAACCAGCAACAAGAAAATTTTTATAAATTACTGCATTCTAAAATACTACAATGGGACTACAGATCTATTTTACTTATGGGAGACTGGAATGGAGTAATAGATCCTAAAATAGATAAGAAGAGTTTGGCAAAATCATGTGTTAAACTACCACAGTTTTTTTTTATTTGAAAGAAGACTTGGAATTGAAAGATATATGGAGAGTGCATAACCCAAAAGAATTGGACTTTACTTTTTTCTCAGATAGACACAGATCCTTCTCTAGGATTGACTTTATTTTACTTACAGTTGACTTGCTTTTAAAAACAAAGAAAACAAAGATATTTCCGAGGATTTTATCTGACCACAGCCCAGTATGGATAGAAATAGAAATAGGAAAGAAAGAGAGAAGATCTTGGAGAGTAAATGAAAACTTATTCAGATATGAAAAAAATGTAAATGAACTTAAAAAACAAATGAAGGATTTTTTTGAAATGAACTTGAATAAGGGTACCCCTATTGAAACTGTTTGGGATGCGAGCAAGGCCTATATGCGGGGGATACTGATTTACATGAACTCTAAACATAAATCGAATTGACAAAAAGAAAGGTTAGAATTGGAAGGGGAGATAAAGAAAAAAGAGCAGTTACTTATAAAAAATCCAACAGATGAAAAATTACAAGGAGTTATAAAACTTTTGAAAGATCAATTCCATATGCTTACAGCGGAACAAACAGCAACTAATTTCCAATTTGCGAAACACAATACATTTTGTAATGCCAATAAACTGGGCAGGTGGTTGGCTTACACATTGAGGAAACAGCAGAGTACTCGGACTATTGGGAGTATTGAGTATAAAGGGAAGGAAGTATTTCAACAAAGACTAATTAAAGAAGCCTTCTTAGATTATTATACCAAACTACATGCTAAAGATGATATACAGAATGAACTTATAAATAAATATCTAGAAGAAAAGAGAGTTACAAAAATTTCTAATGTTCAAAAAGAAAGAATGAGTTTGTCAATAACATCTGAGGAGATTATTATTGCTATTAAACAACTGAAAACAGCTAAAGCTCCAGGACCGGATGGTTTAACTGCGGTGTACTATAAAACCTTACAAGCAGAAATGATTGAACATCTTAAAGACTTATTTTGTAGCATACAACAAGGGGGAAAAGTACCCCCTTCAGGGAAAGCAGCTTTTGTTTCTTTGATATCGAAAGAGGAGGCAGATTCTACAAAACCGGAAAATTTTAGACCAATATCTCTCCTGAATACGGATTATAAAATCTTTGCGAAAGTATTAGCCAACAGATTAATGGCAGTTATTCAAGAGGTGATTCATCATGATCAAGCTGGATTTATAGGCAGATATATGAAGGATAATGTGAGGCAAATTATAGATTTATTAGAATATCTTGAGAAGAATAAACAGATCTCTGCAGTGCTGGCGTTTTTGGATGCGGAGAAGGCCTTTGATCGAGTGAATTGGAACTTTCTATTAAAGATTTTAAAAATGATGGGTTTTGGGGACCAGTTTCTACAGGCAGTTTCAGCAATCTATCAAGAACAAACAGCACAGGAGGCTTCCAGTTTGGCTTCTGTCGTTGCTAGACGGTCTTTTGGGACCGCCACCCCCGCCACCCGTAAAGAGCTGCCCTTACAGCTGGGAGGCGGCTCGAAAAACTCCGTTTCCTTAAGGAAATGTGAGGTGAGCCGGCGAGAGCAGGTAGAGCCCTCTGCGAAGTCCCCAGAGTTTTTTTTTTTACTCTTGGGGAGGAAGCAGGATGAGGCTTCCTATCCAGCTCGCTGCTGCTCCGGGCTGCGGGAGAACTCTGCGCTTTGCAGAGCTAGACGATATGACCAACCTAATCAGCGAAAACTAACAGATTGATTGAATAAGCAGGATGAAATCTGGATTTGGGACTCTAAATTGCAAGTATTTGTAACAACCCTATGATTGATTTTAAGAATGAAGAAAGAGTGAAAAGGGAAAAAAAAAGTTTAAAATTGCGGCTGGCTGAGGCTTGAGAAGAAAGCTGAAAGCTAAAGTCTTTCCGTTTGAATGGCTTAATATGTTACAAAGTATCTAGCAATAGCGCTGGCTACAAGAGAAGGAAAAAAAATTTCTGTTTTATGCTTCTTCCTTTCTTAGAGACTTGATATTGATATTGTGTGGAGAGAAGACTTTTGCTTTAAAAAGAGTCTGTTTGTGTGGCAGGATAGCGTTAAAACTGACAAAGCCAGACAACCAAGCTGTGGGGGGGGGGATCCCCCATTTATAAATCACAAGAGCAATTTTTGAGCTTGCAGATGCAGAAAGATTTAAAGGAATTTATTGTGGAGGAGATGGCAAGACATGATGAGATTATGAATCAGAATCTTGAAAAATTTAGACAGGAAATTAAAGAGTTGGTTCAACAAAAGTATGATAACCTGAAGTGATATATTGTAACAGCTTTGAAAAGTTTCTCAGAAATAATTCTAAAGATGGATAAAGATATCAATTTAGAAATAGAGTCTAAAATGAAGGAAGCTGATCATAAGATTCATAATCTGGATAATAAAATACAAAGAATTGAAAATGATTTGACAATGATTCAAGAAAATAGCTCAGAAGTAGAGTCTAAAATGAAGGAAGCTGATCACAAGACTTACAATGCAGATAATATAAAGCAAAGGATTGAAAATGAAGTTACAATGATGCAATTTAGATCCATGGAATTTGCGATCAGAATGAGAGGAATACAGGAAAATAACAGAGACTTGAGAAAGATGTCTGCTGAAGTTCTGGCTGTGATCTTAAAGGTCAGCGTTGAAGAAGTACTCTGTAAGATTGATAAGGCCTACAGAATAAATTCTTGGGTGGCAAAGCAAAGACAATTGCCTAGAGATGTGGTGATTTATTTTACTGATAAAGGAATAAGAAATGATATTGTGCAAAAGTCTTTCAACTCCACGCTAGAAATGAATGGAATGAAGATTTGGATATATAAAGAGCTGCCGTCCAAGATGTTAAAAGATAGAAAGGACTTTGGATTTTTGGTGACTGAATTAAAGAAACAAAACATCCCATTTAGGTGGGATGCTCCAGTTGGTATAATATTGAGATATCAAGGAGAAAGATATCAATTAAACACTGTTGAAAAAGCGGAAGAATTTTACTACAAGGTTTTTAAAATGACCCCAACATCTCCACGTATGTCATCAGTGTCAGGAATACAGGAGGGGGATAAAGATAAGCAAAATGAACAAAAGATTGAAACTCAGGCCAAGCAGATGGAGATGGAGGTAATGGAAAAACGACAAGTTATAGAGGGCTTTTTGGATGAGCCGCTTTTGGATTCTCCTTCAGAGGCTATAGCTGGATTACCTATAAATAGAGAGGCAGCTTTGGATCTTGATTTGATGTCTTATCAAGTTAAAGACCAGCATGTAATTCAATCAGCTGACATACAAGTCCTAGAAAGGCAACCAAGGTGGAGACCTAAACCACAACAAGTTAAGAAAAGAAGAAGCAGGTTCTACAAAACTAAAAAATTTTAAACTACAATTTTTTTTTAAGCCAACAGACTAATGCCAGTTATTTAAGAGACGATTAAATAAAATAAGCGGGATTTATAGAAGGCTGATACATGAAAATACAGTTGAGGCAAATTACAGACTTATACTATTTTGAGAAGAATAACAGATCTCTGCAGTGCTGGTGTTTTTAGGATGTGGAAGATGGCCTGTGATTGAGCGGATTGGAACTTTCTATTTTGGACTCTCTGAAAAATGGATTACGTATATGTTGAGCTGTAAGGCAAAAGAACTATGGAATTGGGGCATGCAGTGATTGTCGGAATTAATAATCTAGACAAAAGACATCACAGAAGACACCATATGGAATATAAATATAAAGTCACTCGGGGGGGGTTTATATACAGAAATACTTATTAATGATGGGGGCAGATGGTAATTGAAGATACTGAAAATACTGTTGGAAGCAGGACTTGATGTTACCCTAACATGGTCGATGGAATTAACAATCTAGTTGAAAGACATTACAGAAAATACTATATGGAATACAAATTTAAAGTCATATGAGGGTTTTACTTATATATGGAAATATCTTTTAGTGATATGGGCAGAAGAATATTAAATATATTATGTATGGTAGACCTGTAGGAAAGTGGGTGAAATAAAATTGATATGGTATAAGGTGATAGGTAACGTTACTGATTGCTTAGTTTAGGAAAAGGGATGTTATGTTTAGATATTAATATACTTAAAAGATTTGAATTAAGAGATATATGTATGGGGGTGGAGGAAATAGGTAGATTGTGAGCAGAATAAATGCCAAATTAGGATCTATTATATAGTTTTATAGCCGAATGCTGTTTTGAAATGTATAGTATACGGGGGACATAATAATAATGTTAGAAAGAAATGCTAAGCACATAGGGGGTGGTGTAAAAGGGTGGTAAAGTATTATATAATGTGATATTAATTTGGATTTCATCTTGTAGAAGCCATGGGGGGAGGGGAGAGGGAGGGGGGGTTAGGGAGCCGGGGGGGGGGAAGGGGGAAAAATTGTATTTGAAAAACTTTTTCAATAATAAAAAAAAAAGAACAAACAGCACAAATTATTATTAATGGAAGTTTAACTACAAACTTTAGTATAGAAAAAGGTACAAGACAAGGTTGTCCGTTATCCCTATTGTTGTTTATCTTAACTTTAGAAGTCTTGTTGAATACAATATGGGATTCGAACACTTTGAAGGGAATAGTGATAAGGCAAGATGATTACAGAATAAGGGCATTTGCAGATGATCTGGTTGTTACCCTAACGCAGCCGATGGAATCAACAATTCAGATGAAAGACATTATAGAAGAATATGGTATGGTGTCAGGATTTAGACTGAATCAGAAAAAAACCAAGATGATAGTTAAAAATATGACAGTTGATCAAAAGAAGCAACTGGAAAGGAAGGCAGGCTTTGAAATAGTATCAAAAGTGAGATATCTAGGAGTTCAAGTTACAGATTCAAATATAAAACTGTTTCAAAATAATTATGAGGTGCTGTGGCGAAAGGTACAAAAGGATATGGAAACCTGGAAAAAACTGCAGCTGTCTTTACTTGGAAGAATAGCAGCAGTTAAAATGAATGTTCTACCTAGATTTTTATTTCTGTTTCAAATGATTCCGGTGCTTAAAAGTGATAAATACTTGACTGAATGGCAAAAAGGAGTGAACAAGTTTGTTTGGAATGAGAAAAAGCCAAGAGTTAAACTGAAAATTATGCAAGATGTTCGTGAAAGGGGTGGTCTTAAACTTCCAAACCTGAGATTATATTATGAAGCTGCAGCGTTTACACAAGCAAGTGATTGGTTTGAAAGGACAAAGACTGGAATATTGAATTTGAATTATATGTAAACAAATATAATAAATTTAAAAATTCTTGCCCTTTAAATTGATAACATGGAGAATTGGGAGGATGAATATGAGAAACTAAAGGAGATGTTTCAAAAGATAAGAGAAGTGTTTAAGGGAAATAAAGAAGTGGAGAACTGGTTAGAATGTAAAAAAAAATTAAAGAGAAAATATGAATGGGAAGCAAGGGAAGTAAGAAGACAATATTGAAAAGGAAGTGATTAAAAATAAAGACACAGATGATTACACTGGGATTGACAGTGAAAGTATGAAAATAGATAAGAGGGAATATCTCTCAAAAAAGAAGAGAAGAGAAGGAAATGGGGAAATATTGAGAGGGAAAATTAAAAGAGTAAAAATTAGAGAAAAGGAGGCAGAAAGGGAAATATAAGAAAAAGGAGATGATAAGAGAATGGGAAAAAGGAAGAAAATTATCAAGAAATGGAATTGTGGAGAGATTAAAAGAAAATGGTTAAAAGGGATAGTAGAAAGGAAATTTAAATATCAGTGTGTTGATTTAAGAGAAGGATATTAGTAGTAGAAACTGTATATAAAAAGTAAATTAGAAGGAAAATATAGGTTATTGTAAAAGGGATATAAGTAAGGATGAAAAGAAATGTGGGCAAGAAGCAAAAAAGAAGAAAGATGCTGTTTAATGTAAAATAGAACAGTAGATGTAATATGAAAGACAGAATGGGTTATATGTTTTGTTGTTTGAAGATGTATAGATTGGAGAGAAATAATAGTGGATGATAAAGAAGAGTGTGTTAAAGATGGAGACGAACAAAGGAATTAATTGAAATTAAGATGAAAAACTTGAAATGTAAAATTGAACAAAATTGAAATGTTAGTAAATGATGTAAGTAAGAATGAAATGAAATATAAGTAAGAAGTAAAATAGAAGAAAGATATTGTTAAAGGTAAAATAGATTAAGGATTGGAAGGCCAACCCAGCAAAGGTTTTAAGGTAAAAATAGAATAAGTTGAAATATATTGTTAATAATTAAAAAGAGGAGGACAATTTTGAGAAATATATTTAATAAATGAAGGAAAAGTCAGGGTTGCCTGGACACCATAATGGAAAATGGTAAATTAAAAATGAATAGTAAATTAAAAATGAAGAGAGACAAAAGAAGGAGTAGAGGGATAGAAGGAAGGGAGAAGGAGAGAGAGGAAGGGAAGGAAGGGAAGAGGGGAGGGAGGGGAAATTTAATTTAATTTAATTAACCATATTTCTATGCCGCCCAACTCCCAAGGGATTCTGGATGGCTTACAACAGAAATAATACAAAGAGTGACATAATTTTTTTTTAAAAAAAACATTATAAAAGCATTTTAAAAACATTAAAAACACATGCACACCATCCATGGTCGGATCTCGCAAGATTGAACAGCGAGATCAACGGCCCCAGACCTGTCGGAAAAGCCAGGTCTTCACCGCTTTCTGGAAAGCCAATAGGGTGGGGGTAGTCCGGACCTCAGGAGGTAACTGATTCCAGAGAGCTGGGGCAGCTACAGAGACGCGCCTCCCCTGCGGGCCCACCAGCAGCATTGTTTAGCTGATGGGACCTGGAGGAGACCAACTCTGTTGAGTAAGTAAGAGTAGGAGAGAAGGTTAGATAGGGAGAAAGAGGAGGAGTGGGAGAAAGGAAGGGGAAGTAGGGAAGGAGTAGGAGAGGAGGAAAGAAGAAAGTAGGAAGGATAAAAGGAGGGAGGGAGATGGAAGAGAATGAGATGAAAGATTGCTGTACAATAAAAAAGATGAAATGGAAGAAAGGCAACCCCGAACATTAGGATAAAGAATGAATTATTAAAAAGTAAAAAAGAATAAATATGAGTAAAAATAGAGAAATTAGAATTTGAGGGCGAATGAAGATGTTGTTCATTTAAATAAGCATAGGAATATTAAGATATGATTAAAAACATGGAAAAAGATGATTTTGGCAGAAATTGTAACTAAGTAAAATGTATTTGGATATGATAAGTTGTATAAGATATTGTATGGCCAATTCTCTGTTCATAAAATATGCGGGTGAATGGGGAGGGGGGAGGAAAAAAAATCAATAAAACTTGATTCAAAAAACCCCCATTGCATTGTGGGTGCTGGCATGCGTGCACGCTATCACACGCACACCCACACACTTTTGGCACACAACCAGAAAAAAGGTTCGCCATCACTGGCCTATAAACTAATGCTTAAAGTTCAGGGAACAAACAGGATGAATTTGAAATACTAATATGCGAGAGCAAATATGATATAGTTGCCATTACAGAAACTTAGTGGGATGAAACTCATGACTGGAATGTACTAATAGGAGGATACAAAGTATTCAAAAGTAACAGACCTAACAAAAGAGGAGGTAGAGTTGCATCAGTGATGGGTTGCTACCGGTTCGCCCCAGATCGGGCAAGCCAGTAGCGGCAGTGGGCAGCTACCCCCACCTGTCCGGATGCTTCTGTACATGTGCAGAAGCGTTGCATGCAAGCATGAGCGTGCCCACAAGCAAACCAGTAGTGACAGGTTTGAAAACCTGCTGCTGAATTGCATTATTTGTTAGAAATCACTTCCCCACTACAGAGATGCACACCACAAAGGATGAAAGCCTTCTGGAATGCATATGGATTAACATAAAAGGAAAAAAAATGATATTGCCATAAGTGTATACTATAGGCCACTCAACCAAGCAGAAGAAATAAATGAACTTTTTGCTAATCAGTTAACTAACATATGTAGGAAACACACAACATAATAAGGATCTAATTAAATCTAATTATGTACAGGACTGAACAATTATAATGGCAGATGTCTTAAAACAGAGAAGATTAACACTGTCTTTTGGTTAGGATGAATTGCAGCTATTAAAATTAGGCTGCAATTAAGGCTCATTTTTGTCTTTGACATGATTCCAATCAAAATTGAAAATAAGAATTCAATCCTGACTGAACAAATTCTATTCTACACACTCAGCATATTTCATAAGCCTATATGCTTTGATCCCTATTCCAGATTAGACCACATACACTATCTGCTTTCTGTTGGAAAAATGCATTCAGTTATACATACCTGTATTGATGCATCTACTGAGCTGAAAGATGGTTTGAGGATTTTATTTTGTTTCTGATGTTCTAAAGAAAAATCCAAAGCAATATAAAATGATCTATTGGTTGTTAGCATGAAACCCCCCTTCATCCCAATAATTGTCTTTCTGAATACATAAATAACAGTTTCTTGCATCAAAGCTTTGAATCCTTGCTTTGGGGAGCCAGTTGTGACTCCTAACAGGCTAAATTTCTGTGTTGGCCACTAATTCATCTCCTTCGTGATAGAATAAATAATTACCACTCCAGGACGAAATTGCTGGTTTATTTATGATGATCAGGCCCGGAGATGGTATCCATTCTTCTTCTGTTTCTTGTTCATACCAGACTTCAGCATCATCAAACCATCTACAAGAAAAAACATACATCATTGGAATAAGCAAACATTGAAATCAGGAGTTTTTCTCCACTTTGGACTGCCAGGTCTGTGGTTCATTAGTAGTGGTAGCCTTTTCATCTCTTAAATAACCCAAAATAACCATTGCCCCATATATTGCTCTGAAAACTTTCAGGTATTCTATTATTAAAGCATCCTCTGTTAGATGGACTTTGGTTCATTTTTGACCTTACTACTATGCACCCATAATCTTCTTACCTGTTCTTAGATTTCTTCCGTTTGGCTCTGATGAGGAACACAGTCAGGATGCTACTGACCACAAAAAGCAAAGCCAGGGTAAGACCAAGGCTAAGGGCAGTTTTTTGGACACGTCTTTGGCAGTAAGTATCCATGTACCAGAACACATCCATATTATTGCAACTATGGGAAAGAGAAAAATTGATAAAGGCTACCCACTTCAGAAGGTTCTGGGTAACTCCCAAAAGCAAAACTTTATTGAAAAATTATAAAATTAAAATAATTAAACATGAAAACATAAAAGTCAAATAATATAATACCAGTAGACATCAAACCACAGTTTTCAGGATCTGTGCTGATATCAAATTTCTGCAACCTATCTTCTGGTGTCTCAGTAAGTAGGGAGCCGTCCTAACTTTTCAGGATAGAAGAATAGAATTCCAGAGCTGAGGTAGCTATGGAAAAAGCTTCCAGCTTTTCTGTCAGCACCCAGGCCATCTAGAGAGAGCAACTCAAACCAGATACATTTCCATAGAGTGCATAGGTTGGGAAAAGTCTGCTTTGATGAAATAGGCTTGCAGAGATTGAGGAACCAAACCATAAACTGCTTTGTAGGTAACAACAAAGTACCCAGAAATATACGGGGAACCAAAGCAAGGTTTGTGAGCTGTGTAGGATTCTACTAAAATGAATTTGGACATACCAGAAAGCATTTCATTGCATTAACTTGTCATTTATTTATTTATTTATTGGTTCAATTTATATGCCGGCCTTCTCCGGAGACTCAGGGCTGCTTGCAATGTGTTAAGCAATAGCCTTCATACTTTTTGTATATACCTGCTTAGTAGGGCTTTCAGCCCACCCTAAGCGGTGTTTTTTTTTTACACAAAGTCAGCTTATTGCCCCCACAATCCGGGTCCTCATTTTACCTACCTCGAAAGGATGGAAGGCTGAGTCAACCTTGAGCTTGGTGAGATTTGAACTTGCAGTAATTGCAGGCAGCTGGTGCTACTTAACAGCACTTTAGTCTGCTGCACCACCAAGGCTCATGACAGTCTGCTGATAAATGAAGATTGGAGAAGTAACAACACCTTTCTTATTACACAATCAAAGCAGAACTTTGAGTTCATACCCAACTTTGGTTGTGCCAGTTCTTAATTTTATGTCTTCACTGTTCTGGGAATTTCTTATGTTTTTTTTTTTATTGAAAAAGTTTTCAAATTTGGAATTTCTTATGTTGAACCATGAAATGCTCCTGAGTCTGCATACAGGGAGAAGTCATTTGGAACCAATTTCTTTCAAGACTTTCACCAAATCCTTCTTAGGGAACTCAGAGTCACCATGGAACTACCTTCATGATTATTCAGAAACTTTCTGTTGGATATTGATAGGGAGATCATTCTAATTGATCTTCCCTTCTGTACCAGTTGGTTTTGGTGGGGAGTTTACATCTAATTAAAAATCTGTCCATGACATAAAGTGATATAAATTTTATCCATACATGGATCATAAATAATTTCTCCAAAATAAAAACCAGAACAAGCTTCTAGCTATTCGCATGGTTGTCATGACAGCAATGAATTTCTGAACAACTTCTAACTTAGCCTCCAAAAAAATAAAGACTGAAACCCTCCAAGATGATCATGCTCCAAATCCTTACATAAATCAGAGAAGACAACATTTAATTTTTTCTTGAAATTGATTCATTTTAAAATGTAGGTAATTTCACATTTCTCCTCCATTCTTAAATATTGCAGTCCCTCAAATCACTCAGGCCTTGTAGGCTACATGGTAGATTCAGTACTCCAAGAGAGTTGGAGTCCTTTGGGACCAATCAAACTATATCAAGATTCTCTTTCATTGCAGATAGTTTGGCATTCCAAAGTAATCCTTTTATCTGCTTTTTTCATTTTCTTCATTTTTCTTAAAATTCTACAAGTTGAATATATTTTGATAATTACGTTATAACAGCTTTAGCTTGAAATTTATGGAAACTGTGGGATTCTACAGGCAGAAAAACTTAGGAAGGTAGAAAAGTACCCTATTAAAAGTAGTAACTAATGAAGATTTAAGTAGTTGGTGGCAGTGGTGAAATCCAATTTTTTTTACTACCGGTTCTGTGGGTGAGGCTTGGTGGGCTTGGTGGGCGTGCCAGGAGAAGGATACTGCAAACTCCATTCTCACCCCACTCCAGGGGAAGGATACTACAAAATCCCCATTCCCTCCCCACTCTTGGGGGAAGGATATTGCAAAATCCCACCACACTCGGGGACCAGCCAGAGGTGGTATTTGCCGGTTCTCCGAACTGCTCAAAATTTCCACCAATCTCCAGAACCTGTCAGAACCTGCTGGATTTTACCCCTGGTTGGTGGGCTGATGAATCTAAGGATTCCTTCGATACTCCTCCTCCTTCTGTCTACTTACACGCAGTAGGGCCCAATTTCAGAGAGTCGGCAAACACCATTGAAGCAGTTCATGGAATCTTGAATGCCACTGAAACATCTCGAGACACAGCGCACAGTACCATTTGTTATGTGGGGATAATAGTGGTTTGCATACTGTACACCACTAATATTTTTACAGGGGTCTGGAAAAAAAAGAGGTGCTAAATATATAACGAACTACGCGCAATACATGTAGGTCAAACCAACAAACTGTACTGCAACAAACTATGAGCTTGTGACTGAAATGCAGCAAATTTGCTCAGACATAGCAAGGCCATCCTGTTCCTGCACCAACTGCTCCATATATAGTACAAAAGCAGTTTTGAAAAATATCCTCCCATGGTAGAAAATAAAAAATAGCAAGATGAGCAAGAATGAGTTGTCATTACGATGGACCTACAACTTGAGAGACAGAGAGAGAGAGAGAGAATCAAGATGATTGGAAGAACTGAAAGAATTTATAGGTGGCCCAGCTCTGCAGGGAGGCACTAAAATTCTATTACAAAACAGATGTGGGGACTGAAAACTCATCTTTTCCATCTTTCTTTAGGGTCGTCCTTGTGTCCTTCTAACCATAGCATAAATGTGTCCTTATAGTATATCTTTAACTTTTTTTTCTTTTAGTTTCTGTGCTATTTATAGTATCCTGTTTTCCCCAAAATAAGACATTCCCTGATATTAAGCCCAATCGGGCTTTTGAGCACATGGCAATAAGGCCAAATGTTTATTTCAGGGTTCAAAAAAAATATAAGACAGGGTCTTCTTTTCGGGGAAACATGGTACAATACAGCATTTACTTATGGCCAAGTTCAGTTTTAGCTAAAAAAACAAGCCCCTTTTATATTTTCTTCATCCTTGTTCCTCAACCATGAATTTCCGCTTTATTTTTCCATTATTGTTCAAATACTTCCTCAATATTTCTGGTTTTTCTACATTTGTTAAGAAATACTTCATAATTATAGTGTTTTCGCTATTTCCAGTCCACTGCAATTAAACTTGCCCTTAGCTATTCCAGTTTTAAAACGTTTTCCATCTTCTTCAAACACATTTTTACTACAGGTAGCATCTGATACCTGTAGTGTATCTGATACACTCCACCAATATAGTGGCTGCTGAGATGCCTTCTTCTCTCTGGGGCTGGGCACCATTTCCATGTTATTTTGGCTTGAGCTGTGAGAGAAACAACCCCCTGGCTTCCTCAGAGATATCTGCCTTCAGGATGCTCACTGGTATTTTCCAAAGTTGATAAGTGGATAAGTGGCATCCTTGAACAATATACTGAACCAGTTGTTGCCAAACTTATCCACTGCTCACTTGGGATGCTGCACAGAAAGTCAATTTAAATTGGAAAGGAAAACCAAATTCTGCCTGCTTTGTATTGCTCTTGCTTTAGCACTCTTGTGCATATTAGAATTTTTTAAAATCAATTTTTGGCAGCAAATAATTTCACATAGGCATCCGTTTTACCTTTTTATTTCAGTGGAAGAACAAGAAGACACACAGGGAGAGCTGCACCCCATACCTCTACCGCAGACCTGAGAGCACTAAACCCATGTTCAGAAGTACCATGGTTGACGTGTTTCAGGCATAAAGAAATTGTGTTCCTCTATTCTGTTAGGAAAATTCAATAAATCCTTAGCTTCCACCTCTAAGCACCTGCCTACATTCTCCCAGCTCCAGCCATACTGCTCTTTAGCAAGAATGACTGAGTGTTATTTTCCTGTATAAGAATAAACTTGATGGGAAGTGAAATGAAGCCAGGGAATCCATCCATCCCTTTCCTTAACTTGTCCTACATTTAACAGGAATGACTGCATCATAGGCAGGCCTTACTACTGTCTGTGTTGGGTCTGACAATTGATGCCCATACGTTTTTCTGCTGGCTCAAGGATTAGCACTTTAACATAAATGAAAAACATAAATGACATCTTTAGCATGACCTGCACAGCTTTTTCTCCACCTTCGCCTCCTGTCATTGCCTCACTGCTAATGCTACAAATGGACATATAGGAGCTGGAGAAGATAGATAGATGATAGATAGATGATAGATAGATAGATAGATAGATAGATAGATAGATAGATAGATAGATAGATAGATAGATGATAGATAGATAGAGTGAGTGAGTGAGTGAGTGAGTGAGTGAGTGAGTGAGTGAGTGAGTGAGTTATTCTCCATGGATTTGGTCTGGTGAGTCCTCTTGGCCTCCCATGATTGAGTTATGGGACTGACACTACAAGTTGACATAAAGTAATTTGATGAGATGGATTGATTTGAGTGGTGGATTGCATCTATCCATCAACAAAGCTTCTAGGGACTTTCATTTATGTATGAAAAGCCAGCACTTCAAATACCTGTGGTACTTTTAGCAATTATACATTTAAAATGTGGATTGAACTATTTCATAATTTGGAAATATAAAGCACAGTCCCAATAATCTTGACACATCAACCCAACTGTTTACTGAAACTTACCGTTTAATGAAAAACTTGAATTAAGAATTGGGTTAGGTAAAGGAACAAAGCACAGTTTCGCTCCTGAAAAAAAAAATTGTATGAATTAGTTATCCAGGTTGGTTGTATACCTGTATATTTCCTTCAAGATACTTCTGCATTAAAAACATTGTGATATTAAATAGGATCTCCCCCACCAAAATAATTATCCATTTGAAGTAATCTGGGAAAGAATAAATCATCAAATGATATGTCAAACATTCATCAGTGTCTAAGTTTAAGATTGTAAAAAGTCTTCTGTTGCCTGACAAGGGCCCCCAGTTTCCCAGGCTTCAATCATTTACCTGGCTATCTTTGTAGCTGTACAACCAACAATTTTAGTAGCTTCAAAACTGAATGTATATCCTTGTTCATTGCACTTTGAGGCAATGAACAAACAATTCGGTTTCAGAAAAAAATTATCCTGTAATCTACAACTACTACATTGCAAAAACATATGGACTACACATCTCGATCAGGGCAAAGCAATAGACGCAGTTTATATAGACTTTTGTAAAGCTTTTGATTTGGTGGTACATGACAAATTACTTCGAAAACTAAAATCCTATGGCATTTCTGGACTCCTACATAAATGGATAGCTACCTCCCTGTCAAACATACAACAAGTGGTCAAAATAGAAAGCGCTCTATCAAATCCTGTACATGTTAATAGCGGTATTCCCCAAGGCAGTGTCTCAGGTTCAACACTCTTCATACTTTACATAAATGACCTTTGTGATCATATTAAAAGCAACTGTGTTCTCTTCGCTGATGATGTTAAACTATTCAACACCACCGACAATGCAACTACCCTTCAAAAAAACCTTGACTATGTGTCAGATTGGTCTAACAAGTGGCAACTCCAAATATCAACCAACAAATGCTCTGTCTTGCACATTGGCAAAAAAAATCAAAACATAAAATACAAATTAGATGGGCATGACCTTGTAGATGACCCTCACTCTGTCAAGGACCTTGGAGTACTCATTTCTAATGATCTAAGTGCCCGACCCCACAGTAACAACATTGCCAAAAAGGCATTAAGAGTTGTTAACCTAATCTTGCGTAGCTTCTTCTCTGGTAATGTTGTACTACTAACTAGAGCATACCAAACATTTGCTAGACCAATTCCTGAATACACCTCATCTGTCTGGAACTGCACTGCATATTGGACATAAATACAATTGAGACAGTCCAGAGATATTTTACGAGAAGAGTCCTCCATTCCTCTAACCGCAATAAAATACCTTATGCCACCAGACTTCAAATTTTGGCCTTAGACAATTTAGAACTATGCCGACTTCAATCTACCTAAGCATAGTACATAAAATTATCTGCCACAATATACTTCCTGTCAATGACTACTTCAGCTTCAACCACAACAATACATAAGCAAATAATAGATACAAACTCAAGGTAAATCGTTCCAAACTTGATTGCAGAAAATATGACTTCAGTTACAGAGTGGTCAGTGCCTGGAATGCACTACCTGACTCTGTAGTTTCTTCCCCAAACCCCCAAAACTTTGACCTCTACTGTTGACCTCACCCCATTCCTAAGAGGTCTGTAAGGGGCATGCATAAGTGCACCAGCGTGCCTACCGTCCCTGTCCTAATATTCCTTTTTACTTACTCTTTTCATGTATTCAAATTATGTTTATACTTTTACCTGTTATCTTATATATGCTTGAGAAAATAAACTTATGACTTACCAATGAGTACAAGTCTCTTTGTCTGACCACTCGCTTGCGTTCTTGCAATCTGGTGGTTAGCTTCCTTCCTGTCCTAAATCATCACACACTATATGGCAGGGGGAGAACCCACTTTACAAGGCCAACTATTTGGCACACCTTGCCATACATCAAAAATATTTCAGAAGCAGTAGAACACAGCTTCTGAGATCTGCAAGTGGGATCTCACACTGTCCAGAGGCTACAATTATACACTGGACAAATTATACATTGCAAAGATCTCTTGGAGATGAGATATACTGTATAATGTAATCTACTGGATCCCTTGCATGGATTGATTCTGTGACTATGGAGGACAGATGGGAAGGAAGTTAACCACTGCAAGAATACAAGTGAGCAGTCAGACGAGGATGCCAAACTCAATGATAGCCTCACATTGCAATGAACAATAAACATACATTCAAGTTCAAAGCTACTAAAATTGTTGGCCATGCAGCTACAAAGATAGCCAGGTAAATGATTGAAGTCTGGGAAATGGGCCCTTGTCAGTCAACAGAAGTGCTGATTTATCACCAGCTTTTCAGGTACTTAAGAGCCAAGGGTTTTACAGCTCAAAGAAGCAACAGCCAATCTCATGCCATCAAGATACCAATCAACCAAGTAATAGGAAGTTAACACATAAATATGACCCATAAAATAGCCCAAATAACATATTCCAGTAAAGGGAAGATCCCTGAGGATGGGCTCCAGCATAAATCCGAAAGCTTGGAAGAGTAAATTTCTGGTCCCAATGACTGTGCCAGATTGGATCCTGCAACATTATTCGGGACACTTACATTTGCCTTCATTCAGGAAAAAAAAAAGATGTATTTGCCGCCATCTGGTGGCTATATTGAGATTTGCCATACAGATATGATACCTTGCTCTATCCCCATTATTAAATTTTGTGACAAGGGGGAAGCCATTCAAAGGACATTCCTGCAGAAAAAAGATGGCTCATTCTAAAAACATCTTGTCTAAAAGAAGAATTAGCCAGGAATCTTGCTTATTTGTCAGTCAAAGGAAATCACATTCAAGCAGAAGAGTTTACCAGGATAGATCATACCTGAATCGCTGACACACTCCGCATCATTACGGATGTCTGCCAAGGATTGATTCACTTCCTTTGTAATAGTCTCCATCTGCTGCTGGATTGTTTCCTCATTATTCTTTATTTGTACGTGGAAGATGACTTTATGTTCCACAATAATGCTGCCATTCCTAAGAGAACAATGAAGGAAGAGCAATTCCTCAGGTGCTGAACTACCCTTTATTGCTCCATGAAGATATGCTACAGACTGTTATAACCCCACCCCTTTCCTCCATCAAATGCAAAATGAACTAGTACTTCTACTCCATTTCTACTCTATTTAATCCACACAACAGTTTTCCGAGAGAGCTTAGAATAAAAGTTCAAGACTAGGCCAAAGTACCTCTGGAAGTTTCATAACTGAGTGGGATTTCAACCTGGACTTTAGTCCAATTCTAACTGCTTTAACTTGCAAGAACATTTTTCATCCCCTCAGATGTTTCCTGGAATACATGGTGACTGAAAGTATATATAAAACATGCTCAGGCCCTGGTCTATCCACATTGTTAAAAAAAGAAATCTGAAGAGAAGTTCCTTAAACCAAAAAAGAGAATCCACAATGGGAGAAAAGTTCTACCCATATTTAAGTTCACTTGATGGCTCATCATCCCAAAGAATAAATTAGTCTCTTTCTAGATACCCACTTCATTCGTAAGATCTCCACATCATGGTATCCAGGGACACCACCATAAACACCTTTCATCTATAAGATAGAAAAAGTAAAAGAAAATCTTCATAAACAACGAAATCTATGCCAGGGAAGAGGCTTGAATCAGAAGCAAGCCTCCTAAAGCATTGAGTATGTGGTCTGTGCTATGTCTTGTCTAATTTTCTATCTGAAGAAAGATGAAAATCCAAGAAGCAAATTTTTGATTGGGAAGAAGATACTTTCCTGGTATGAATTAGGACAGCTGACCTTAGTTAAAGAAGAGGGTAAGATACATTACAGTGAAATGGTGACATTGATCAAATGTAGGCTATTTCCTTGATCAATCTTACCTCCTTTTTAAACTGAGCCTGAATTTCCTGAGAATAGCTAGAGTTTAAGTCTTCCAGAGATTTGTTGTACTCTTTGTTAGTAACTTTCACCTGAGCTTCGACAGTAACAGTCACAGATACTAAAAGAGAGGGAAAGAGATATTCATATGAATCTCAACAAGTTACTTCCCTGCAGTGCAAAGGAATTCTAAAATGTGACAGGCAAGAGATAAATGTGTTCCCATTCTCCAACACGGTTTCAAATGCCTAAATCCAAAGATCCTCATCTGGTTTGAAAACTCATTTTTGATTTACTGATACATTTTTAAACTCAGAATACTGCTGGAAGGGACCTTGAAGGTCTTTGACTCCAATCCCCTGCTCAGGCAGGAGACTCTATACCATTTCAGACAAGTGACTGTCCAGTCTCTTCTTAAAAACTTCCAATGATGAAGCACCCACAACTTCTGAAGGCAACCAGTTCCACTGGTTAATTGCTCTCCCTGTTAAGAAATTTCTCCTTAATTCCAGGTTGCTTCTCTCCTTGATTAGTTTCCATCACTTCTTGTCTTGCCTTCTGGTGCTTTGGAAAATAAGTTGATCCCCGCTTCTTTGTGGCAGCCCCTCAAATACTGGAATATTGCTATCATGCCACCCCTAGTCCTTTTTTCCTCTAGATCAGGGGTCCCCAATCCCC
This sequence comes from Pantherophis guttatus, assembly GCF_059756535.1. Lineage (NCBI taxonomy): Eukaryota > Metazoa > Chordata > Lepidosauria > Squamata > Colubridae > Pantherophis > Pantherophis guttatus. The sequence goes on along the minus strand of NC_142066.1, from coordinate 61,064,662 downwards.
AGTCCATGGACCTGCAGCACGCCACAAACAAACAAACAAAACCCCATCAGTGGGATGCAGGAAGCGTGTGAAACCATGCCCCTTCTGGTCTGCAGAAAAACCTCCCTCCACAGAAACAATCCCTGATACCCAAAAAGTTGGGGGCCAGTGCTCTAGACTAGCCGTACCCATATCCTGCAATTGTTCCTCATATGTTTTTGTCTCTGAACCTTAGAATCATCTTAGTTGCTCTTTTCTGCACTTTTTCCAAAGTCTCTTTTTATAATGTGGTGACCAAAACTGGATGCAATATTCCAGGTGTGGTCTTACTAAGGTTTCATAAAGCAGTACTAATACTTCATGATTCTATGCCTCTGTTTATACAACCAAGGATTGTATTAGATTTTTTGGCTGCTGCCATACACTGCTGGCTCATATTTAGGTAATTGTGTACTAGGACTCCAAGGTTCGTCTCACAGTTACTGTTTTTGAGTCAGGTTTCATCTAATCTTTACTTATACCTTTGGTTTTTCCTGCCTAAGTGTAAAACCTTGTTTTTCTCCCCTTTAAATTCCATTTTGTTGGATAGGGCCCATTGTTTAAGTGTGTCAAGATCCTTTTTGATCCTGAGTTTCTGGGGTGTTGGCTATTCCTGCCAGTTTAGTGAAATCTGCAAATCTGATGAGTTCTCCTTTGATTCCCTCATCTAAGTAATTTATAAAGATACTGAAGAGTACTGGGCCTAAGACAGAATCTTGTACTACCCCACTGCTTCCTACCTGCCATGTAGATGTAGTACCATTAAGGATTACTTGTTGAGTAACATTTGCCAACCAGTTACAAATCCATCTGGTAGTGATGCTGCCTATTCCATATTATTCTAGCTTACCAAAAAGTAGGTTTTGGTCTACTTTATTGAATGTCTTAGTGAAATCTAAGTATACTATGTAGTAGCGGCGAATATCTGTGGCTCGGATGTAGGATAAGGATAGAGGTTCATTCTCGGTACCTATGGGTTGATTTCCGATTGTTTCATTACCAAGCTAGGTAACATCTTCAGGAGAATTTAGGGGATGTCAGTGTTGGTGTTCTAATTATAAAGTCTTAGTGTGATCAGTAGGTCTTCTGATGAGGAGATCACGTCAGGTGAGGATCATGTCAGATCAGGATCTTGTGATGGGTTAGGTATAGGTGACATTGGGTAAGGGTCTTGTATACTAAGTTTGCGATGAATATACTATAAGTATACTATGTCCACAGAATTTTGCTACTCTATTAATTTAGTCACTTTGTCAAAGAATGAAAAAAGATTGGTTTGGCAAAGTCTGTTTTTAATAATCCTGTGCTGTTTCTAGTATTTTTTTTTACATTTTTGAGGCAATCTCAAAATCTCGCCTCCATGATTCTCCTTATATGAAGAAACTGTAGTCAGCACAGAACTGGGATATTTTCTTGGTTATTCATGAGAGCTCCTAGCCATTTGGTGGGAAAACATTAGCTCCTAATTAATTACTTTGGCTTGGAGCTGGCAAACCTATAATAGACCTCTATGAACCATCTTTCCCAGAACCCAGACGGAACTGGGAACGGAGAACTATCTATTTCCCAACAGGTTCCTGGTTTAAGTGGACTATAAAGGAGCTCCTGTCAAGCCACATTTCTTCCATATGCAATCTCCTTATTCTAGTATGATAATCCAACATATCTGAAAGGAAGAATTTGTTTTAGGCTGCCATCAGGAAATCACGCTCTCCCTGGTTGTACTTACATTCAGGGATTGGAATTTCACCCCAGAGGAACTCACACTTGGGTCCATAGAAGAAATCGTCATTACAGAGGCACTTGGTTCCATCATAGGTTCCACCATTCTGGCATAACTCTGGAACAGAAAAGTCCCCTTATACAGATCTAATTTGAAAGTTACGATCAATGCAGCAATTTACATAGAAATATAATTCTTTATCACAGTATGCATGTATAAAAAATAAACAATGCAGCAGATAAATGAAGTGAGTTTACAAGCGTTCATATGACGCCAAATTGCTCCTCACTCTTTCAGCCTCTAACGTGACATTAGCTGACAGGAAGGATGGAGAGGCTGATCATTTTTAAGCAATGAAGTAGAAAATGAAATAAATGCAATTAAGAATTTTTTTAGTTTAAAAAAATTCTTGCCTTTTTTCATTAGACAAACATTCTCTTCATCATTTTTAAATGTTTGTTGATCTGAATCAGTTCTGACCTTCCTTTCTTAAGATACTAACACTGCAATGCAATTATTCAAATACGTACAAAGATCTTAATCACAAACAGTTGTCTCCAGAGGAGCATTGGAGAGAGAGTTCTGCATAACAGCCCTCCTTCAAACCAAAATTTGGCAAGACCAGATTAAAAACAATTCTGTGAATATGAAGTAATCTGCACAAACCCATTAATGATTGGTGCTCCCTTACTTTAGAACTTGGCACAAGGCAGCCATGTCCCAAAGGAGGTGTCCATCCTCCTAATCTCCCAGAACAGATGGCAGCTTCCTGTGGACTTTCAGCTGCTGTGAAATATCACTCTCAGCTACCCCAGACACGATCCCCAGTAGTAGGAGATGAGGGAGTAGTCACTAAATAGGGAAAGCCGGAAATATCATTCTCAGATTATGGAGGGAGAATCACCTCATATGATTATACTTCTGTCACAGGCACATTTACAAGGGATAATGTCAATGGTATCATTTGATAGAAATGTGATGAATAGTAGTAATCCCATTCATACTCAATCTGCCCTAAACTGAGGCCATTCTAAAAAAAGTAGAACATCCAGGCTGTGCTTCAGACCAAAAGTCACCATAGTTTGATCACAGGAAAGGAAAAATTGCCATGACTTTTGAAAAATTTAAAATAGGAATAACCAAACATATAGATCAAATGAAAACTGATACTTACCACTGGTGGTAGTTCTGGTAGTACTCTTGACAGTAGTAGCTTTGGTAGTCGAAGTGGTAGTGGAAGGCCTGCTAGTACTCTTGGCAGTAGTAGTTTTGGTAGTAGAAGGGCTGATAGTAATCTTGGAAATAGTAGTTTTGGTAGTGGAAGGACTGGTAGTAATCCTGGCCGTAGTAGTTTTGGTAGTGGAAGGACTGGTAGTAATCTTGGCAGTAGTAGTTTTGGGAGTGGAAGGGCTGGTAGTAATCTTGGCCGTAGTAGTTTTGGTAGTGGAAGGACTGGTAGTAATCTTGGCAGTAGTAGTTTTGGGAGTGGAAGGGCTGCTACTACTCTTGGAAATAGTAGTTTTGGCAGCGGAAGGACTGGTAGTAATCTTGGCCGTAGTAGTTTTGGGAATGGAAGGGCTGGTAGTATTCTTGGCAATTGTAGTATTCGTAGTGGAAGGGCTGCTATTACTCTTCTCAGTAGTAGCTATGGTAGTGGAAGGACTGATAGTAATCTTGGCAGCAGTTATGGTAGTGGAATGGCTGGTAGTACTCTTCTCAGTAGTAGTTTTGGGAGTAGAAGGGTTGTTAGTATTCTTGGTAATAGTAGTTTTTGGAGTGGAAGGACTGGTAGTAATCTTGGCAGTAGTAGTTTTGGGAGTGGAAGGGCTGGCAGTACTCTTGGGAATTGTAGTATTCGTAGTGGAAGGGCTACTAGTACTCTTCTCAGTAGTAGCTATGGTAGTGGAAGGACTGGTAGTAATCTTGGCAGCAGATATGGTAGTGGAATGGCTGGTAGTACTCTTCTCAGTAGTAGTTTTGGGAGTAGAAGGGTTGTTAGTATTCTTGGTAATAGTAGTTTTTGGAGTGGAAGGACTGGTAGTAATCTTGGCAGTAGTAGTTTTGGGAGTGGAAGGGCTGGCAGTACCCTTGGCAATTGTAGTATTCGTAGTGGAAGGGCTACTAGTACTCTTCTCAGTAGTAGTTATGGTAGTGGTAGGACTGGTAGTAATTTTGGCAGTAGTTATGATAGTGGAATGGCTGGTAGTACTCTTCCCAGTAGTAGTTATGGTAGTGAAAAGGCTGCTAGTACTCTTGGCAATTATAGTTTCCATAGTGGAAGGGCTGCTAGTAATCTTGACAGAAGTAGTTTTGGTAGTGGAAGGGCCGGTAGTACTCTTCTCAGTAGTAGTTATGGTAGCGGAAGAGCTGCTAGTAATCTTAACAGTAGTAGTTTTGGGAGTGGAAGGACTGCTACTACTCTTGATAACGGTAGTTTTGGGAGTGGAAGGACTGTTAATAATCTTGGCAGTAGTAGTTTTGGGAGTGGAAATGCTGGTAGTACTCTTGGCAATTGTAGTATTTGTAGTGGAAGGGCTGGTAGTACTCTTTGCAGTAGTAGTTCTAGTAGTGAAAGGGCTGCTTGTACTCTTGGCAATTGTAGTTTTTGTAGTGGAACGGGTGCTAGTACTCTCAGTAGTAGTTAGGGTAGTGGAAGTGCTGCTGGTACTCTTGGTAATACTAGTTTTGGGAGTGGAAGGACTGGTAGTAAACTTGGCAGTAGTAGTTTTGGTAGTGGAAGGGCTGGTAGTACTGTTCTCACTAGTAGCTATGGTAGTGGAAGGGCTGATAGTACTTTTGGCAACTGTAGTTTTCATAGTTGAGGAGCTGGTAGTACCCTTATGAGAAGTAGTTATGGCAGTGGAAGGGCTGCTAGTAATCTGGGCCATAGTAGTTTTGGAAGTGAAAGGGCTGGTAGTAATCTTGGCTGTAGTAGTTTTGTTAGTGGAGGAATCTGTGGGATCAATGACTGTACTTCCCTCGCTATCGGTGAGGCCTGTGTTTGCGGTGCTGCTCAGTGTTTCACCGCAAGGAGAAGTCATGAAAGCTGTGGTTGCATTGACATCGGTTAAGGTGGGACTGCTATAGGTTGGGAAGCCTGGGGTTTCTGCAGTTAAAGGACTTGGGGAAGGTGTGCTAGGATTGACATCACCCGTGGTGGCGCTGGGCGCTTTTGCAGAAGTGAGTATTTCACCCGACACAGCACTCGTGGACGCTATGCTCGTTACGTTGCTTGGTGACGTGCTTGCAGATGTTGAGCGGCTGAGATCTGTACCCGAGCTGGATGTTTCCCGCCCAGCAGATGTTGTACTCGTGATGGTGGTGGAGAAATCAGTTAAGGTTCTAGTGGAATCCGATGAGGAGGTAGGACTTTCAGGTGAGAGGGATGTAGTGGAAGGACTGCTGGTAATCTTGGCAGTAGTAGTTTTGGTAGTGGAAGGACTGGTAGTAATCTTAGCTGTAGTAGATTTGGTAGTGGAGGAATCGGTGGGATCAATGACTGTACTTCCCTCTTTGTCGGTGAGGCCTGTGTTTGCGGTGCTGGTCGGTGTTTCACCGCGAGGAGAAGTCATGAAAGCTGTGGTTGTATTGACATCGGTAACAGTGGGGCTGCTATAGGTTGGGAAGCCTGGGGTATCTGTAGTTAAAGGACTTTGGGAAGGTGTGCTAGGATTGACATCACTCGTGGTGGAGCTGGGGGCTTTTGCAGAAGTGAGTATTTCACCCGACACAGCACTCGTGGACGCTATGCTCGTTACGTTGCTCGGTGACGTGCTTGCAGATGTTGAGCGGCTGATATCTGTACCCGAGCTGGATGTTTCCCGCCCAGCAGATGTTGTACTCGTGATGGTGGTGGAGAAATCAGTTAAGGTTCTAGTGGAATCCGATGAGGAGGTAGGACTTTCAGGTGAGAGGGATGTAGTTAAAGCGTTGTCGATGGTGCTTTCTCTCCCGGTGCTGTCGAGCGTGGTCAGGGAGGTGTGCGTTTCCCCCAAGGGAGTATTTCCGGATGGGGTTCTGGTAGCCACATGAGCCGTTGTGGAACTCGTTGGGGTTAAGTGGCTGTGCGCCGTTGCGGGGGTCCGTGTCTCAACTGAGGTAGTCGAGACCGTAGCCAGGGTGGTTCCGATATCATTCCCTGTGGGAGACGTACTTGGTAGAGGGCTGTCTGTTTTCTCTGAAGGAGCAGTGGTTGAAGCTGTGTGTCTACTGGCTTGCATCCCTGTGGTCCTGAGCGATGTTGAGGGAGTGTGTGTTTCATCCAAGGGAGCACTTGTGGAAGCTATGCTTGCAGTGGCATCCCTCATTGTTGTGGTGGGCTCCGCTGAGGGCCTTTCTGAGGATGCAGAGTTATGGGTTGCAGTGGAGGGAGAGGTGGAGAAAGCTGCCTTTGTGGTGACATTGCTGAAGGCGCTGCTGGTATGGTATGAAGAAGTGTAGGATTGCTCGGAGAGGGTCCCTGTCAAAGCTGTGCTTCCAGCGACCTCATTCCCTGTGGGGCTGGTCATGGTTGGTGAGAGCTGTGCTCCTGCCGAGGGAGTACTTGCGGATGCGGGTTTTGAAGTGACATCACTTGCTGTGCCAGCGGCATTTTCTGGTGCACTGTGTGCTGTTGCGGAACTGAGTGTCTCGGAAGAGAGAGTGCTTGTGGATGGGATGGTTTCAGGGGAATCATTCATGGTGGTATCGGCCCGGGAGGGGGGACTCTGTGTTATATGCGAAGGAGAAGTTGTGAAAGCTGAGTCTAGAGTCCCATTGTCCCCCGACATGCTGAATGTTGTGAAGCTCGGCGTTGTCCCAGGGAGGGTACTAGGGGAAAGCACGTCTACAGTCCCCTCGCTGAGGCTGGTACTGATCTGCGTCGACCTGCTGGCACTTGATGTACGGGTATATCCTTCCCCTGAGAGTGAGGTCGATGCTGCTTGAGGACTGACATCAGTTATGGTGCTGCTGGCTTCCGCAGAAGGGCTTGGTTTCTCCTGGGAGGGTGTCCTTGTTGGAGCTGGAGTTGCAGTGACATGGGTTCCTATGGTGCTGCCATTTTCTGTTTGATCTGCGGGAGAATCGGTGGAATCAATGACTGTACTTCCCTCGTTGTCGGTGACGCCTGTGTTTGCGGTGCTGTTCAGTGTTTCACCGCGAGGGGAAGTCATGAAAGCTGTGGTTGTATTGACATCGGTAACAGTGGGGCTGCTATAGGTTGGGAAGCCTGGGGTTTCTGTAGTTAAAGGAGTTTGGGAAGGTGTGCTAGGATTGACATCACCCGTGGTGGCGCTGGGCGCTTTTGCAGAAGTGAGTATTTCACCCGACACAGCACTCGTGGACGCTATGCTCGTTACGTTGCTCGGTGACGTGCTTGCAGATGTTGAGCGGCTGAGATCTGTACCCGAGCTGGATGTTTCCCGCCCAGCAGATGTTGTACTCGTGATGGTGGTGGAGAAATCAGTTAAGGTTCTAGTGGAATCCGATGAGGAGGTAGGACTTTCAGGTGAGAGGGATGTAGTGGAAGGACTGCTGGTAATCTTGGCAGTAGTAGTTTTGGTAGTGGAAGGACTGGTAGTAATCTTAGCTGTAGTAGATTTGGTAGTGGAGGAATCGGTGGGATCAATGACTGTACTTCCCTCTTTGTCGGTGAGGCCTGTGTTTGCGGTGCTGGTCGGTGTTTCACCGCGAGGAGAAGTCATGAAAGCTGTGGTTGTATTGACATCGGTAACAGTGGGGCTGCTATAGGTTGGGAAGCCTGGGGTATCTGTAGTTAAAGGACTTTGGGAAGGTGTGCTAGGATTGACATCACTCGTGGTGGAGCTGGGGGCTTTTGCAGAAGTAAGTATTTCACCCGACACAGCACTCGTGGACGCTATGCTCGTTACGTTGCTCGGTGACGTGCTTGCAGATGTTGAGCGGCTGATATCTGTACCCGAGCTGGATGTTTCCCGCCCAGCAGATGTTGTACTCGTGATGGTGGTGGAGAAATCAGTTAAGGTTCTAGTGGAATCCGATGAGGAGGTAGGACTTTCAGGTGAGAGGGATGTAGTTAAAGCGTTGTCGATGGTGCTTTCTCTCCCGGTGCTGTCGAGCGTGGTCAGGGAGGTGTGCGTTTCCCCCAAGGGAGTATTTCCGGATGGGGTTCTGGTAGCCACATGAGCCGTTGTGGAACTCGTTGGGGTTAAGTGGCTGTGCGCCGTTGCGGGGGTCCGTGTCTCAACTGAGGTAGTCGAGACCGTAGCCAGGGTGGTTCCGATATCATTCCCTGTGGGAGACGTACTTGGTAGAGGGCTGTCTGTTTTCTCTGAAGGAGCAATGGTTGAAGCTGTGTGTCTACTGGCTTGCATCCCTGTGGTCCTGAGCGATGTTGAGGGAGTGTGTGTTTCATCCAAGGGAGCACTTGTGGAAGCTATGCTTGCAGTGGCATCCCTCATTGTTGTGGTGGGCTCCGCTGAGGGCCTTTCTGAGGATGCAGAGTTATGGGTTGCAGTGGAGGGAGAGGTGGAGAAAGCTGCCTTTGTGGTGACATTGCTGAAGGCGCTGCTGGTATGGTATGAAGAAGTGTAGGATTGCTCGGAGAGGGTCCCTGTCAAAGCTGTGCTTCCAGCGACCTCATTCCCTGTGGGGCTGGTCATGGTTGGTGAGAGCTGTGCTCCTGCCGAGGGAGTACTTGCGGATGCGGGTTTTGAAGTGACATCACTTGCTGTGCCAGCGGCATTTTCTGGTGCACTGTGTGCTGTTGCGGAACTGAGTGTCTCGGAAGAGAGAGTGCTTGTGGATGGGATGGTTTCAGGGGAATCATTCATGGTGGTATCGGCCCGGGAGGGGGGACTCTGTGTTATATGCGAAGGAGAAGTTGTGAAAGCTGAGTCTAGAGTCCCATTGTCCCCCGACATGCTGAATGTTGTGAAGCTCGGCGTTGTCCCAGGGAGGGTACTAGGGGAAAGCACGTCTACAGTCCCCTCGCTGAGGCTGGTACTGATCTGCGTCGACCTGCTGGCACTTGATGTACGGGTATATCCTTCCCCTGAGAGTGAGGTCGATGCTGCTTGAGGACTGACATCAGTTATGGTGCTGCTGGCTTCCGCAGAAGGGCTTGGTTTCTCCTGGGAGGGTGTCCTTGTTGGAGCTGGAGTTGCAGTGACATGGGTTCCTATGGTGCTGCCATTTTCTGTTTGATCTGCGGGAGAATCGGTGGAATCAATGACTGTACTTCCCTCGTTGTCGGTGACGCCTGTGTTTGCGGTGCTGTTCAGTGTTTCACCGCGAGGGGAAGTCATGAAAGCTGTGGTTGTATTGACATCGGTAACAGTGGGGCTGCTATAGGTTGGGAAGCCTGGGGTTTCTGTAGTTAAAGGAGTTTGGGAAGGTGTGCTAGGATTGACATCACCCGTGGTGGCGCTGGGCGCTTTTGCAGAAGTGAGTATTTCACCCGACACAGCACTCGTGGATGCTATGCTCGTCACGTTGCTCGGTGAGGTGCTTGCAGATGTTGAGCGGCTGAGATCTGTATCCGAGCTGGATGTTTCCCACACGGCAGATGTTGTACTCGTGATGGTGGTGGAGAAATCGGTTAAGGTTCTAGTGGAATCCAATGAGGAGGTAGAACTTTCAGGTGAGAGGGATGTAGTGGAAGGACTGCTGGTAATCTTGGCAGTAGTAGTTTTGGTAGTGGAAGGACTGGTAGTAATCTTAGCTGTAGTAGATTTGGTAGTGGAGGAATCGGTGGGATCAATGACTGTACTTCCCTCTTTGTCGGTGAGGCCTGTGTTTGCGGTGCTGGTCGGTGTTTCACCGCGAGGAGAAGTCATGAAAGCTGTGGTTGTATTGACATCAGTAACAGTGGGGCTGCTATAGGTTGGGAAGCCTGGGGTATCTGTAGTTAAAGGACTTTGGGAAGGTGTGCTAGGATTGACATCACTCGTGGTGGAGCTGGGGGCTTTTGCAGAAGTGAGTATTTCACCCGACACAGCACTCGTGGACGCTATGCTTGTTACGTTGCTCGGTGACGTGCTTGCAGATGTTGAGCGGCTGATATCTGTACCCGAGCTGGATGTTTCCCGCCCAGCAGATGTTGTACTCGTGATGGTGGTGGAGAAATCAGTTAAGGTTCTAGTGGAATCCGATGAGGAGGTAGGACTTTCAGGTGAGAGGGATGTAGTTAAAGCGTTGTCGATGGTGCTTTCTCTCCCGGTGCTGTCGAGCGTGGTCAGGGAGGTGTGCGTTTCCCCCAAGGGAGTATTTCCGGATGGGGTTCTGGTAGCCACATGAGCCGTTGTGGAACTCGTTGGGGTTAAGTGGCTGTGCGCCGTTGCGGGGGTCCGTGTCTCAACTGAGGTAGTCGAGACCGTAGCCAGGGTGGTTCCGATATCATTCCCTGTGGGAGACGTACTTGGTAGAGGGCTGTCTGTTTTCTCTGAAGGAGCAGTGGTTGAAGCTGTGTGTCTACTGGCTTGCATCCCTGTGGTCCTGAGCGATGTTGAGGGAGTGTGTGTTTCATCCAAGGGAGCACTTGTGGAAGCTATGCTTGCAGTGGCATCCCTCATTGTTGTGGTGGGCTCCGCTGAGGGCCTTTCTGAGGATGCAGAGTTATGGGTTGCAGTGGAGGGAGAGGTGGAGAAAGCTGCCTTTGTGGTGACATTGCTGAAGGCGCTGCTGGTATGGTATGAAGAAGTGTAGGATTGCTCGGAGAGGGTCCCTGTCAAAGCTGTGCTTCCAGCGACCGCATTCCCTGTGGGGCTGGTCATGGTTGGTGAGAGCTGTGCTCCTGCCGAGGGAGTACTTGCGGATGCGGGTTTTGAAGTGACATCACTTGCTGTGCCAGCAGCATTTTCTGGTGCACTGTGTGCTGTTGCGGAACTGAGTGTCTCGGAAGAGAGAGTGCTTGTGGATGGGGTGGTTTCAGGGGAATCATTCATGGTGGTATCGGCCTGGGAGGGGGGACTCTGTGTTATATGCGAAGGAGAAGTTGTGAAAGCTGAGTCTAGAGTCCCATTGTCCCCCGACATGCTGAATGTTGTGAAGCTCGGCGTTGTCCCAGGGAGGGTACTAGGGGAAAGCACGTCTACAGTCCCCTCGCTGAGGCTGGTACTGATCTGCGTCGACCTGCTGGCACTTGATGTACGGGTATATCCTTCCCCTGAGAGTGAGGTCGATGCTGCTTGAGGACTGACATCAGTTATGGTGCTGCTGGCTTCCGCAGAAGGGCTTGGTTTCTCCTGGGAGGGTGTCCTTGTTGGAGCTGGAGTTGCAGTGACATGGGTTCCTATGGTGCTGCCATTTTCTGTTTGATCTGCGGGAGAATCGGTGGAATCAATGACTGTACTTCCCTCGTTGTCGGTGAGGCCTGTGTTTGCGGTGCTGTTCAGTGTTTCACCGCGAGGGGAAGTCATGAAAGCTGTGGTTGTATTGACATCGGTAACAGTGGGGCTGCTATAGGTTGGGAAGCCTGGGGTTTCTGTAGTTAAAGGAGTTTGGGAAGGTGTGCTAGGATTGACATCACCCGTGGTGGCGCTGGGCGCTTTTGCAGAAGTGAGTATTTCACCCGACACAGCACTCGTGGATGCTATGCTCGTCACGTTGCTCGGTGAGGTGCTTGCAGATGTTGAGCGGCTGAGATCTGTATCCGAGCTGGATGTTTCCCGCACGGCAGATGTTGTACTCGTGATGGTGGTGGAGAAATCGGTTAAGGTTCTAGTGGAATCCAATGAGGAGGTAGAACTTTCAGGTGAGAGGGATGTAGTGGAAGGACTGCTGGTAATCTTGGCAGTAGTAGTTTTGGTAGTGGAAGGACTGGTAGTAATCTTAGCTGTAGTAGATTTGGTAGTGGAGGAATTGGTGGGATCAATGACTGTACTTCCCTCTTTGTCGGTGAGGCCTGTGTTTGCGGTGCTGGTCGGTGTTTCACCGCGAGGAGAAGTCATGAAAGCTGTGGTTGTATTGACATCGGTAACAGTGGGGCTGCTATAGGTTGGGAAGCCTGGGGTATCTGTAGTTAAAGGACTTTGGGAAGGTGTGCTAGGATTGACATCACTCGTGGTGGAGCTGGGGGCTTTTGCAGAAGTGAGTATTTCACCCGACACAGCACTCGTGGACGCTATGCTCGTTACGTTGCTCGGTGACTTGCTTGCAGATGTTGAGCGGCTGATATCTGTACCCGAGCTGGATGTTTCCCGCCCAGCAGATGTTGTACTCGTGATGGTGGTGGAGAAATCAGTTAAGGTTCTAGTGGAATCCGATGAGGAGGTAGGACTTTCAGGTGAGAGGGATGTAGTTAAAGCGTTGTCGATGGTGCTTTCTCTCCCGGTGCTGTCGAGCGTGGTCAGGGAGGTGTGCGTTTCCCCCAAGGGAGTATTTCCAGATGGGGTTCTGGTAGCCACATGAGCCGTTGTGGAACTCGTTGGGGTTAAGTGGCTGTGCGCCGTTGCGGGGGTCCGTGTCTCAACTGAGGTAGTCGAGACCGTAGCCAGGGTGGTTCCGATATCATTCCCTGTGGGAGACGTACTTGGTAGAGGGCTGTCTGTTTTCCCTGAAGGAGCAGTGGTTGAAGCTGTGTGTCTACTGGCTTGCATCCCTGTGGTCCTGAGCGATGTTGAGGGAGTGTGTGTTTCATCCAAGGGAGCACTTGTGGAAGCTATGCTTGCAGTGGCATCCCTCATTGTTGTGGTGGGCTCCGCTGAGGGCCTTTCTGAGGATGCAGAGTTATGGGTTGCAGTGGAGGGAGAGGTAGAGAAAGCTGCCTTTGTGGTGACATTGCTGAAGGCGCTGCTGGTATGGTATGAAGAAGTGTAGGATTGCTCGGAGAGGGTCCCTGTCAAAGCTGTGCTTCCAGCGACCTCATTCCCTGTGGGGCTGGTCATGGTTGGTGAGAGCTGTGCTCCTGCCGAGGGAGTACTTGCGGATGCGGGTTTTGAAGTGACATCACTTGCTGTGCCAGCGGCATTTTCTGGTGCACTGTGTGCTGTTGCGGAACTGAGTGTCTCGGAAGAGAGAGTGCTTGTGGATGGGGTGGTTTCAGGGGAATCATTCATGGTGGTATCGGCCCGGGAGGGGGGACTCTGTGTTATATGCGAAGGAGAAGTTGTGAAAGCTGAGTCTAGAGTCCCATTGTCCCCCGACATGCTGAATGTTGTGAAGCTCGGCGTTGTCCCAGGGAGGGTACTAGGGGAAAGCACGTCTACAGTCCCCTCGCTGAGGCTGGTACTGATCTGCGTCGACCTGCTGGCACTTGATGTACGGGTATATCCTTCCCCTGAGAGTGAGGTCGATGCTGCTTGAGGACTGACATCAGTTATGGTGCTGCTGGCTTCCGCAGAAGGGCTTGGTTTCTCCTGGGAGGCTGTCCTTGTTGGAGCTGGAGTTGCAGTGACATGGGTTCCTATGGTGCTGCCATTTTCTGTTTGATCTGCGGGAGAATCGGTGGAATCAATGACTGTACTTCCCTCGTTGTCGGTGAGGCCTGTGTTTGCGGTGCTGTTCAGTGTTTCACCGCGAGGGGAAGTCATGAAAGCTGTGGTTGTATTGACATCGGTAACAGTGGGGCTGCTATAGGTTGGGAAGCCTGGGGTTTCTGTAGTTAAAGGAGTTTGGGAAGGTGTGCTAGGATTGACATCACCCGTGGTGGCGCTGGGCGCTTTTGCAGAAGTGAGTATTTCACCCGACACAGCACTCGTGGATGCTATGCTCGTCACGTTGCTCGGTGAGGTGCTTGCAGATGTTGAGCGGCTGAGATCTGTATCCGAGCTGGATGTTTCCCACACGGCAGATGTTGTACTCGTGATGGTGGTGGAGAAATCGGTTAAGGTTCTAGTGGAATCCAATGAGGAGGTAGAACTTTCAGGTGAGAGGGATGTAGTGGAAGGACTGCTGGTAATCTTGGCAGTAGTAGTTTTGGTAGTGGAAGGACTGGTAGTAATCTTAGCTGTAGTAGATTTGGTAGTGGAGGAATCGGTGGGATCAATGACTGTACTTCCCTCTTTGTCGGTGAGGCCTGTGTTTGCGGTGCTGGTCGGTGTTTCACCGCGAGGAGAAGTCATGAAAGCTGTGGTTGTATTGACATCGGTAACAGTGGGGCTGCTATAGGTTGGGAAGCCTGGGGTATCTGTAGTTAAAGGACTTTGGGAAGGTGTGCTAGGATTGACATCACTCGTGGTGGAGCTGGGGGCTTTTGCAGAAGTGAGTATTTCACCCGACACAGCACTCGTGGACGCTATGCTTGTTACGTTGCTCGGTGACGTGCTTGCAGATGTTGAGCGGCTGATATCTGTACCCGAGCTGGATGTTTCCCGCCCAGCAGATGTTGTACTCGTGATGGTGGTGGAGAAATCAGTTAAGGTTCTAGTGGAATCCGATGAGGAGGTAGGACTTTCAGGTGAGAGGGATGTAGTTAAAGCGTTGTCGATGGTGCTTTCTCTCCCGGTGCTGTCGAGCGTGGTCAGGGAGGTGTGCGTTTCCCCCAAGGGAGTATTTCCGGATGGGGTTCTGGTAGCCACATGAGCCGTTGTGGAACTCGTTGGGGTTAAGTGGCTGTGCGCCGTTGCGGGGGTCCGTGTCTCAACTGAGGTAGTCGAGACCGTAGCCAGGGTGGTTCCGATATCATTCCCTGTGGGAGACGTACTTGGTAGAGGGCTGTCTGTTTTCTCTGAAGGAGCAGTGGTTGAAGCTGTGTGTCTACTGGCTTGCATCCCTGTGGTCCTGAGCGATGTTGAGGGAGTGTGTGTTTCATCCAAGGGAGCACTTGTGGAAGCTATGCTTGCAGTGGCATCCCTCATTGTTGTGGTGGGCTCCGCTGAGGGCCTTTCTGAGGATGCAGAGTTATGGGTTGCAGTGGAGGGAGAGGTGGAGAAAGCTGCCTTTGTGGTGACATTGCTGAAGGCGCTGCTGGTATGGTATGAAGAAGTGTAGGATTGCTCGGAGAGGGTCCCTGTCAAAGCTGTGCTTCCAGCGACCGCATTCCCTGTGGGGCTGGTCATGGTTGGTGAGAGCTGTGCTCCTGCCGAGGGAGTACTTGCGGATGCGGGTTTTGAAGTGACATCACTTGCTGTGCCAGCAGCATTTTCTGGTGCACTGTGTGCTGTTGCGGAACTGAGTGTCTCGGAAGAGAGAGTGCTTGTGGATGGGGTGGTTTCAGGGGAATCATTCATGGTGGTATCGGCCTGGGAGGGGGGACTCTGTGTTATATGCGAAGGAGAAGTTGTGAAAGCTGAGTCTAGAGTCCCATTGTCCCCCGACATGCTGAATGTTGTGAAGCTCGGCGTTGTCCCAGGGAGGGTACTAGGGGAAAGCACGTCTACAGTCCCCTCGCTGAGGCTGGTACTGATCTGCGTCGACCTGCTGGCACTTGATGTACGGGTATATCCTTCCCCTGAGAGTGAGGTCGATGCTGCTTGAGGACTGACATCAGTTATGGTGCTGCTGGCTTCCGCAGAAGGGCTTGGTTTCTCCTGGGAGGGTGTCCTTGTTGGAGCTGGAGTTGCAGTGACATGGGTTCCTATGGTGCTGCCATTTTCTGTTTGATCTGCGGGAGAATCGGTGGAATCAATGACTGTACTTCCCTCGTTGTCGGTGAGGCCTGTGTTTGCGGTGCTGTTCAGTGTTTCACCGCGAGGGGAAGTCATGAAAGCTGTGGTTGTATTGACATCGGTAACAGTGGGGCTGCTATAGGTTGGGAAGCCTGGGGTTTCTGTAGTTAAAGGAGTTTGGGAAGGTGTGCTAGGATTGACATCACCCGTGGTGGCGCTGGGCGCTTTTGCAGAAGTGAGTATTTCACCCGACACAGCACTCGTGGATGCTATGCTCGTCACGTTGCTCGGTGAGGTGCTTGCAGATGTTGAGCGGCTGAGATCTGTATCCGAGCTGGATGTTTCCCGCACGGCAGATGTTGTACTCGTGATGGTGGTGGAGAAATCGGTTAAGGTTCTAGTGGAATCCAATGAGGAGGTAGAACTTTCAGGTGAGAGGGATGTAGTGGAAGGACTGCTGGTAATCTTGGCAGTAGTAGTTTTGGTAGTGGAAGGACTGGTAGTAATCTTAGCTGTAGTAGATTTGGTAGTGGAGGAATTGGTGGGATCAATGACTGTACTTCCCTCTTTGTCGGTGAGGCCTGTGTTTGCGGTGCTGGTCGGTGTTTCACCGCGAGGAGAAGTCATGAAAGCTGTGGTTGTATTGACATCGGTAACAGTGGGGCTGCTATAGGTTGGGAAGCCTGGGGTATCTGTAGTTAAAGGACTTTGGGAAGGTGTGCTAGGATTGACATCACTCGTGGTGGAGCTGGGGGCTTTTGCAGAAGTGAGTATTTCACCCGACACAGCACTCGTGGACGCTATGCTCGTTACGTTGCTCGGTGACTTGCTTGCAGATGTTGAGCGGCTGATATCTGTACCCGAGCTGGATGTTTCCCGCCCAGCAGATGTTGTACTCGTGATGGTGGTGGAGAAATCAGTTAAGGTTCTAGTGGAATCCGATGAGGAGGTAGGACTTTCAGGTGAGAGGGATGTAGTTAAAGCGTTGTCGATGGTGCTTTCTCTCCCGGTGCTGTCGAGCGTGGTCAGGGAGGTGTGCGTTTCCCCCAAGGGAGTATTTCCAGATGGGGTTCTGGTAGCCACATGAGCCGTTGTGGAACTCGTTGGGGTTAAGTGGCTGTGCGCCGTTGCGGGGGTCCGTGTCTCAACTGAGGTAGTCGAGACCGTAGCCAGGGTGGTTCCGATATCATTCCCTGTGGGAGACGTACTTGGTAGAGGGCTGTCTGTTTTCCCTGAAGGAGCAGTGGTTGAAGCTGTGTGTCTACTGGCTTGCATCCCTGTGGTCCTGAGCGATGTTGAGGGAGTGTGTGTTTCATCCAAGGGAGCACTTGTGGAAGCTATGCTTGCAGTGGCATCCCTCATTGTTGTGGTGGGCTCCGCTGAGGGCCTTTCTGAGGATGCAGAGTTATGGGTTGCAGTGGAGGGAGAGGTAGAGAAAGCTGCCTTTGTGGTGACATTGCTGAAGGCGCTGCTGGTATGGTATGAAGAAGTGTAGGATTGCTCGGAGAGGGTCCCTGTCAAAGCTGTGCTTCCAGCGACCTCATTCCCTGTGGGGCTGGTCATGGTTGGTGAGAGCTGTGCTCCTGCCGAGGGAGTACTTGCGGATGCGGGTTTTGAAGTGACATCACTTGCTGTGCCAGCGGCATTTTCTGGTGCACTGTGTGCTGTTGCAGAACTGAGTGTCTCGGAAGAGAGAGTGCTTGTGGATGGGGTGGTTTCAGGGGAATCATTCATGGTGGTATCGGCCTGGGAGGGGGGACTCTGTGTTATATGCGAAGGAGAAGTTGTGAAAGCTGAGTCTAGAGTCCCATTGTCCCCCGACATGCTGAATGTTGTGAAGCTCGGCGTTGTCCCAGGGAGGGTACTAGGGGAAAGCACGTCTACAGTCCCCTCGCTGAGGCTGGTACTGATCTGCGTCGACCTGCTGGCACTTGATGTACGGGTATATCCTTCCCCTGAGAGTGAGGTCGATGCTGCTTGAGGACTGACATCAGTTATGGTGCTGCTGGCTTCCGCAGAAGGGCTTGGTTTCTCCTGGGAGGCTGTCCTTGTTGGAGCTGGAGTTGCAGTGACATGGGTTCCTATGGTGCTGCCATTTTCTGTTTGATCTGCGGGAGAATTGGTGGAATCAATGACTGTACTTCCCTCGTTGTCGGTGAGGCCTGTGTTTGCGGTGCTGTTCAGTGTTTCACCGCGAGGGGAAGTCATGAAAGCTGTGGTTGTATTGACATCGGTAACAGTGGGGCTGCTATAGGTTGGGAAGCCTGGGGTTTCTGTAGTTAAAGGAGTTTGGGAAGGTGTGCTAGGATTGACATCACCCGTGGTGGCGCTGGGCGCTTTTGCAGAAGTGAGTATTTCACCCGACACAGCACTCGTGGATGCTATGCTCGTCACGTTGCTCGGTGAGGTGCTTGCAGATGTTGAGCGGCTGAGATCTGTATCCGAGCTGGATGTTTCCCACACGGCAGATGTTGTACTCGTGATGGTGGTGGAGAAATCGGTTAAGGTTCTAGTGGAATCCAATGAGGAGGTAGAACTTTCAGGTGAGAGGGATGTAGTGGAAGGACTGCTGGTAATCTTGGCAGTAGTAGTTTTGGTAGTGGAAGGACTGGTAGTAATCTTAGCTGTAGTAGATTTGGTAGTGGAGGAATCGGTGGGATCAATGACTGTACTTCCCTCTTTGTCGGTGAGGCCTGTGTTTGCGGTGCTGGTCGGTGTTTCACCGCGAGGAGAAGTCATGAAAGCTGTGGTTGTATTGACATCGGTAACAGTGGGGCTGCTATAGGTTGGGAAGCCTGGGGTATCTGTAGTTAAAGGACTTTGGGAAGGTGTGCTAGGATTGACATCACTCGTGGTGGAGCTGGGGGCTTTTGCAGAAGTGAGTATTTCACCCGACACAGCACTCGTGGACGCTATGCTCGTTACGTTGCTCGGTGACGTGCTTGCAGATGTTGAGCGGCTGATATCTGTACCCGAGCTGGATGTTTCCCGCCCAGCAGATGTTGTACTCGTGATGGTGGTGGAGAAATCAGTTAAGGTTCTAGTGGAATCCGATGAGGAGGTAGGACTTTCAGGTGAGAGGGATGTAGTTAAAGCGTTGTCGATGGTGCTTTCTCTCCCGGTGCTGTCGAGCGTGGTCAGGGAGGTGTGCGTTTCCCCCAAGGGAGTATTTCCGGATGGGGTTCTGGTAGCCACATGAGCCGTTGTGGAACTCGTTGGGGTTAAGTGGCTGTGCGCCGTTGCGGGGGTCCGTGTCTCAACTGAGGTAGTCGAGACCGTAGCCAGGGTGGTTCCGATATCATTCCCTGTGGGAGACGTACTTGGTAGAGGGCTGTCTGTTTTCTCTGAAGGAGCAATGGTTGAAGCTGTGTGTCTACTGGCTTGCATCCCTGTGGTCCTGAGCGATGTTGAGGGAGTGTGTGTTTCATCCAAGGGAGCACTTGTGGAAGCTATGCTTGCAGTGGCATCCCTCATTGTTGTGGTGGGCTCCGCTGAGGGCCTTTCTGAGGATGCAGAGTTATGGGTTGCAGTGGAGGGAGAGGTGGAGAAAGCTGCCTTTGTGGTGACATTGCTGAAGGCGCTGCTGGTATGGTATGAAGAAGTGTAGGATTGCTCGGAGAGGGTCCCTGTCAAAGCTGTGCTTCCAGCGACCTCATTCCCTGTGGGGCTGGTCATGGTTGGTGAGAGCTGTGCTCCTGCCGAGGGAGTACTTGCGGATGCGGGTTTTGAAGTGACATCACTTGCTGTGCCAGCGGCATTTTCTGGTGCACTGTGTGCTGTTGCGGAACTGAGTGTCTCGGAAGAGAGAGTGCTTGTGGATGGGATGGTTTCAGGGGAATCATTCATGGTGGTATCGGCCTGGGAGGGGGGACTCTGTGTTATATGCGAAGGAGAAGTTGTGAAAGCTGAGTCTAGAGTCCCATTGTCCCCCGACATGCTGAATGTTGTGAAGCTCGGCGTTGTCCCAGGGAGGGTACTAGGGGAAAGCACGTCTACAGTCCCCTCGCTGAGGCTGGTACTGATCTGCGTTGACCTGCTGGCACTTGATGTACGGGTATATCCTTCCCCTGAGAGTGAGGTCGATGCTGCTTGAGGACTGACATCAGTTATGGTGCTGCTGGCTTCCGCAGAAGGGCTTGGTTTCTCCTGGGAGGGTGTCCTTGTTGGAGCTGGAGTTGCAGTGACATGGGTTCCTATGGTGCTGCCATTTTCTGTTTGATCTGCGGGAGAATCGGTGGAATCAATGACTGTACTTCCCTCGTTGTCGGTGAGGCCTGTGTTTGCGGTGCTGTTCAGTGTTTCACCGCGAGGGGAAGTCATGAAAGCTGTGGTTGTATTGACATCGGTAACAGTGGGGCTGCTATAGGTTGGGAAGCCTGGGGTTTCTGTAGTTAAAGGAGTTTGGGAAGGTGTGCTAGGATTGACATCACCCGTGGTGGCGCTGGGCGCTTTTGCAGAAGTGAGTATTTCACCCGACACAGCACTCGTGGACGCTATGCTCGTTACGTTGCTCGGTGACGTGCTTGCAGATGTTGAGCGGCTGAGATCTGTACCCGAGCTGGATGTTTCCCGCCCAGCAGATGTTGTACTCGTGATGGTGGTGGAGAAATCAGTTAAGGTTCTAGTGGAATCCGATGAGGAGGTAGGACTTTCAGGTGAGAGGGATGTAGTGGAAGGACTGCTGGTAATCTTGGCAGTAGTAGTTTTGGTAGTGGAAGGACTGGTAGTAATCTTAGCTGTAGTAGATTTGGTAGTGGAGGAATCGGTGGGATCAATGACTGTACTTCCCTCTTTGTCGGTGAGGCCTGTGTTTGCGGTGCTGGTCGGTGTTTCACCGCGAGGAGAAGTCATGAAAGCTGTGGTTGTATTGACATCGGTAACAGTGGGGCTGCTATAGGTTGGGAAGCCTGGGGTATCTGTAGTTAAAGGACTTTGGGAAGGTGTGCTAGGATTGACATCACTCGTGGTGGAGCTGGGGGCTTTTGCAGAAGTAAGTATTTCACCCGACACAGCACTCGTGGACGCTATGCTCGTTACGTTGCTCGGTGACGTGCTTGCAGATGTTGAGCGGCTGATATCTGTACCCGAGCTGGATGTTTCCCGCCCAGCAGATGTTGTACTCGTGATGGTGGTGGAGAAATCAGTTAAGGTTCTAGTGGAATCCGATGAGGAGGTAGGACTTTCAGGTGAGAGGGATGTAGTTAAAGCGTTGTCGATGGTGCTTTCTCTCCCGGTGCTGTCGAGCGTGGTCAGGGAGGTGTGCGTTTCCCCCAAGGGAGTATTTCCGGATGGGGTTCTGGTAGCCACATGAGCCGTTGTGGAACTCGTTGGGGTTAAGTGGCTGTGCGCCGTTGCGGGGGTCCGTGTCTCAACTGAGGTAGTCGAGACCGTAGCCAGGGTGGTTCCGATATCATTCCCTGTGGGAGACGTACTTGGTAGAGGGCTGTCTGTTTTCTCTGAAGGAGCAGTGGTTGAAGCTGTGTGTCTACTGGCTTGCATCCCTGTGGTCCTGAGCGATGTTGAGGGAGTGTGTGTTTCATCCAAGGGAGCACTTGTGGAAGCTATGCTTGCAGTGGCATCCCTCATTGTTGTGGTGGGCTCCGCTGAGGGCCTTTCTGAGGATGCAGAGTTATGGGTTGCAGTGGAGGGAGAGGTGGAGAAAGCTGCCTTTGTGGTGACATTGCTGAAGGCGCTGCTGGTATGGTATGAAGAAGTGTAGGATTGCTCGGAGAGGGTCCCTGTCAAAGCTGTGCTTCCAGCGACCTCATTCCCTGTGGGGCTGGTCATGGTTGGTGAGAGCTGTGCTCCTGCCGAGGGAGTACTTGCGGATGCGGGTTTTGAAGTGACATCACTTGCTGTGCCAGCGGCATTTTCTGGTGCACTGTGTGCTGTTGCGGAACTGAGTGTCTCGGAAGAGAGAGTGCTTGTGGATGGGGTGGTTTCAGGGGAATCATTCATGGTGGTATCGGCCTGGGAGGGGGGACTCTGTGTTATATGCGAAGGAGAAGTTGTGAAAGCTGAGTCTAGAGTCCCATTGTCCCCCGACATGCTGAATGTTGTGAAGCTCGGTGTTGTCCCAGGGAGGGTACTAGGGGAAAGCACGTCTACAGTCCCCTCGCTGAGGCTGGTACTGATCTGCGTCGACCTGCTGGCACTTGATGTACGGGTATATCCTTCCCCTGAGAGTGAGGTCGATGCTGCTTGAGGACTGACATCAGTTATGGTGCTGCTGGCTTCCGCAGAAGGGCTTGGTTTCTCCTGGGAGGGTGTCCTTGTTGGAGCTGGAGTTGCAGTGACATGGGTTCCTATGGTGCTGCCATTTTCTGTTTGATCTGCGGGAGAATCGGTGGAATCAATGACTGTACTTCCCTCGTTGTCGGTGAGGCCTGTGTTTGCGGTGCTGTTCAGTGTTTCACCGCGAGGGGAAGTCATGAAAGCTGTGGTTGTATTGACATCGGTAACAGTGGGGCTGCTATAGTTTGGGAAGCCTGGGGTTTCCTTAGTTAAAGGACTTGGGGAAGGTGTGCTAGGATTGACATCACCCGTGGTGGTGCTGGGGGCTTTTGCAGAAGTGAGTATTTCACCCGACACAGCACTCGTGGGCGCTATGCTCGTCACGTTGCTTGGTGAGGTGCTTGCAGATGTTGTGTGGCTGAGATCGGTATCCGAGCTGGATGTTTCCCGCCCGGCAGATGTTGTACTCGTGATGGTGGTGGAGAAATCAGTTAAGGTTCTAGTGGAATCCGATGAGAAGGTAGGACTTTCAGGTGAGAGGGATGTAGTGGAAGGACTGGTAGTAATCTTGGCATTAGTAGTTTTGGTAGTGGAAGGGTTGGTAGTAATTTTGGCAATAGTAGTTTTGGTAGTGGAAATACTGCTGATAATCTTGACAGTAGTACTTTTGGTAGTGGAAGGACTGGTAGTACTCTTGGCAATTGTAGTATTCAAAGTGGAAGAGATATTAGTACTCTTCTTAGTAGTAGTTATGGTAGTAGTAGGATGGGTACTAATCTTGGCAGTAATTATGGTAGTGGAATGGCTGGTAGTACTCTTCTTAGTAGTAGGTATGGTAGTGGAAGGGCTGCTAGTACTCTTGGAAATAGTAGTTTTTGGAGTGTAAGGACTGGTAGTAATCTTGGCAGTAGTAGTTTTGGTCGTGGAAGGACTGGTAGTAATCTTGGCAGTAGTAGTTTTGGTAGTGGAAGGGCTGCTAGTAATCTTGGCAGTAATAGTTTCGGTAGTGGAAGGGCTGGTAGTAATCCTGGGAATAGTAGTTTTGTTAGTGGAACGGCTGGTAGTAGTAGTTATGGCAGTGAAAGGGCTGGTAGTAATCTTGGAAGTAGTAGTTTTGTTTGTGGAAGGACTGGTAGTAATCTTGGCAGTAGTAGCTTCGGTAGTGGAAGGGCTGCTAGTAATCTTGGCACTAGTAGATTCGGTTGTGGAAGGGCTGATAGTAATCCTGGGAATATTAGTTTTGGTAGTGAAAGGGCTGGTAGTACTCTTGGCAATTGTAGTATTCGTAGTGGAAGGGCTACTAGTACTCTTCTCAGTAGTAGTTATGGTAGTGGTAGGACTGGTAGTAATCTTGGCAGCAGTTATGGTAGTGGAAGGACTGGTAGTAATCATGGGAATAGTAGTTTTGCTAGTGGAGGGGCTGGTAGTAATCTTGGCCGTAGTAGTTTTGGTAGTGGAAGGACTGGTAGTAATCATGGCAGTAGTAGTTTTGGGAGTGGAAGAGTTGCTACTACTCTTGTGAATAATAGTTTTGGCAGCGGAAGGACTTGTAGTGATCTTGGCTGTAATAGTTTTGGGAGTAGAAGGGCTGGTAGTACTCTTGGCAATTGTAGTATTCGTAGTGGAAGGGCTGCTAGTACTCTTCTCAGTAGTAGCTATGGTAGTGGAAGGACTGGTAGTAATCTTGGCAGTAATTATAGTAGTGGAATGGCTGGTAGTACTCTTCTTAGTAGTAGGTATGGTAGTGGAAGGGCTGCTAGTACTTTTGGAAATAGTAGTTTTTGGAGTGGATGGACTGGTAGTAATCTTGGCAGTAGTAGTTTTGGGAGTGGAAGGGCTGGTAGTACTATTGGCAATTGTAGTATTCGTAGTGGAAGGGGTACTAGTATTCTCAGTAGTAGTTATGGTATTGGAAGGGCTCCTAGTTCTCTTGGCAATTGTAGTTTTTGTAGTGTAATATCCGCTAGTACTCTCAGTAGTAGTTAGCGTAGTGGAAGGACTGGTAGTAAACTTGGCAGTAGTAGTTTTGGTAGTGGAAGGGATGGTAATAATTTTGGGAATAATAGTTTTCCCAAGATTTCCCCTGAGATCTGTGTCTGAACTGTTTGTTTTATGACTTTCAGATATTGTACGTGTGAAATTTTCACTTAAGGTTCCTGGGGAATTCGGTGAGTAAGTATGAATTGTAGGTGAGAGTGATGCTTTTAAAACTGTGTCTTTGTTGATATCACCCGCGACTGTGTCAAATTTGTTCTGGGAGGAGTGCATTTCCCCCAAGGATTTCTTTCCAGATGGATTTTTGGTAGCTTTAAGAACTTTTTTGGAATTTGTTGTAGTATTCACATGATTAGTGGTTTCATTGGAGTGCTTTTTTGACTTGTGTGTTTCACTTAACACATCTCGTTTGGGCTCTATGCTATCTTTTGCCCTTGAAGGAGCACTTTTTGAAGCTTTGTGCTTACTAGCTTTAATCAATGTGGTGCTGAGCGTTATTGACGGAGTGCGTCTTTCACCCAAAGCAGTTCTTATGGAGTCTGTGCTTTTAGTGGCTTTATTCGCCTTTTTGCCGATCTTCGTTGAGGGGAAAATTGTAGTGCTATGGGTTTCAGCAAAAGGAGGGGTATTTTTATTTGTTTTTGTCGTGACATCATTGAAGGTGTCACTGGTGTGGCGTGCACTCTTCGTGGGGTTGAGCGTAGTTGGTGAGAGTTTTGCTTCTGCTGTGGAAGAAATTTATTAGATTTGTTGTTATCTCAGAAGTTATTATAGGTTTCATATATTTGTCAGTTCTGAGATGTTATTTTATATGGAATTTTTTCAGGTTCCAGGGTTATTATGGCAAGATGGTTAGACATATAAATCTAATTGTATACATAAACATTAAATAGGATTCCAGTGAAATATATGTTGGGGCTAGAAGAAAACCTGATTTCCATGACTGTTTGATCAATAATAGTTTTACTGCTTATTTCTATGCAAGGATGTGCACATTTCAAAACTGAGTGAAGATTCTTATTCTCCCTCATTCTTATTGTTGCAGTCATGGTAGAGACTGTACAAACTCACTAGCAAGACTGATAAAAAATAGAATAATCCAACTTGTTTATAAGAAATGTATCCAGAATTTGTATTGGTGATCAGGATATAGTCTCTGAAGCCATACATAGACCTATAAACCAGAGCATGGTGGCATGTATGCAAATATTCTTCATTGCACACTGATGAAATGGACATGCAATAATCTATGCACTATTAACCAAGAGCAACTCAGTTGGCCAAGATGCCCCCTATAATTGTTAATCTGTGATTCATTTGGACTCTATATGGTAATATACATTTTATTATCTTCATTAATGACTCTGCTAGATACACCGGAATTTTTCTAATGAAATGGAGAAGTGAGATGCTGGAGAAATTCCATGAATGTGGTAGCAGCAAGTAATATATTTCATTGTAAATTCATGATCTCAACTGAGAATGGAATAGAGTTCATGATCAAAAAAATGTAAGGATAGTTCATTAGCTCTTTTCCAGGCCTTTGGTACTTCCCTAGTGCTCCAGGATCTTTGAAAGACATGGTTCATTGATTTTGAGATCACATCTGCCAGCTCCTTCAGGATCAGATGGATTACATCCCAGAGTTCTGAAGGAGCTCACTGATCTCAAAACCATTGAATCATATTTTCCAAAGATCCTGGAACTATCAGAGAACTGGAAAAGAGCAAATGTAGATCCTACCCAGAGGTGGGCTGCTACTGGTTTGCACCGGTTCTCCAGAACCGGATGTTAATTTTCTGAGCAGTTTGGAGAACCAGTTGTTGGAAGAAATCTTTTCCCACTTTACAGGGCTAATCCTGCAAGAGGGGCAGGAAGAAAACATTCTGGTATGCCTGTATTTCTAGCCTAATCCTTATCTTAATTGCCCTGCTGCTTAAATGTTTTCAGAAATTGTCTCTGGGTTAAGCTTGTTACATTGTAAACTTCAATGGTTCTTGGCAGTAGCCCAGACTTTCTGTCTGTAGACTGAGCTTTTCTGGAGTCCCCCCACCCCACCCCACAGAGTTTTTTGTGATACTTTTATTTCTGGGCTTGACTTTCTTAAAGATTGTTAAAGGGTTGTTTAAAGTTTTTTGGAGTATAGTTCCAACACGGCTGGAATAGCTATTTACAGAAAGATTGGCGTAGCCATAGAAGAAATGGCTAAGAGACAGGATGTAAGCTTGGCATTCTGTCTGATTTTTTTATAGCCTTTCTTGGGGCATGTGATCTTTCCTTAAATCATGATGTTTACTTGTGAGGCAAGTGAAGCCAGCAGGTATCTTTAAGTGGTGCAAATGGATCTAATGGGAAACTGCAAATGGATCTAAGGTGGGAAACTACTTGTCAGTTCACCGAGTACAGGAGTCTCTTTTCTATGGAGATTCTTCAGTCATCCAGATCATGGTTGTTCCAAAGGTGCTTTTTTCAAGAGGCAACTGGACTTTCTTGGTTTCCAGAAAGTCCAGTTGTCTCTTGAAAAAGCACCTTTGGGAAAGGAGTCTCTTGCATTGCTTTTTGTGGGCAAGGCACATGATTGCTCACTGATAGGTTTAGTTTAGTTTACTTTGTTTTAGTTTTCTCTAATGATAATATGGCATAATAACATGGCACCAATTGTAGTAAGTTAGCACCTACTCTTCTCCTAGAAGAATGAGATATTTTGAGAAATATTAAAAAGGTAGAATTTATTTCCCTGAATGAGAAATGGAAAAACATGTTTTCTTAGAGGGAGAAAGTAGCCCCCATCTTCCTTAATAGCTCATAGAAGATGTCAGCATTTAAGAGATAAAGATATATTCTTTATTTCATGCAGCAAGGTCTGAACAAAGGCAGAGTGGGATTAGTCCTCAGTCAAGATATTAATTTGGACTTCTGGTTGGCACCGCTGGCATTGTGGACAGTCTCCCCGGACCGCCGGCCCCGCAATCTCGTTAAAGCCACTTTGACAGTGTTAAGCGGCTGTCTGGTGGCTTGAAAACCTCTCCATCGGGAGAAGGAGAGGAGAGCCGGTGGGTGTGGGTAGAGCTCCCCATAAGCCTTCTGGAATAACTCCAGAGGCTTGGAGGGTGAGAGCTCCCCGGTCAGCCCATTGAAGCCCCGGATCCGGGACGACTCTGTTTTAAACAGAGCCAGACGTAGCGACCAACTCTGCAGGCAAAAGTGAGTTTGATTGAATACAAGCGCAGACAGAACGGAAACAGGAGAACAAGCATTTACAAGTAACAGCACTTAACTCCGGATTTACATTGTTTCTAACTGAATCTCTTTGAGTTGGAGGCTGGAAGATAGCGCCTTTGTTGTGGGTGTGAGAGTGAAAGTTAGAAACGAAAGTGTTTATTGAGAACTTTTCACTTTGAGAGTGGATTAAAGCTGCTGGGAATTGAGAGCTTGTGGAGAAAAGACTATTTTGCTTGACAAACTATAAACTATAAATTACAAACTTTTGAAAATTGTTCAAGGGATTTTGTGGCTGTGAAAGGAAAAAAAATACTTTTAAAATAAAGATGGCTTCTAAACAAGTTAAGCCAGGAGTTTCTAAAAGTGGAGGAGGTTCTCCAGTAGTGTCAGTAGTGACACAGAAAGCACAACTTCCGGCTGATTCACAGAACCAGGAGGCTTCTTTTAATGAACTTAAAGAATTTATAAAAGAAGCCATGAATAATCAAACTGCAGCTATGAATAACCAAACAGTAATTATGGAAGGGAAATTAAAAAAAATTGAGGCGGATATAAAGTCAATTAAAGATGTTGTTGAAGAAAAGCATGATGAAATAAGAGATGACATTGTTCTAGCAGTCTCAGGATTGGCAAAACTCCTTATTCAGCTGGATGAGAGAGTAGAAGAAATCAATGAAGCCAATCTGAATTTGGAAAATAAAGTAGGAGACATTATGACTAAAACACAGAAGGTGGATGATGAATTGGTTATGTTACAATATAGATCTATGGAATTTGCCTTGAGACTGAGAGGGCTGAAAGAAAATAGCCGGGAAAATTTAAAGGATATTTGTGCAGAAGCTATGGCAGGGCTAATCAAAGAAAATCCAGAAGCAATCCGAATTGATAAAATCTACAGGGTTAACTCTTGGGTGGCAAGACAAAGGCAGTTACCAAGAGATGTGGTGATCTATTTTACAACCAGGAGGATCAGAAATGACATCTTACAAGCTTCCTACAAGAATAAGGTTCAAGTGGCTGGACAAGAAGTGATGGTTTTGAAAGAGATCCCCCAAAAATTGTTAAGAAGCAGAAAGGACTTTGGCTTCTTGGTAAATGAACTGAGAAGCCAACAAGTGCGGTACAGATGGGATGTTCCAACTGGTCTAATAGTGAATTATGGTGGAGAAAGATACTGTTTAAATACAGTTTGGAAGGCAAAATATTTTTATGTTAATGTTTTAAAGGCTGGACAACCACCTTCACCGGGGGTGGGGGGCAGAAAGAAAATGGAGATGTTATAACAAGAGAAAGATGGAAAGCAGATACAAACTTATGCTGAAGCTGCAGCTGGAGGAATTATCACGGAAGAAGATTTAGAGCAATTTGGGGGCCCACCCCCAACTTTGGAACCATTCAAGAAGACAGAGGAACCAAGAGAACAACGACTGACACGAGCAACCTATAAACGCCAAGAACAACAATTAAAAGTGTAACAATCTCAAGACTCATCTCAAGAAGTCAAAAAAACAGAAGCAGTGGGAGGGGCGAGACTGAAGAGTAAGATGGAGGAGGATATTCAGCTGATGCTTTTGAAGCTTCGAAGGGCCAAAGATGGCAACTAAATTCCTATCCTGGAATGTTAATGGTTTAAATTCACCACAAAAAAGAAAGAAAGTATTTCACTACTTGAAACAATTTAAGAATGATATTATTTGTTTGCAAGAGACACATATTAGATTATTAGACCAAAAATATTTGATAAATTCAAGATTAGGTACACATTTTGTGGCATCAGCACCAGAGAAGAAAAATGGGTTAGTTATATATGTAAAGAAAGGACTATCAGCTAATTTAATTGAGGCAGATACTCAAGGAAGATATATTGCATTGAATTACTAACTCAGAGTGGAAAGATGCTTTTAATTGGAATATATGCACCTAATCAACAACAGGACAAATTTTATAAATTTTTACACACCAAAATAATACAATGGGACTATAAATCTTTTATACTAATGGGTGATTGGAACGGAGTAATAGATACACAGAAAGATAAAAAAAAGTTTATCAAAGATCTCAATACGTGCGAAATTACCTAAATCTTTTTTTGATATGATGGAAGATATGGAACTGAGAGATATTTGGAGAGAACGGAATGTTGAGGAAAGAGATTTTACATTTTTTTCCGATAGACATCAATACTTTTCCAGGATTGATTTTATACTAATCACAAATAATTTTTTTTCTAGGGTGAAGAAGACGAAGATATGTCCAAGAATTTTAACTGATCATAGTTCAGTGTGGGTAGAATTGGAACAGGAGAGGGGGGAAAGGAGGTCTTGGAGGTTAAATGAAAATTTATTTAGATATGAAGAAAATGTGAATGAGCTTAAAAATCAAATGAAATAATTTTTTGCTATTAACATGCATATGGAAATGGTATGGGATGCAAGTAAGGCCTACATGAGGGGAGCTTTAATACATATGAATAATAAACATAGATTAAAACAACAAAAGAAGCGGAAAGAGATAGAGGAAGAAATAAAAAAGAAAGAACAATTACTTATAATTAATCCAGGAAATAAGAAAGTAAAAGAAACAATAAATATATTATGAGAGCAATTCAATATGTTAATGGCTGATCAAGTGGCAACTAGTTTACAATATGCTAAATACAATACATGGAGGCCGTGCGGGTCTGGATGGGGAGAAACAGGCTTCGACTCAACCCTTCCAAGACCGAGTGGCTGTGGCTGCCGGCGTCCCGGTATAGCCAGCTGACGCCATCGCTGGTTATTGGGGGCGAATCATTGGCCCCCACGGAGAGGGCCCGCAACTTGGGTGTCCTCCTGGATGCGCGGCTGTCTTTAGAAGGGCATATGACAGCCGTGGCCAGGGGGGCTTTTTGTCAGGTTCGCCTGATACGCCAGTTGCGCCCCTTTCTGGACCGGGACTCCCTACGCACGGTCACTCAAGCACTCGTCACTTCTCGTCTGGACTATTGTAACGCTCTCTACATGGGGCTCCCCTTGGGGTACACCCGGAGGCTCCAACTGGTGCAGAATGCGGCTGCGCGGGGGATTATGGGAGCGACGGGGCGCTCCCATGTGACTCCTCTCCTGCGCGAGCTGCATTGGCTTCCGGTGGACTTCCGGGTGCGCTTCAAGGTGTTGGTGATCACCTTTAAAGCGCTCCATGGCTTAGGGCCAGGGTACTTACGGGACCGCCTTCTGCCACCAATAGCCTCCCACCGGCCGGTTCGCTCCCACAGAGAGGGCCTCCTCAGGGTGCCGTCGGCCAGACAATGCCGGCTGACGACCCCCAGGAGGAGAGCCTTCTCTGTGGTGGCACCTACCCTATGGAACAATCTACCCCCAGAGATACGAGTGATCTCCGACCTTCGGATTTTTCGTCGGGCCCTAAAAACTTATTTTTTCCAGTTAGCCGGTCTGTCTTGATTTTAGGGTTAGTTTTAAAATTTTAATATTGATTTTAAATTGACAAGTTTTAAATTATGGGCCAAATTTATAAATTATTTTAACTTTATTTTTTAACTGTGATGTTTTGTATAGATGTTTTTATCTTGGCTGTTCACCGCCCTGAGTCCGAAAGGAGAAGGGCGGTATAGAAATTTGAATAAAGTAAAAGTAAAGTAAAAGTAATGCTAATAAACCAGGCAGGTGGTTGGCTTATGTGTTGAGGAAAAAACAGAAATCACGAGTTATTGGTAAGATAGAATTTAGAGGTAAGGAAGTTTATCAACAGAATATGATCAAAAAAGCCTTTTTAGAATTTTACACAAAGCTATCTGCCAGTGATTCAATACAAGGTATAGATATAGATAGATACCTAAAAGAAGAGAATATTCCTGAATTAACGTTAGAATAGAGGGAAGGATTGAATCAGCCGATAACCTCTGAGGAGATTATTGCAGCAATTAAAAAGTTAAAAACAGGTAAAGCTCTGGGAACAGATGGAATAACAGCTGTTTATTACAAGAATTTACAGTCTGAAATGGTAGAACCGCTTAGAGTTTTATTTTGTAAAATTCAATCAGGGGGAGGAGTCCCACCCTCTTGGAGAACAGCTTTTGTTTCATTGATCCCGAAGGAAGATCAAAACTGTGCCAAACCTGAAAATTTTAGGCCAATATCACTTTTGAACACTGATTACAAAGTCTTTGCCAAGATATTAGCGAATAGATTAATGCCAGTTATGCAACAAACAATTCATAATGACCAATCAGGGTTTATAAAAGGGAGGCAAATGAAATATAATGTTAGACAAATTGTAAATCTATTGGAATATTTGGAAAAAAACAACCAAGTCCCTGCAGCTTTCATATTTTTGGATGCAGAGAAGGCATTTGATCGATTGAATTGGCAATTTTTGTTTAAGATAATAGAAAAAATGCATTTTGGACAGTATTTTACACAATCAATTAGAGCAATATATCAGGAACAAACAGCACAAATAATAGTTAATGGAGGTTTAACAGATGCTTTTAAAATTGAGAAAGGAACAAGGCAGGGTTGCCCTTTGTCTCCATTGCTGTTTATTTTAACTTTAGAAGTTTTGTTGAATAAGATACATGATTCTGATAAAATAAAAGGATTTGTAATTAGACAGCAAGATTATAGATTAAGAGCGTTTGCAGATGACTTGGTTGTTACTTTATCTCAACCTATAGAATCAGCTCCACATATGTTGGATATAATAGGTCAATATAGTAAGGTATCTGGATTTAAAGTAAATCAACATAAGACAAAGATGATAACTAAAAATATGTCTATATCTCAAAGAGAAGACTTAGGAAGAATAACGGGGTTTGAAATAATTAAAAAGGTTAAATATCTAGGAGTATATATTGCAGCCTCAAATACAAAATTATTTAAAAACAATTATGAAGTTCTCTGGCAAAAAGTGCAGAAAGAAATGGAGAATTGGAAAAAGTTACAACTATCTCTACTGGGAAGAATAGCAGTAATAAAAATGAATGTACTACCCAGGTTTTTATTTTTGTTTCAAATGATATCAGTGCTTAAGAAAGATGGAAATTTGAGGAAGTGGCAGAAAGGGGTTAATACCTTTATTTGGGGTGGGAAGAAACCAAGAGTGAAATTGAAAATTATACAGGATATATGTGAGAGAGGAGGTCTTAAAATGCCTAATTTAAGATTGTACTATGAAGCAGCTGTTTTATCACAAATTAGCAATTGGTTTAACTTAACTGAAGAAAGAATGTTAAACATAAAAGGCTATGATCTGTATATGGATGGCATGCTTATTTGTTATATGAAAAAATAGTGGAT
The DNA here is from genome assembly GCF_059756535.1 of Pantherophis guttatus. Classification (NCBI taxonomy): domain Eukaryota; kingdom Metazoa; phylum Chordata; class Lepidosauria; order Squamata; family Colubridae; genus Pantherophis; species Pantherophis guttatus. Next base: position 61,032,671 of record NC_142066.1, on the reverse strand, counting down.
AAAGTGTTTAAGGGTCATATACTTAGAAATGCGTTGTTGAGGGTTTGGAAAAAGTATCAATATAAGCTAAACTACAAGATACCTATATGGGCAAATCTCAGACATGCAATAGAAAATATAAGTACAGAACAAAAACAGGAGGTGATTACTTATAAAGAGCTTCTTTTTATGAAAAGGGGTAAATGGCAGTTGAAACCTTTAAATGTATTGAAAGAAGAAGGGATAATTTATACTTGGTTTCAGTATGGTCAGCTCCGAGCTAGATGGAGGGAAGATCAGAAAATTGGTTTCATGCAAAATGAGGAAAACCTGGTAAAACAGATTAGAGATCAGAGTCAAATACATATTAAAAGGTTGTATAACGCATTATTGGAAATAGATTCAGAAACGGAATTGGTTAAGGATTGTATGATAAAATGGGCACAAAATTTTCAGGAACCAGTGATGATAGAAACATGGGAAAAGATTTGGGTTAGAAATGTTAAATTTACACAAGCACAAAACTTGAGAGAAAATTTTTATAAAATGTTTTATAGATGTCATTTAGATCCTAAAAAATTATCATGTATGTTGAGTCCTTGCACTTACGATGAGGTCCTTGCACTTACGATGAGGTCCTCGCACTTACGACACACGGCTCTGGATTGGCTAAAACGCACCATCCGGCCAGTGGGAGAATACTAAATCTTTATTGGTTGTTGGTTTGACAGCTATGGTATAAATAGCTGTCAAATGCCTAGTTCCTTGCTCTGTTTCTCTCCATCTGTTCTGTTAGCAATAAAACGTTCCTGTTTGACTTTACCTGGTCTCGCCTCAGTTACTGACCACGGGTTGCTATATAGAGCACTGGTGACGAGGATGGGATTCTGAGGACAGAGACAGGTGGTCAACAGCTGAAGTCACTAGCGCTAAGCCAAGTGCTCAGCTGAGTCACTAAACGATGAGACATCGTGTTAGAGGAAAATTCCCCTCAGAAACAGAGCCCATCCATCTAAAGGATGGCACCTCCAACATTCGCCCCCTTCAACCAGGCCATAGAGACCTGGAAATCGTATGAGGCACAGTTCAAATGTTTCTTGGAGGCGAATGACTATACGGGGCTGACCAGCAGCCGGAAAAGGGCGCACTTCTTAAATGCCTGTGGTCCTGAGATGTTCTCTGTCGCCATGGCCCTGCTAGCCCCAGTTCCAGTACAGTCGGTGCCATGGGAGGTTCTGAAGGAAAAGCTCAGGCACCACTACGAGCCCATCCCTTCACGCATCGCCCGCCGGTACGCTTTCAGGCAAATTTTGCAAGCAGAGAGAGAGTCCATTAACCATTACATCGCCTCCCTCAGAACTGCTGCTTTAAATTGTGAATTTGCTGACCTAGAAGACTCTCTACTGGAGCAGTTCGTGTGCGGTGTGAGGGACCTGAGGGTATAACGTCACTTGCTCGAGAGAAAGGAGATCACCCTCACAACTGCCATTGAAGAGGCGCAGGCTTGCGAATTATCAAGTAAGTCGACTTTAGAGATCTGCAAATCGCAAAACAGTGCCCCTGTCCACAAGCCTAGCACCGTCCACTCAGAAGAATTAGACCCTGAGGTAGCTGAAGAAGAGGACGACGAAGTTAGCCACTTCAGAACTGTCAAAGGACAGGGAAACCCCCAAAACAAAGTCTTCGCGGGGTCTCCCTGTCAGGGATGCGGAGAATCACACCCTAGAGCGGCATGTCGCTTTAAGACTACCATCTGCCACAGATGTGGTAAAAAAGGACACCTGGCACGAGTCTGCCGGGCCAATCTGTTTGGCACACCATCCAAGCCATCTAGCAGACCATTTCAGAAAGGGCTGAAGCCGGGCGGTGACTGTTTTGCCATTTCCAGGGCCAACAACGCCCCTGCGAGGTCGGCCCGCCAAGAAAAAATCAGTCCCAACAAGAAAATTTACCTCATGGTGACCATTGAAGGAACCTCTTGCAGGATGGAGCTGGATACAGGGTCATCCAAATCCCTAATCTCCTGGGACACCCTGAAGCTGCTAGCTCCAAAAATGTGCAAAAACGCTCTCCTGTCAAGCCAAGTTCACCTCAGAGACTATCAAGGCAACGGCATTCCTATCCTAGGTGACGCCAATCTCTTGGTGGAACACAGAACCTTCATGGGCAAGCTACCCCTGCTCATCGTGAGAGACCCTCTGCCCAGCCTGCTTGGACTTGACTGGTTTGGCGCTCTGGGGCTAGGCATCACAGGCATCCATTCCACCACTCCGCATGACTTTGAAGACATCCTGGCAGAATTTGCAGACGTCTTTAACGAAGACTTGGGTAAATATAAGGGTTCACCCATCACCCTCAATCTAGATCCTAAGATAGCCCCTATTAGGCTTAAACCTCGATGAGTGCCTTTTGCACTCAAGCCTCTCATTGACAAGGAGTTAGACAAACTCATAGCCCAGGGCATCCTAGAGCCCACAGACCACACCCTCTGGGAGACCCTTATTGTCATACCTGTCAAACCTGAGGGGTCAATCCGCATCTGTGCGGATTACAAAAATACCATCAATAAGGCGCTCCAGGCCAATCCATATCCAGTGCCCGTGGTGCAACACTTGTTGTACTCCCTGGGCAAGGGCACCATTTTTGCCAAACTGGACATGGTGCAAGCTTACCAACAACTCCCCGTTGATTCGGCCACAGCTGCAGCCCAAACAATTGTTACACACCGGGGAGCATTCCTTTGCCACCATCTCCAGTTTGGCATAAGCGTTGCCCTGGGCATCTTTCAGGGCCTTATGGAGCAACTTCTGCAGGGGCTGCCTGGAGTCATTCCATACTTCGACGACGTCATCATCTCAGCCTCTAGCCCAGTAGACCTCAAGGGGAAGCTAAGAACCGTCCTGCGCCCTTTTCAAATGGCTGGCCTCAGGCTCAAGAAAGAGAAATGCAGGATTGGGGTGTCCCAGGTAGAATTTCTAGGCTATCTAATAGAAGCCTCTGGCATACACCCCACACCATCTAAGATAGCTGCCATCAGAAGGGCCCCCACCCGCACTAATAAAGCAGACCTGCAAGCCTTCCTCGGCCTCTTAAACTTCTACAGTTCTTTCCTCCCTCACAAGGCCACTGTAGCTGAACCTCTTCACTGCCTCTTAGACAAAAAGGCCCCTTGGCGTTGGGGCACCCAAGAAGCCACCTCTTTCTCTGCAGTCAAATCTCTTTTGACATCTGAGGCAGTCCTCATCCAGTACACGGACAGCCTCCCCTTGATCTTAGTAGCAGACGCTTCCCCCTTTGGCATTCGGGCTGTCCTCAGCCACGTCCTCCCTGATGGCACTGAAGCCCCAATTGCCTTTTACCTGTACACTCTCCTCCACGGAGCGCAATTATGGGCAAATTGATAAGGAAGCGCTGGCTGCCGTGGCAGCCATCAAGCGCTTCCATGAATACTTATATGGCTGTCCGTTCACTCTTGTGACGGACCACAAGCCCCTTCTAGGCATACTGGCTGGCAACATAGCAACAGCCCAGGTTCATTCCCCCCGCATGTCACGCTGGGTCGAATTCCTGGCTGCCTATTCTTACACCCTCCTTCACCGCCCTGGCAAGCACCTTGCCCATGCTGATGCTCTCAGCCGCTGCCCCCTTCCTATCTCTGTATATGACCCCTCTCCTATCTCTCCTGTCCTTCTCATTGACTCTTTACACCTACCAATCACCGCTCCTGACATCGCAGCCCACTCTGCCAAGGACCCTACTGTCCACAGAGTTTTAGACTGGGTGCGCAGGGGATGGCCACCTGGGAATGTGGGACCTGAGTTCAAACCCTACTATATTAGGCAGCACGAGCTATCTGTGCTGCGAGGGTGCCTGATATGGGGCGATAGGGTTGTAGTGCCTGCCAAACTACAACAGCCAGTCCTAGAAGCCCTGCATAAAGGACACCCGGGCATAGGGAGAATGAAGTCCCTAGGACGCAGCTACATCTGATGGCCGAACTTCAACCATGCAGCTGCCCAGTGGGTTGCAGGGTGCCAACCCTGCCAACTCTCTAGACCAGTGGCCCCCGCTGTCCCAGTTAAGGAGTGGGAAATGCCGAAGTCGCCCTGGTCAAGGATCCATGTGGATTTTGCTGGGCCATTCCATGGGCAAACATTTCTAGTGATGGTAGATGCCTATTCTAAGTGGGTAGAGGTAGTCACCATGGCATCTATCATGTCTGCTGCACTCATAAGAGCCCTACAAAGACTCTTTGCCACCCATGGCTGCCAGACATCATTGTCTCGGACAATGGCCCCCAGCAATCCTCCACAGCCTTCCAAGTGTACTTGGCAAGCCACGGGATTCGCCATGCCAGGGTGGCACCCTTTTGCCCTGCCAGTAACGGGCTGGCAGAGAAAGCCGTGAGGTCCGCCAAAGAGACCCTGTCACATTACGGCCATGGGGAATGGCAAGAGAAACTGACCCGCTACCTGTTGGCACAACATGTAACTCCATGCCCGTTGACCAACAGGAGCCCCGCAGAATTTCGCACTGACCTTGACTGCCTTCACCCATCCTACGCCCCAGAAAAGCCCCCAGACTCTACTGGCCGGCACCGCAGCTTCATTGTGGGCGACCCTGTCTATGCCCAGTACTTTGGGGACGAGTCTAGGTGGCTCTCCGGGACTATTGAACAAGTCACCGGACCCTACTCTTACCAGGTCCGGCTGCCCGATGGCCGGTTATGGCATCGCCATATAAACCAACTAAGAGCTCGTTTTACGCCCAGGCTGGAACCCCCAGCCAACCTGGAAAACAGCGCAACAAGTCCAGTCCCTGTCTACATACCAACATTCCCTGACTCAAGCCCGCCTCTGGAACCAGATTTACCATTCCAGCCGCCCGCTGAGGAAGTCGACGTCAGGGTTCCAGACGAGTCACAGGGAGTTCCGCTGATACCAGGAACGCCTCCAGCTCCTGCCGCCGCTGAACCCTAACTGCGCAGATCAACCTGGCTGCACAGGCACCCTGCCTACCTGGCTGACTATGCCTGCTCCTTCTAAGGGGGAAGGGGTGTTGAGTCCTCGCACTTACGATGAGGTCCTCGCACTTACGACGCGCGGCTCAGATTGGCTAAAACGCACCATCCAGCTGGTGGGAGAATACTAAATCTTTATTGGTTGTTGGTTTGACAGCTATGGTATAAATAGCTGTCAAACGCCTAGTTCCTTGCTTTGTTTCTCTCCATCTGTTCTGTTAGCAATAAAATGTTCTTGTTTGACTTTACCTGGTCTCGCCTCAGTTACTGACCACGGGTCACTATATAGAGCAATGTATGTACCCAAATTTGCAAGCTAAATGTTGGAGATGTGAATGTGATGATGCAACTTATTATCATATATGGTGGACTTGTAAGAAAATCAAGGCATTCTGGATAAAAATTTGGTGGGTGACGCAGAACATCCTGAAAAAAAGGTTGAAATTTACTCCTCAATTGTTTTTATTGGGTATAACTATGGATTGTACAGCATTAGAGACTAAACTGATTTTAAACTTAATATCAGCAGCTAGGCTATTGGTAGCGCAATACTGGAAGAAGGACTCTCAGCCTGCTATTGAAGAATGCACATTGAAAGTAGTGAATTTAGCGGAAATGGTGAAAATTTCAGCGTATTTGAAGGACTATACACAAGAAAGATACATATCGGAATGGAGAAGATGGATTGATTATATTCAAAATAAGTATCAGACAAGAAAATATCAAATAGCTTATGAATGAATGTTAAACTTTAGAAGTATTATGTTATCCATAGTGGAGCTAAGGTTTCAGGGGGGGATTTGGTAGTTTAAGAATAGTTAGGTTAATTTAGCTTATGATTGTTAATTGAAATACCCTGTATTTTGCTCTGGGAAGTCTGGGGGGGAGGGTGGGATGGGAAGGGGGGAAGGGGTGTGGGGATGGTGGGGAGGGAAAAAGGGTGGGGTGAATATTGGGGGAAAAATTTTCTTTGTAAAACTTTTTAATAATAATAATAATAAAAGATGTTAATTTGTCTCTTTAGCTCAGCATAATATTCCCACCCACTTTTTGGAGAGTTTAAATGACCTCTCTGCTAAAGGGTTTCACTTTATGAGCAAGAGTAACTTGGCTGCTGATAGTTACCCTTGTATTTTAACTATTTTAATTCCTTAATGTGCTCTGGCAACCTGCCTGATTTGTAACTTTGGGTTGCAGGTATTGCTAAAGAAAAGGAAGATATTCAGACAGAATGGTTTACGTTTCCATGACGGCTGTGACTCATTGATCTTCAGTGTGTATTCCTCCATTTCTAATCTAATGACTGGTATTTAGTGCAGCTTTTTGCAAGCAAAGAAGCTTTTTGTATTTTTGTTCAGGTAATCCTTGACTTACAACAGTTCATTTGGTGTCCATTCAAAGTTACAATGGCACTGAAAAAAGTGTCTTATGACCGTTTTTCACATTTACGACTGTTGCAGCATCCCCACGGTCATGAGGGGGTGTGCAAAGTGAAGCGACCCTCGATCTAAGTTACATTGAATTGGCCATGCCCAGCCAGCCACATCTAACCAGCCAGTCACTAGGGCAGAAAACTGGTTGTTAAAAAATTTGCAGCCCACCACTGCTCCTACCTTAAAAAAATGAATAAAACCCCACATCCAGGAATGAATAGACCAATCAGCCTGATATAAATACCTGGGAAGATTCTGGAATAGATAATCAAGCATCAGAGCTATGAACACCTAGAAGCAAGCAAAGTTATAACCAGAAGCCAACATGATTTGTCAAAAACAGATCTTATTTCTTTCTTTGACAAAGTGACTAAATTAGTGAATCAGCAAAATGCTGTGCACATAGTATATTTGGATTTCAGGAAGGCATTTGACAAAGTAGACCACAATATTCTTCTTGATAAGTTAGAAAAATATGGATAGCAATAGCATGTAGACTTATATACCACTTTACAGTGCTTTACAGCCCTCTCTAAGTAGTTTACAGAGTCAGCATATTGCCCCCAACAATTTGGGTCCTCCTTTTACCCACATCAGAAGGATGGAAGGCTGAATGAACCCTGAGCCTGGTGAGATTTAAACTGCCAAATTGCAGGCAGCCAGCAGAAGCAGCCTGCAGTACTGCACTCTAACCACTGTGCCCCGTAGCTCATAGAGTGTATCACCACCAGATGGACTTGCAATTAGCCAGCAAACTGTACTCAACATGTTGTCCTTAATGGAACAATAGCTACTCAGATGGAAGTGAGCAGTGGGGTACCCCAAAGTTCTGTTTTAGGTTTGCACTGGAACATATAAAGGAATGTAGAACCTGAAAGTCAACCTTTCTATATGGCAACTGAGTAAAGAGCAGTAGATACAGCAAGGGTTTACAATTGAGAAGTCACAGACTTGCCAAGAGGGTATATGAACCAGAGCATCTTGAAGAAAATAGTTATACACATTATCCCAGAAATTTTCAATATTTGTCAATAAGTGTGTCACATCCTCTATACCAAGGCAACATATGGAAGAACAGTCCCTGATTTTCATAGATACTGATCTGTGTGTTATAAACAAAAATATGATGGCAATTAAATAATCCAGAAATTCCAAGACAATTTCAGGATTAAAAGTTAACTACAGACACTGAGCTTGTCGATCGAAAGGTAGGCACTTCAGCGGTTCAAATCCCTAGTGCCACGTAACCAGGTGAGCTCCCGTTACTTATCCCAGCTTCTGCCAACCTAGCAGTTCGAAAGCACGTAAAAAATGCAAGTAGAAAAATAGGAACCAACTTTGGTGGGAAGGTAACAGCATTCTGTGCGCCTTTGGCATTTAGTCATGCTGTCCACAGGACCACGGAGACGTCTTCGGACAGCGCTGGCTCTTCAGCTTTGAAACAGAGATGAGCACCGCCCCCTAGAGTCGGGAATGACTAGCACATATGTGCAAGGGGAACCTTTACCTTTACCTTTTTACATACTACAGTTGAATCCGGGTACGGAATCATGAAGACAGAAATTTTCTATTCAATCAGAAGACAAAAAAAACCCTAAATTGCAAGCCACTCTAGGATAGAGGAAGCCAAAGAAGCAGAGATCTCTGTGGCAGCAGACTTCAGAAAATGTGACCATACAAAGAATCAGAATACACTGGCAATCACCAAAACAAGGGTCATGGGGAAGCTTTTGCACATAGCACTCTAATACAGTGTTTTCTCCAAAATAAGCCCTACCCCAAAAATAAGCCCTAGTGAAAGGGGTGGTCATGGCCAATACAGGAGGTAGTGAGCATGCATGGGCCGCCGGTGTCTGGCAGCACCCACAGCCCACGTAGCGCAAGTAAGTTGATTCCTGTCCAAGCACCATTGGAGGCAGAATTCGGGGGAGGCATGTGATCTAACACCTGACTAGGTGGCTCAGCAGCTAAAAGACTGAGCTTGTCGACCAGAAAGGTCAGCAGTTCGGCAGTTCGAATCTCTAGTACAGGTCTCCTGCATGAGCAGGCGGTTGGACTAGATGGTCCCTTCCAACTCTGTTACTGTTACTACATAGCTCTTACATAGCTGCAAAAGCAATGCTAAACTACATAAAGGTATGTTTTTTTCCAACTCTAACATTCATCTGTATGTAGCTACTATGGGGATACTGCACCAAACTGTGCTAACAGGTAGCACAAATTGGTCCTATGTTTAGGTGCAGGTGAAGAAAGGTCCCTTATTTCTAGGTACTGACAGTATTAATTTCAATACTCAGAAAAATTGAACTTCCAGTGAATGTATGCCCCTGAAGGATCAGGGATCATAATTACAGAGGAAATTGACAGCCGGTTACTGGATTCTGTCTGGTGAAATCTCTCAAAGAAAGGAAAGAGAGATTGTCCACTCTGGACAGTGGCTCCTCATGAGTAGACTACAAAAATTAAATTTTAGGGTCAGTTTATGCCAGCAGCTAGGAGTCAAGAAATTTCATCTAAGCTCACAGTTGTAATATAATATATATAGATAGATACCTCTAGTATTTCAATCTCCTGGAACATATGACGGCCATGGCCAGGGGGACTTTTTATCAGGTCCGCCTGATATGCCAGTTGCGTCCCTTTCTGGATTGGGACTCCCTACGCACGATCACTCAGGCACTCGTCACTTCTCACCTGGACTACTGCAATGCTCTCTATATGGGGCTCCCCTTGGGGTGCACCCGGAGGCTCCAGCTGGTCCAGAATGCAGCCGCGTGGGGGATTATGGGAGTGACGGGGCGCTCCCATGTGACACCTCTCTTGCGCATGCTGCACTGGCTCCCAGTGGTCTTCCGGGTGCGCTTCAAGGTGTTGGTGACCACCTTTAAAGTGCTCCATGGCTTAGGGCCGGGGTATCTACGAGACCACCTTCTGCCACCAATAGCCTCCCACCGGCCAGTACGCTCACACAGGGAGAGCTCCTCATGGTGCCATCCGCCAGACAATGTCGGCTGGCGACCCCCAGGGGGACAGCCTTCTCTATGGTGGCGCCCACCCTCTGGAACGACCTCCCCCCAGAGATATGCACGATACCAGACCTCCGGACTTTTCGTCGGGCCCTGAAAACTCATTTATTTCACCTAGTCGGGGTGGCTTGATCCCATCCATTTCAGTTTTAATTTGAAATTGGTTTTAATTGGGTTGTTTTAAATTGTGGGCCGAAATTATTTAATCATCTTTTAAACTGTTTTTTAAATTTTGTATGCTCTGTTTTATCTCGGCTGTTCACCGCCCTGAGTCCTGCTGGAGAAGGGCAGTATACAAACCAAATAAAATAAATAAATAAATAAACACCCTCCTATTACAGATTTTTTTTAAAAAAGAAATGCTAACAGTAAGTACAATTGAATGAAAGCTTGATAAATTAAAAAGTCAAAAGAAAAACTCAACAAGCACAATGGGATTTTACACTTCACAATTGTTAATTGATAAGGTACTTTTAGTTTTACTTTTATTTCACATGTAACCTCAAACTGCATAACTAACCTTCCTCCCTGTCTTTTCCCCTACTCTGTATCTTCCCAATTTAAATCCTATATCACTTTAGTTACTCCATGCCCATGATACTGAGCTGTAGTTATAACAGCTTATGCCTTTTAGTAACATTTATTATTTCTGAAGTATTACTCCTAATTTCTAGCTACTGTAAGACTAACAATCAATAATATATAAACTTAATTATAAGTAGTCCTTGAAATAGGATTGTAATGGAGACTGCCCATTAAAATCTCAGGTGGTGACAGCTGTTAAATAAGGTGGTCTCATTTAATGACCCCTACTCCCAAGCTCTCCCTGATGCAGCTGTTAAACAAATGCATGGGTCATTAAGCAGAGCATGAGGTGCCTCAAGGGTGGGGAGGCCTTTGGAGGCCTCCCAAGGCTTTGCCCCTCCCCAAGACATCCCATGCTTCACATCCTGTCCCTTGAGTGTCTGCAGGCTTTTCCCTCCCCATCAGGTCCCTGCAGGCCTTGGACTGATTTCCACTTCACCAGGCTCCACACCTTCCTCTTCTCTTACCTTTTGAAGATCTCTGTACCCCATATTGAGGAAGGAGGATAAACCACACCTCTTTGGGCTATGTGGCTGCCTCCTGGTCACCGTTTTTAGTGTGCCCACTACTCTGCAGCTTTCTGCCACTTGTGAAGATTTCTGCACTACTGTGCAGATCACATCAAGACAGCCTTTCAGAAGCAGCTGCCATTTTAGCCGGCTTACAGAAAGCTTCTGCAACACTGTGCAGATGATATTAAGACTAGCAAAACAGAGCAGTTTTCCCTGGGCCACATAGCTGCCTCATCAAAGCAACACCATTTTGTCCGGTGGCTCTGCGTTCCCCGAATGGACGCTCCTTTAGGAGCTCCGGCCCTGTGATTCCGTTTGCCACTAGAACAGCAAAAATCAGCTGTTCTAGCGGCTCGAAACTCTCCCCCAGGGAAAAAGGGGGAGAGAAGAGCAGAAGGGTCTGGGTAGAGCTCCCCTAGACCCCCAGGCTTTTTTTTTTAAGCCTGGGGTTTGCAGGGTGAGAGCTCCCTGAAAGCCCTTCAGTGCTCCGGATCCGGGATGATTCTGCTTTATGCAGAACAAGGGGTCGCGACCACACCAGCAGAGCAATTTTAAGGATTGTGAGAAAATTTGAACCTGGACGCTGGCAGAGCAAAATCAGGAGAACAGAAAATGCAAGTACTAAACTTTAACTCCGTTTAAAAGAAAAAGAAAAAAGATGGCGCTTAAGGGCGTTTTCACTTACTAGTGAAAGTGATCGTTAAAGCTGCAACATTGTAAAGGCTACTGGATTACATGGCAAGAAAAAGATTTAAAGTGCTAGTGGAATGAAAAAGACTATGGTATTGACCCCAACTACTTTATACCTCTAAATTGTGTGGAAAATTATTGGACTTATTGACCTGATAGCTGAATAAATTTAATGTGGAAATTGAAATATGGCTGACATTAAGGATGGAGGAACATTACTATATGAGCCAGCAAATTCACAAGTCGTGACTGTAAAGGTTTTACAAGAACTCTTAAATGTTTATACTTCTGTTATATTAGAATCAATTGAAAGGACTATTCAAAATTATAATCTGGAGAACAACAATGTTTTGCTGGCTGGAAAAGAGGAAGAAAATCAACTTATTTCGACTTTGGAGCAGGGAAAAGAAGCTGTCAGGATCACGATGGAAGTTAGCACACTGAAAACAGAGGTTTTGGCAGAAGCTTCTATGCAGTTAACTGAAAAGCAGCAAATAGACTCTTTCCCACAGACTGATAAACTTAACGTGACAATTTTTGGCTTTATAGACAGAATCAATTTTCAAGGAAGGAAGTGACTGATTATATAAGGAGGAAGAGTCGAAATGGAGGTTTCAAATTGAAGGAGATAACTTTTAGAAGAGAACAATTTCCAAAGATGCATCAGCCTCAAATCTATATTCAAAAATTTTCTAAAATAAAAGCAGGGGGAGGAGCAATGTTGAAGAAAGTACTATTGAAGAAGAAGGACTGGAAAAAATATAGAAAGAAAGGAAGAATTGAAGATTAGTTTCTTTTGGGGAGGATTTTAATAATAAATTTGAAAAGTTTACTGAAATTAGTATTTTTTAAGTTTAAGTAAAAATGTTTAACTAAAAATGGATAGCTTTTTAAAAAATTATCAATGTATTAAAATGGTTAACTTTAAACTTAATTGATAACTTTCTGAAAGTTTTGAAATAGATATTTTGAAGAATGAACTCTAGAGTTAGAAATAATTTAACTCAATGGATTAATAGTATTTTTAAGGTTATATTTTGAAGAAAATTCTATTGAAGTGTTTTTTTTTTAAAAAAAAACTTACTGAAGTATTAAAATGGTTAATTTAAAATTGAATGGATATAAAATAATATTTTTTTCTTCTTAAAAGATATGCTTTAAAGAAAGTTTTATAATGTTTAAATTAGAATTCTAAAGGGGGAGGCTGATGAACAATTTTTAAAAGAGGAGTTAAAGAGTGTGAGGGAGTTTTGAATCTTGTAGGAAGTTAGTATATTTTAGCTTATGCTTGTTTAATGCTATACCCTGTTTTTGCTCTGGGAAGTTGGGGGTGGGGGTGGGGAAGTGGGGGTTAAAGGTTGTGTGGAGATAAAATGGTTGTCTAATTTTCAATAAAATTAAAAGATAGTTTAATAGATAAATGTATTATTAATAAATGTATTAATAGAGAAGTAAGAAAAGTGGGGGAAATGTCATAATAAAGGAAATGCTAATATTAAGATATGATAAATATTGGAAGAGCCAAAAGAAGACACAAAAGATGTATTTAGAAGATATATTGACTGATTGCTTATGTCTTGTTTGTTTGGTTGTTTGTAAAAATAAAAAAAAAACTTTTTTGGAAAAAAAAAGCAACCACCATTTTGATCCACCCATGTAGGTGAGTCAAAATGACAGCCGCTTCCACTCCATTTTGCTTCCTTAACGCAGGTACACTGAATATGATGATCACTTCAGGAGGCAGCCATAACTCAGGATGCGTGGCATAACCTCCCCCCCACCCAACATGAAATCTGAAGAATTTCAAATGGTACAGGTGTGTCATGGTGCCATGGTGTGTGGGGAGTAGACCAAAGCCTTCAGGGTCGGGAGGGCAGCACTGGAGGGAGAGAGGTGGGAGGCAGTCCAGCATCTGTGTGGTCATAAGGTTGTAAAGGTGAATGACCTGCAGGGATGCTGCAGCAGCCATAACTTAGAAGCCAGATCATTAGTTGGGGAGTCTCGCATAACTTTGATTGGCCATTAAATGACAGGTTGTATCTTAAGGACTACCTGTACACCAGACAATTAATAATATTACACTGAATTTATGTCAATATTTTAAAATATATAGTGGCATCTTTTGATGTCCTTTTTTAAATAAAAACTCCTGCATGTTTTATGGACATAGCAGTATTATACAAAATAAGATTTCTGTTCTCTATTTCAATTCAAAATTGAGATTTCTAAACAGCTCTGAATTCGTTGATATTTATTTTTTTATTTTTATTTTATATCAAATTTATATACCGCCCTTCTCTCTGAGGACTCAGGGCGATGTACAGCCAAATAAAAACATAGACTACAAACATTAAAATACTATTAAAAAGATATAATAAATTTGGCCCCGTAATTAAAAAACAATGACAAACCAATTAAAAACATTTAAAAGTGTTAAGCCAGCCCGGCTTGCTGAAAAAAGAAAGTTTTAAGGGCACAGCAGAAGACACTGAGGTCTTGGATTCTCCTTAACTCTGGGGGCAGTTGGTTCCAGAGGGTAGGTGCCCCCACAGAGAAGGCCCTCCCCCTAGGGGTCACCAGCCTACATTGTTTGGCTGATGGCACCCCGAGGAGGCCTTCTCTGTGGGAGCGCACAGTCAATAGGAGGCCGTCGGTAGCAGCAGGCGGTCTCGAAGATATCTAGGTCCTATGTCATGGAGCGCTTTAAAGGTGATAACCAACAACACCTTGAAGCGCACCTGGAAGACCACTGGGAGCCAGTGCAGCTCATGCAGGAGAGGTGTTGTATGGGAGCACCATGCAGCTCCCGTAACTACCCGCACGGCCGCATATGGACCAGTTGGAGCCTCCAAGTGCCCCTCAAGGGGAGCCCCATGTAGAGAGTGTTGCAGTAGTCCAGGCGAGAGGTGACGAGGGCATGAGTGACTGTGCGCAGGGAATCCCGATCAAGAAAGGACCGCAACTGGCATATCAGGTGAACCTCACAAAACGTCCCCCTGGCCACAGCCATCAGATGTTCCTCCAAGGACAGCTGCATATCCAGAAGGACTCTCAGATTGCGAGCCCTCTCCAAGGGGGCCAAAGACTCGTCCCCAATAGTCAGAGATGGAGTCATCTGACTATATCGGGATGCCGGGAACCACAGCCACTCAGTCTTGGAAGGGTTGAGTTTGAGCCGGTTTCTCCCCATCCAGATCCGCACAGCCTCCAGACACCAGGACATTACTTCAAAGGCATCGTTGGGGTGGCCAGGGGTGGAGATGTACAGCTGGGTGTCAGCAGCGTACTGGTGGTACTTCACCTCAAAGCCACGGATAATCTCACCCAGCGGCTTCACATATATATATATATATATACATACATACATACATACATACATACATACATACATACATACATATATATATAATATTTTGTGTAGCATATGGAATTTTGCAAATGAAATTTCACGTCAGTGATGACACTATTGCAATAATACTGTAGGCATGAAAATTCCAGAAATTACTCCTTTTTCATCCCCTTTCTGTGGTAGTATTCTAGATTTACATTTTCTTTTTATTATGAAAGAATGCAGTAAAACTTTATAAATTAATGTATTATACAATTAAAGTTCTTTTTGTGTTTGTAAACAGATATGGAGAACATAAAAGTGATCAAAAGTTCTTTAAAAGATCAGTTTGCTTTCCAGATTTCAGCAATACAGTGAAACAAGAAGTTCCAAAATACAAGCTGGATTCAGAAGGGGAAGAGGGACCAGAATTATGGCCTTGCTAGGAGTGGTGTTTTCAGATGTGGAGAAGTAGTAGCAGTCGTATCACTGGAGATTCCAGCATTTCTAGAATCAATGATACGCTCTGATTTTGGCAGACCCAGCAAATTCCAGGATCCCTTACTTATACCCACTGTCAAAAACTCAAACTCGGTGGTTACGCTGCTTAGTCCTAGAATGAAACATTTAATAAAGTTGTATCTTTATACCCAGAGGGAGCTCTTTCCCCAGTTCCCATCCCTCCCAAGAATATTCCAAAATCTATAGTTCTTTTATCTCAGATATTTTGCAATTGGACCAAAATGAACCACGAAGCGTTGGTCAAGTCCAGTGTAACTTTTCCAAGAGATAAAAGCATATATACCATGTGTTCTGGAATAAGCAGAAAGAGACTCAATCAAAAGCAATGGTAAAATAGTTTTTTCAAGCTCATGTTAGTACTTACCTGTTTTATCCAAATCAAAGATGATAAACAAGAGTAAGATGGTCTTCCTCATCAGTCAAGCTCTGAAATTCATGGGGATGCCCAAATCTTAGAATAGCACTTAACCGCTCAGCAGACTCTGCATTCAGAAGGAAGAAACAGAAATCCTTTGGACTCTTGGAAGATAGAGGTAAGAGCAAGAAAGAACACTTGTGCCACAGCACTACACAGTATCTAACTCTCAAATAAGAAGAGCAATAAAACTAGGCTAGAACACAACATTCTACTTTGGCCTCCTGGATGCCCTTTGGCAACTCTTGGGATTGCAATATTTACAGATTTTATTTCCTCAATCTGGAATGAAAGGTTGGAACTATTGACCTCATAATATTCCTGGAATTAATAGGTGATAAGATAAAGGTTCCCCTCGCACATGCGTGCTGGTCGTTCCCGACTCTAGGGGGCGGTGCTCATCTCCGTTTCAAAGCCAAAGAGCCAGCACTGTGCTAAGAATTCTCCTGGTCATGTGGCCGGCATGTCTAAATGGCAAAGGTGCATGCAACACTGTTACCTTCCACTGGCAGAAACTGGGAACGGAGCTCACCCCGTTATGTGGCACTGGAGATTTGAACCGCTGAACTGCCGACCTTTCGATCGACAAGCTCAGCATCTTAGCCACTGAGCTATCACGTCCCTTAATAGGTGATTAAATATGTATTTATTTATTGAAAACATTTATATAGGCAACTATCTTTCAACCTACTCTGGGCAGCTCCCAATCAAAAATGAAAAGATATAAAATCATATTAAAGCTATAAAGTCTAACTTATTAAAAAATTAAAAACAACAAAAATCCGGTGCCAATCTGTTCCAATATGTGATTATCTAATTTTCTCCTAATGCTTGGGGGGAAAGCCAGGTCTTTAAAGCCTTACAGAAGGCTAAAAGGGTAGAGGACTGCTGAACTTCAGGGAGCAGAGTGTTCCATAGGGTAAGGGTTGCCATGCCTCTTTTTAATTCCCATCAGATTACAATATTTAGGTCATCTGATGGGAGCTTATCTATTAGGATGGGAGCTTGTCTGCTAGCACAAGCTTCCTAGGTACTATGATAGCACAGAGGATGTCCTTAGGGAAAAGTGATACTGCAGATAATTTGGCCCTATGCTATGTAGAGATTTAAAGGAGCGGTAAAGCGAGGAGCTAACATAATAACAGAGTTGGAAGGGACCTTTAAGATTTTCTACTCCAACCTGCTCAAGCAGGAGATCCTATACCATTCTGAACAAATGACCATTCAATCTCTTCTTAAAAATCCCAGTGGTAGTGCACCCACAATTTCCAAAGGCAGCCGATCAACTGACTAGCCTTAGAACTTAGATTTGGAATAACTTTATTGTCACTTTGAATGTACACTAATACATTAAAATGAAATTTTACATTTATATTAAAATGACAGTGAAGATGCTTATAGGGCAGTGGTGGGATTCTGCCGGTTCTAGGCAGTTCGGTCGAACCAATTGTTAAATTGCTGCTCACCCCGCCCCTTGCCCTGCCCCTCTGCACCACTATTTATTGGCCTTGGCCCTTGCAGCACACGAACCGTTTGTTAAATTGCTGACTCGCCTGCCCCTCTCCACCACTATTTATTGCCAATAAATAGTGGTGGGAGGGGCGGGCGAGCCAGCAATTTAACAAATGGTTCAGTGTTTTTTTATAATTTATTGGTCTCGCAGCACACCGAACCGTTTGTTAAATTGCTGGCTCGCCCGCCCCGCCCCTCACTCCATCCACCACTATTTATTGGTCTCACTCGCAGTGTTGCACAGCTTACCTGCAGTTATTCTTTGGCTCCTCGACCACGTGGCCCAGCCTGCTTTCCTAACTTTGCCTGCGGCAGCCTTCCACTCTGTTCCCGAATGCCCACCTCAGACTGCCCCCGATCGCTCCAGCAGCAGAACAGGCAAGTACAACCAAGTGCTGCCCTCAGAGAAGCGGGGCTGGGAAACAGTGGTGGGTTGCTCCCGGTTTGTAGTAGTTTGGAGAACCAGTAAATAACATTGTCCGGCCATGCCCCCGAACTGGTCCCTGGCCCAGTCGCCGCTCGCTTACTCTGCCCACCTCAACAGAGGCTTTTTTTTTTACTTTTAAAAGCATTTTTTCTACAACCTCTTCAGCAAATGCTTTTAAAAGCTAAAAAAAAAGGCTCTGATGATCGCGAGGCTCAGCTGTGATCGTCAGAGTCTTTTAAAAGCATTTTTTTCTGCAACCTCTTTGGCTGAAGAGGTTGTAGGGGGGGAAATGCCTTTAAAAGCCTCTGGCGATCCCAGCTGACTTGTCTGATCGTCAGAGGCTTTTAAAAATAGAGGGGAGGGAGAATGAGAGATGGAGAGAAAGAGAGATGAAGGAGAGAAAGAGGGATGGGAGAAAGAGAGATGAAGGAGAGAAAGGGGGGGCAGAAAGAAAGAGATGAAAGAGACACACAGAGATACCTGTTTAAAAGAAAATACTGGGAGTCACAAAACCTGGGTGGGAATAAGTGATATGGAGTTGGCAATGCCCACCCAGGTTTAAGGTTGTGTTTAAGTGTTTACGTGTGTTTAAGATTGAGTGTTTAAAGTTGCAGACCCCTGACCTACCCCATCCGATCGCTTCACCCTGCAACCAGCCCTGTAGACCTGCGCCCGCCTGCCACCTGGGCAGCAGCGGCCAACTTACCCCAGTTGTATCACCTTGCCCTGCAGCCAGCCCGAACGCCTGCCTCAGACTGCCTCCGACCGCTCCAGCAGGTCATTTTTATTTAATTAATTTAATTAAGTGCTGCAATGGGTGTAAATGATGACCAGTCAAAAGTGCGATGACCTGTCAGAAATCACTTTTTTCAGCCCTCTGGTTAGTCCCTAGGTGCATATGGACTACTCAGAGGGCTGAAAAAGTTATTTTTGACCGGTACTCGCACTTACAACTATCTTCACATTTTACGTTTTGCGCTCTATCTTTTCACTGTGGTGAAGAGAAGTAGTTGTGAAATGAGTGACATGGTTGTTAAGAATGCTGCAATGGGGATAAATGTGAGAATGGTCATAAGTGTGAGGACTGGTCAAAAGTGCGAGGACCAGTCAGAAATGACTTTTTTCAGCCCTCTGAGCAGTCCCTATGCACATAGCCATGCCCACCCAGTCACATGACCAGCTAGCCATGCCCACCCAGTCACATGACCACCAAGCCACACCCCCAACTAAGCCACTCCCATGGAACTGGTTGTTAAAAAAATTGAATCCCATCACTGGGAAGAGGTGAAGGCTCTGGTGGACTGGTGCAATAAAAGTCACTTAAATGTTCTAAATGTTAATAAAACAAAGGAGATCATTATTGGTTTTAGAAAGAGCTAGCATAGTTGTACTCCACTCAGTATCAAAGATTCAGCTGTAGAGGAAATAGACCTAAACAGAGAAATCGACTGGTGGACTTTCACACAGATCCAATCTAAACATAAGGAACACACAAAAATACACGAAATATATAGAGAGAAACAAGAACTAGATAAAATTATATTAGAATCAGAAGAGAAACTGATTAGTAAAATTTATAAATTTTTGTTGCGATACAAAATGGAAAAGGAAACAGTGAAGGATACGACGATTAAATGGATGCAAAATTTTAAATACACAATAGATTTGGAGAAGTGGGAAGAATTATGGCAAGTGAACACAAAATTAACATTAGCAGTGGCATATAAGGAAAACCAGCTGAAGATGTTTTACAGATGGCATATGTCACCCACAAGACTGGCAAAAATTCACCCGAAAAATAGTGCATTATGTTGGAAATGCAAGAAATCACAAGGTACCTTTTATCATCTATGGTGGACGTGCCCGGCAGCAAAGAAATTTTGGTCGAATATTAAGAAATGGTTGGAACAAATAACAAAACTACAAATAGAGAAGAAACCAGAAACCTTCCTACTAGGAATCTTCACAAAAACATATCCCAAAGAAATAAAATGATGATACATATCCTAACTGCATCACGAATAACATACGCAAAAAATTGGAAACAGGAAAAAATCCCAACGGAAGAAGAACTAATAGACAAAATTGTACAGTGTGCTGAAATGGATAGATTAAGAAAAGAAATTAAGGAAAAAGAAGAGACAGATTATTATAGAATATGGAACAAATGGTATCAATGGCTTAACAGCATCAATAAAGAAATATAAATATAAGAAGAATAGAATAAAGATGTAAATATGTATATAAATAATTCCTTATAAGTATATAAATATGAATATGGAAATCCAAAAAATAATGGTAAAATCAAAATACATAGATCTCTAAAGGGGGAAACCCAAGGAAAAAAAAAAGAAAAAGAAAAGAAGAAATAGGAGGGAGGGGAAAAGGAAAAAAACTATTAGGATAAGAAGAAGGGTATTAGTATTAGTTGGGAAACCACTACGAAACAATGCTTATAAAGAATAATGTATCTTAATGTCGTACGTTGTGTTAATGTTTTTTAATCTTTATGTCGTATGTTGTATAAATGTTTTATTTATGTTTTAATAAAGTTTATAAATTTTTAAAAATAAAAAAAAAAGATTCAGCTGTAGAGATAGTCAACAGTATTAAATATCTGGGAGTGCAGATAACTAACGATCTGAATTGGTCTCTCCACACATCATCTTTAGTGAAGCATGCAAACCAGTGTCTGCATTTTTTGTATCGGAAAAGCACCTTCTGTCCTGGCTACTTTTTACAGAGGCATATTTGAGAGTGTTTTAACAAATTGCATCACTGTTTGGTTTGGTGGCAGCAGTGCCTTAGATAGAAAGTCCATATAGAGAGTGGTAAGGACAGCTGAGAAGATTATAGGAAGCTCGCTTCTTGTTATTCAGGATACTGCTTATAATAAGCACTATGTGCTTAGAGCTCAAAGTATTGTTAGAAACATCACACACCCATTTTATGGTCTGTTTCTGTTGCTTCCCTCTGGGAGGAGGTTTCAAAGTATTTCTAGCAGGATTACCAGATTCTGTAATAGCTTCGTTCCTTATGCCATCCATCTGGTAAATTCGCAAGATTATTTTTTCTCACCATGTACTGTACATGTTTAAATCCAAACTAGACTATGTTGTTTCTGTGTCATATAATATATGTTATAATTATATAATATATATATAATTATGCATATGATATATGCATAATTTTATATTTATTTGTTTGTTTGTTTAGTCATGTTAATGTACTGTTTATTGGAGGTGGTGATTCTTTTATTTTTATTTAATTTTAATTTTAATTATTTTTATATTCATTTTAACACATGCTGATTAGTGTACATTCATAGTGACAATAAAAGTTATTCTAAGTCTATGACTAATAGTTGTCACTGACAGGAAATTTCTCATAATTCTCACTTGTATCTCTCTTTGATAAATTCAAATCCATTACTTCTTCTCTTGCCCTTGGGTACTTTGGAAAATAGGTTATCCTCCTCTTCTCTGTAACAGCCCCTCAAAAATTGGAAGACATGTCACCTCTAGTCCTTCTCTTCATTAGACTGGACAAACTCAGTTCCTGCAACCATTCATCATGTTTTAGCCTCTAGCCCTCTAATCATCTTAATTGCCCTTTTCTTCACTCTTTCCAGAGTCACAATATCTTTTTTTGTATTGCAGTGACCAAAATTGTATGCAGTATTCCAAGTGTGATTAAAGCAAAATATAGTGATGCTAATACTCCATTCGAGCTTGATACCATTCCTCTATTGATGCAGCTAGGACTATACTGGCTTTTTTGGCAGCTGCAGCACATTGCTAGCTCATACTTAAGTGGCTGTCCACTAGGATTCCTACATTTTTCTGACACTGACTGCTGTTGAGCCAGATAATTTCTCACCACTGAATTGCATTTTGTTTATGTTCAAGTCTATCCAGTTCCTCTGTACTTGATCCTATCTTCTAAAGTTTTAGCTTTCTTTCTAGTGGTGTGTCATCTGTAAATTTGATGAGTTCCCTTTCTATTCCTTCATCTAAATCATTTATGAAGGTGTTGAAGAGTATTGGGCTCAAGATAGAACCTTGGAGTAGCCCACTGCACCCTTCTGTCTTTTCCATTGAGGACTACACATTGAGTGTGGTTGGTCAGCCAGTTACAAATCTATCTGATAGTGATGCTATCTATCTCATATTTTTCTATCTTACCAAAAAATAGGCTGTAATCTATTTTGTCAAAAGTCTTACTCAAGTCCAATGTCTACAGTGTAGTACTATGTCTACAGTGTTTTTCTGGTCCACTAACTTAGTCATTTTATCAAACAATGAAATAAAATTTATTTGGCATGATCTGTTTTTGGCAAACCATGTTAGCTTCTAGTAATAGCTTTGCTTGCTTCTAGGTGTTCAAAGATCCATTGCTTCATTATCTTTTCTAGGATCTTCCCAAGTATTGATGTCAAGCTGATTGGTCTGTTATTTCCTGTTTTTTCCTTTTTTGAATATGGGAACAACATCAGCTCTTTTCCAATCTTTGATAGTTCCCCAGAGCTCCAATATCTTTGAAAAATATGATTCAGTGGTTCTAAGATCAGTCTGCTATAATCCATCTGTCCTGGTGATTTGAATTTGTCTAAACTAGATAGATGTTGTCTTACCATTTTCTTGCCTATTTTGACTTGTATTCCTCGTCTGTCTATTAAGATACTGTTTGGTAGGTTGGACTATTTTTTTCTTTCGTGAAAAGACAGATGCAAAAATGAATTAAGAAGTTCCACTCTTTCCCTGCTGCCTGAAACTTCTTGTCCTTTTTATCTTACAGTTTATCAGAGAGTTCTTTATGCAACCATGCTGGTTTCTTATGGAATCTCTTGTTTTTCTTTTTCAGTTTTATTGTGCTAGAGTGGGCTTTTACAATCTCATTTTTCAGGCTTTTCCAAGATTCTTGAATTGAGTTGTTTTTAAGATTTCATCCAGGGAATCTTTCCCAAACTCTATGTTTGTTGAAATCAGCTCTCTTACGTTCTAATAACTAGTTTGATTTTGTTCTATTATTTGTGTCTGCAATTCTAATATGACATGGTCATTCTCTCCCAAAGTTCTCAGAACGTCAACCCCTTCTATCATTTCAACTCTGTTAGCAAGAATTAGCTTGAATTAGTTAAGAACTACCTAAAAATTACCTAAAAATTAGCTAAGAAACCTACTTGGAATACTTGCCCAGCCATAAGCAACATAAACTTGACCTCCTCCACAAGCCTTATCTGGTCATTCCCAGGAGAAGGCCACTAGTCTGGTGAAATTCTTGTAACATAGGTGGTAAACAATCAAGTTACTGGCTTTTGCTATTCATGAGTAGCTCTGGTTGCTTGTACCTGACAGATGACCAGAACCTTAATTGCACCCTGGAAGAAACTGAAAGCCAGTGCAGCTCATGCATCAGAGGAGTTACTATGGACAAATATAGGGCCCCCCTTTAATTGCACACTGCGACATTCTGAACTGTGGTCTTCAAATGTAGCCCCATGTAAAGTTCATTGCAATAATCCAGACAGGAGATGACCAAGGCATGGCTGAATGTAAGCAAAGCATCTTGGTCTCAGAAAGGGCACAATTGGAACACCAGACAAATCTGTGCAAAGGCCTCTTTAGCCATGGCTGTCACCTCCTCCTCCAGTAGGCCCTGTGAGTCCAGAAGGGTCCCCAAGTTTCATATCAGCTCAGTCCAAAGAAATGCTACCCCAACCAGAATCAAAAATGAATAATCCTATAGCAACTCCAACTTGCCAGGGTTGAGTCGAAGCTGGTTCTTCCCCAGACCCTAACAGCTTCCAGGCTCTTGGCCAGCTCTGCCACTACATCATTTATCCAGCTGGGGTGGAGATGTATAATTGAGTATCATAAGAATACTGATGATAATGATCCCCATACCAATGGATGACTTCTCCTAGGGATTTCAAGTAGATGTTAAAAAGGAGTGGCAAAAGGCTTGAGCTCTGAAGCACCCCACATTGCAGGGATCTAGAACTCAACCTCCCCTCTCCTACCAACACTGACTGGAACCATTCATGGAGGCTGAGAATCACCATAGCATAGTGCCTGCCACTCCCAACTCCTGAAGTCAGTCCAGTCCATGGTCAATGATATAGAAAGCCACCAAAAGATCCAAGAGGGATAGAAGGTAGAATCTATCCTCTTAGGATATATTCATCTATCCTAAGCTCTCCAAAAGTCATTGAAAAGGGCAAACAACGCCATTTCTGTGCTATGTCCCAGCCTGAACTCTGACTGAAAAGGGTTCAGATAATCTACTTTTATCCAGGACCTTTGTAGGTATATGCCAACCACCCTCTACAGCATTCCTAAAAGAAAGGAGGTTTGAAGAATGGACGAAAGTAGCACTTTTGAGGCTGAGTGGGACTCCCAGGCAAGGGTATGTTGGATTGCATATCGGGGGTCCAAGGATGGTCCTTTGATAAGGAGGCATATCACCACCTCCTTTAGGACAAGTGGTACCATCTCCTGCAGAGAGGTATTAATCAGGGGTGGGTTGTAAAATTTTTTACTACCAGTTCTGTGGGCATGACTTATTTTGTGGACGTGGCTTGATGGGGGGTGTAATGTGACTGGGTGGGAGTGGCGAACTTTTTTTTTTAAAAGCATTTTTTCTACAATCTTAAGAGGTTGCAGAAAAAAATGCTTTTAGAAGCCTCTGACAATCGGGCAAGTCAGCTGGGATTGCCAGAGGCTTTTGGCTTTTTAGGCTTAAGAGGTTGCAGAAAAAAAAATGCTTTTAGAAGCTTCTGAAGATCAGGCAAGTCAGCTGGGATCACCAGAGGCTTTTAAAGGCATTTTCTTCCTTATAACCTCTTCAGCTGAAGAGGTTGTAGAAAAAATGCTTTTAAAAGCCTCTGAGATCCCAGCTGAGCCGCGCAATCATCAGAGGCTTTTTTTTTTACTTTTAAAAGCATTTTTTCAGCCGAAGAGGTTGTAGAAAAAATGCTTTTAAAAGTAAAAAAAAAAAAAAAGCCTCTGATGAGGTGGGCAGGGTAAGCGAGCGGCGACTGGGCCGGGGACTGGTTCAGGGTTGTGGCCAGCCAATGTTATTACCAGTTCTTCGAACTACTAAAATTTTTTACTACCAGTTCTTGTGAACCAGTGCGAACCGGGAGCAACCCACCACTGGTATTAATCATTGCTTGAACTGAACCACATGCCATCTCCCAGGAAGCCTGAATTCAAAGAGACAAAGCAGCATGGTTTAAAGTAATGAGGTTTACTGAAAACGTTTTCCCTCTGGAATTTTCTGTGGCCAGCAGTATATACCAGTTATGCTCATAAAGAGTCAGTATGCCACAGTAATTAAGGTGTTGTCTAGATTAGGAATAACGAGATCCATTTTAGCTATGAATGCTTATTGGGTGACTATGGGTCATGTACTTTGTTAGTCCTCATTAACAATGCAGTCCAACATAAAGTCCCACTCAGCCCCAGTACGGCTACAATATTTATATATATAATTGCATCATTAATCAACCTTCTCCTAGTTGCTGGGTACAATCTGGAATGATAAGAATTCCCAGTCATAGTTATTGGTTATTGTTGCTTGGTTACTATATTTATATTTCAGAAACAAAATGAGGAAATTCTTCAGAACAAACTTTGGATTTTGGCCTGATTCTTGCTATGCAAAAGAGCATCAAAAGAGGCCTCATGGTAGTGTGACAGGATGCAATTAATGTTGCTAGTTTCTGGGCTAGATCTGTTTAACTTGTACACATTCTATCTTGTATTTTAAATTTTATAGTATGCTTTATTTTAATTGTGATGCTTCAGATGTGCACAAAGAAAGAAAAGCAAAAATATAGACAGGATGCAGTCAGTTAAAAATTAAAATTAGCCAATCCAATGAAATCATTTGTTTCAGTTAAAATTGGCTAGGACATTTTTGACTAAGAACATTCCACTTGAAATTATACCATTCTCCACTCTCTGATCAGAAAAAAAAACCCCTTCACATTATTTAATGTTCTTAACTTTCTCTTCCTGCTTGGCTCATTTTTCCCAGCTTTTCTTTTTATGTTCGTTTATTCCCATTATTGAATTAAAAGGTAAAGGTAAATGCTCCCCTCGCACATATGTACTAGTTGTTCCAGACTCTAGGGGATGGTGCTCATCTCCGTTTCAAAGCCAAAGAGCCAGCGCTGTCTGAAGACGTCTCCGTGGTCATGGGGCCGGCATGACTCAATGCCAAAGGCATTGTTACCTTCACCAAAGGTGGTCCCTATTTTTCTACTTGCATTTTTTATGTGCTTTTGAACTGCTAGGTTGGCAGAAGCTGGAACAAGTAACGGGAGCTCACCCCATTACGTGGCACCTGATCGCTGAACTGCCGATCTTTCAATCGACAAGCTCAATCGACAAACTCAAAGTCTTACCACTGAGCACCAAATTACAATGCAGCTATTGATTCAACGGGAAAAAAACCTAAACCAGTATAACATTTGGTACCCATTACTGATAGCTATTGCTTTCTTCCCTTATTAGTGCCATCTGATTTCCATCCAATTGGCTGGCAAGGCCCAACAGATGTTTTACCTGCCTTCAATACTGTTGGATTAATTGAGGGGTGGTATTCGGAACACTTAAGGAGGACTTAAGAGTATCTCATACGTAGACTAAGGAACAAAAAAGGTAATATCATGGGGATATAGCAGAAGAAGAATATAGGCAGGGCATATTTGGGCTATAGTTAAATGCAGGTGGAGACAAAACCTAAATCTCTTGCCTCTGCCTTCCAGATGTTTTAATCTTTAGGTCTTGTCAATATTAACTAAATAACCAACTCCTCCTCCAGATGGCTGCTGTAGAGTGAGAGTTTTTCTTTCTCTTACCCATAATTTGTTGTGTTTGCTGCAGGAGCAGGTTTTTTGGTACAATGCTGTGTTTTCATATAAAACTCTCTGGGTGGATAAGTTTGTAAATGGATCTTTTTAAGGGGTTTAAAGAAAAATGGGGGATGAACCTATTACATTTAAATGGGAAATGATCCCATCCAGTGGTGGGTTACCCCTGGTTTGCACCGGTTCTATAGAACCGGTAGTAAAACCAGCGGGAGGCTCCGCCCACCGACCCCGACATCATCGAAATGCTTCTGCGCACGTGCAGAAGAGTGCACGCGTGCACGAGCAAAGCAAGTGCACCAGTGGTGGGATTCAGCCAGTTCGCACTACTTCGGGAGAACCGGTTGTTAACTTTCTGAGCAGTTTGATGAACTAGTTGTTGGAAGAAATAATTAGGGCAGAGAACCGGTTGTTAAATTATTTGAATCCCACCACTGAAGTGCACGTGTGCAGCCCCGTTGTGAACCGGTAGTAAAGGTAAGTAGAATCCCCCCTGATCCCATCTTTGAGAAGATAGAGGCTTTGGAGATTATATTTATTGTATTTAATCGATCAACTGATTAAATAATCAATTGATAAGAGATGGCATTAAGAAACAAATGTGGATATTTGATCCGGGACCAATTAGGGTTAATTTTTTGAGATGATCTCAGATTGAAGCCATGATAAATTTTCGACACGTAGAGTATAACAATAGCTAGTTAACTGAGGGTTTTGGAATTTCAGCTTTGTTTTTCTTTCATTATTATTAATAATGTTTATTATTTTTATACTTTTATTTATTATTCTTGTTGTTTTTCTGTTAACTATTTTGCCATTTAGAATATAGATGACAGGCAGATCTTGTAGTTGAATAGTTTAAAATTCTTTTAATCTGTTTTGTAAGGAGTAGGAAATTAACATCGTCTATTATATTAGTCAGCTTTGAACTAGGGGGGATGTTATGCATATATAGGTTAGTCTTTTTTTCTGAGACACTTTTTCTTTTTAATGCCTTGTTTGTTGTTTTTTCTTTAAAAATGTTTTTTGTATTTTGTATTTTAACTTTCCTTGAATAAACTAAATATCATTAAAGAAATAATAACTAAATAACCAATGGCAAGAAATATGGATATTGTAAACCAAAATATTGATGAGTGTGTTTTCTTTTGATGAAAGGTAAAGACTACTGGCATCAACAAATTCCATGAATGTAGAATAATTTAGGATACTGTAATTAGTTTTCAAGGCTAATGGAGAATGAAATTAGAAATATATTGCAATGTGTTATTAACTAGGGCTTGATTTTTATCTTCTTCTGTATTATGAATTCGCAGTAATTATAGTCATCCTTCTATACTTTTCCCCTGCATATGATTGCCTTGTCAATGATAATTTTACTTAAGTATTGACCAGCTTTAGTTCATATATTCATATACTTACTTTTAAATAAATTATTTGCATTTATTGCCCTCACTTTATGTTACTCTGCATTTACATTGATCTGAATCTTCTGCAATAATGGACTAAATCTTTCACTTATGATTCTAAGCCTTTGCTCAGGTTATCATGTTGGATCAGAATAGGATATTCTTATTAAAAGAAACATCAGTAAATATATATTCAATTTGTTATTGAAACACACAGTGTTTCCCCGAAAATAAGACCCTGTCTTATATTTTTTTCGAACCCTGAAATAAGTGCTTGGCCTTATTGCCATGCACTCAAAAGCCCAATTGGTCTTATTATCAGGGGTTGTCTTATTGTGGGGAAAACAGGGTATATACACACAGACACAGACACACACACTGTTCATTGATTTGATTAGAACTTTTTGTTGTTTATTTACTATATATCTATATAATCTATATTATAATCTTCCCTCTTTTTCTTTCATTCTGAAAGCCATTGAATTCATTTTATTTTTCCAAATAGCCTGATCAGATTATTTTTTAAAAAATAGCACTTTCTCTCACCTTCAGCAAAGTATATCATTTTTCCTCAGAGAAAATACTATTTTTTGATGTTAAAAGCTGAAACATCCTTATTTACTAGAATATTTCTTTTTAGTTTCTTTTTTATCTCTGATCCAAGTAAACTGAACGCTTCCCCCCCCATTTTTGAAACTATTAAACCAATAAATAACACTGCTCCAAGTATTAATGACTTTTGTTACCTTACATTTCATTTCATAATGTTATCTCTATTTGAGCACCACCCTGCTGTGTCATTACGTGCTAAATTAGGACAAAGGAGATAAAGATTCTGTCCCATTCTTTAGGCATAGAAATCACAAGTCACTCAATCTTAGCCCCCTCCCCTCCCGAAAAACATCAGAACCAACTGAAATCAGAAGCAAGCATAGTCACAAAATACATTATGGCTTCATTATGCAAATAACAATACAAACAAGTAGGGCCTACAATCAAAGAGAAAGAAAAAGGCTCATTAATATTTGATAAACTTGTATCTTGCCCTTGCCCTTGTTTACCCCATAAAATACAACTGTCCTTGAGCCTCCTAAGTCATAAACTAGTAATAAAAGTCATAAATAGGCACAAATAAATCAAGAAATACAAATGGGCACAAACCTAATACAGTATTGCATAAATAATACGATATATAAAAGAAATGATTCTCCATCTTAAATCAAGGGGCAAAATACTTATTTTAGTGGGAGAAAATCAGGAAAAAATTATACTACTAAAAGTGCACAATTTTGCTGCTGAGGTTTGGCAGCATGATCTGGAGATGTTGGAAATAATAAAAATAAGACTAGGTCACTGTTCTCTGGGCAGAGGGGAGGCAAAAAAGCAAGATAGCAATTGCAATTACAACTGATGTGA
The DNA here is from genome assembly GCF_059756535.1 of Pantherophis guttatus. NCBI lineage: Eukaryota > Metazoa > Chordata > Lepidosauria > Squamata > Colubridae > Pantherophis > Pantherophis guttatus. The sequence continues at coordinate 61,003,519 of NC_142066.1, read as the reverse complement.
TGCCCCTTTGTTTATGCACGGAAAAAGGCTTCGGTCAGTGCTTTTACAAATGCCACTATTTCAAGACCCGCAAGAATCCTATAGCTATAGGTTACTAATCTCTCTACTAAACTGGAAGGTATTCCATGTTTTGGAGGCCTAAGAGTAGGTGCATGACATTGGGAAAGTCATTTGGAATCAGAATTATATTTGTAGAAATAGATTGTTTCTCAGTGCAGTTAATTAAAGTACAGTATATTTAGAATGAGGATTATCCCTTCTGATTATGCCCTTATGAAATTATAATGATATAATTACAGCAGTTCATCCAGCATTTTCCATTGCTCAGCTGAGTTTGCTATCTTCCCACACATTCAATAGACAAGGTACCTGATTAATAAGGTGACCAACTTTTTTACAATGAGGAGGACACAAATAAATTGAAGAAAAAAAATATCGTAAATAAAAGAAACATTTTATTCATTGCAACAATAATACAGAATATACTATAATATGATAAATGCATAATAAAAAAACATTTGTAACAATAACATTTTTTATTGTAATTAGGCTTACATGCCTATTAATTATTATTTAAATGAGTACTTTTCCATTGAATGAATATTTTTTGTCAATGTATCATCTTCTAACAATATATTGGAAATATCTGAACAAGAAATATCCTTCATATTGAATTTTACAGCAAGTGCTGCAACTAGAGTATCAACATTCAATCTCGATTTCTCACGTTTCCAAAAATCATTAACAATTGAAAAAACCCTTTCAACTGCTGCATTTGTTCCAGGGCAACACAACGTAAATTGAACAAGAATAAATAAATTTTCACATGGAATATGTTCATTTTTGAAATGGCTGAATATTTCCACCCATTTTTTTTATCAATTTCAACATGTTTATTTTCCCATTGTATTAATTTTTCAGAATTTAAAAATACATTCAGTCTTCTAATTTCTTCAAAGAGACAATTGTCATCTATTTTAATGTCTGGCATTTCTTTAGATAAAAACTCAAGACAAGATTCAATATCTGTCCAATATACTTGCAATGAAGTCAAAAAACATCATTGAAAACTTATTTCCTGTGATGTTTGTTTCAGACCATTCTTAGATACATTGAAAACATGTTTGGTAAAAATTCTGCACTTCTTTGATAAACTTTTCCGTTATGCCAAGATTTGATTCCTCTAAGTATGACAATTTTCTTTTTATAACTAAAGGAATAAATTTTTCTTCAAATCGAGTTTTATATTGAAGGATAAAGTCATTCAAAATAAGACTAACTTCTGTAGCTGTAGCTGTAGAAATGTGTTCACCTTCAATCTTTTGAATCGTTTTGTGAAAAATAAGATGCTTGATTATGTACAAAATACATTAATATCTCAGATATTTCACTATTCTTCTCAAAATTGTTTTAAAGTAGCCACACGAATGTAAAACGACTAAAATACAAATAAATTGTAGTTATTATTTCTTCTACATCAATTGGCATGGCACATGACACCGTGTTGATTGCATTTGACAAAATATGTGCATTACAACCTATTCCTAGTATTTTCTTTTGGAGTAAATCTTGTAATTTTATATACACATTATTCACCCCTTTGCATTTTCGCCCACCAAAAATTGTGTTTGTATTATCAGCTGTTAGTGCAACAACTTTGGATTTCAAATTGTTTCCATTTATTACTCTGTATAGATGGTTTGACAAAATTTCAGCAGTTTCGCCCTCAATGGATTCTAAATTTAAAATTTTTGCTTGAATACCCTTGGTAACATTAAAATATCTTACTAGTATTGAATACAATTTAGTTTCATTATGATTGGATGCATTAGATAAAACCGTTACAAATGCTGCAATTTCCAAGTCTTCTGTAAGTATTTTGTCACAGTAATTTTTAAATACTGATTTAATAATAATATTTTGTCCTGGCGCATGAAAATTTAGCATCGTGAAACTTTTTCAATAATTTAGTTGTACAATCCATACTACGAAAACTTTGATTGTGAATTATGGTATGAAATGCAAATGTTCCCTCTATTGCAGGTAACTGTTTTTCATCTTCAGAATAATTTGAAGTTTAAAAAAAACTTGTTACTTTACAACTGGAAGCAGATGCACCTGATGATTGCTTATGTTTCTTAGTCTTCAAGTGTTTCATAATAGCTGCTCTGCCCCCAATTGCAATACAAACTTCTCCGCTGCAAATATTGCAGAAAATAATGTTATCCTTCTTTGATATGAGGAATGGAAATTCCTTATTCAATTTATTGTTGAAATGCATTTCTTCTTTTCTGATTTTTCCATCCCTAAATGAAATTTAAAATTTAAAATAAAATATAGAGCTACACGAAAGATGCAAGCACATTCATTATGAATAAATAAAATTAATTATTAAAACAGAAACAATAACATAAGTGAAGAAACTTGTAAATAAAATTTTACATATTTGGAAATTAATAAAACATGAATTATTGTGCTCACCTGTGTATGATTGAATATTCACTGAGAAAGAAGTGAGTCTAATCCATGCATGTTTGCCATGCCGTGTTTTGGTAAGAAGTAAACAAAGCCACTTGTGCGCGGCGCACTCTCTCAAAACAATTCTCCTGTGCAGAGCGCATGCATCTCATAATCGCGTCTCGCCGCACTGTACCGAGCCTTGATGAATCGTCATGTCAAATACAAATATGTCGCATCACACACAACGGATTGGCTCGGCATCAATCGAATACTGAGATTTACAGATTAGTCTTCAAATATCAAAAAGGAGGACATGTAGGAGGACACTTTTTGAGAGAGGACAGAACTTACAAAAGAAGGACTGTCCTCCATAAAGGAGGATGATTGGTCACCTTATGATTAATAATAAAAGGAAAATGGAAAATATGCTCTTTTCCAAATTCTGATCATACCAATTCTTAGATATCAACCATTCCATTTTATCTGTATATTTTATCTATATAGTATTATAATTGTATTTGTCATGACTCTTACAGGGACAAAGTATAATATCATAAGTAAACAGATTTTGAAACAACATGCCTCAAAAGGTCTAACTTACACAATGTGACCTAAATGCAGAACCCATGACTCCAAGGGAATGTGAAACATTTTTTTGTTTGAAATATAAGGATAAAACCTTTGGTTTTAGTCTACTATTTTAAAAATAATTTGTAGCCCTTTACTATTTTGTTGTGGATAGTTGAAATTTGCCGATTTTCTGAATTCTGGCTAGAAAAAGGAAAAAATAAAGAAATTAATAAATATCGTTTTTGACCACCAGAGGGAGCTACAAAGATGTTTGAGCTATAGAGAAATTGCTCTTTTCATAAATCAGTTAGAAGATATTAATTGTACAGAGGATATTAAAAAAGAAGAGACACAATTAGGTGTAGAAAATTATCAGCCCACTGTGTCAACTCTACAAATGTTGGACAATGCAAATAACCTAACTGTACTTTTGGAATATAAATCTGATATCAGCTTTTTTTTTTTATGATGGTTTGAATATAACTCTCCCACTGCAACTGAAACAAGAGTGCCAAGTAAATTCATAACTCTCAAGAAGTTAATTTTGGAACTTTTTCTTTATGGATACTAACAAAGTCAATAATACTTTGAGAAGAAAGAGATACGATAGTTATTTTAGAGAAGGAAACTTTAATCAACAAGGATTTGCTGCAGATTAATTTACAACATCTAACAGAACAACATTAGGACATTTTTTTCATGGATATAAATAAGGCTGAGAACTTTTTAAAGAAAAGAGACTTGGTAGACTCCCCTGAGAAGAAAAAGACTTTATTCTATGAAAATGAGCGACTTAAATTAATGACTTAATTCTGGGTTCGTCAAACTATGGCCCCTGGGCCAGATACAGCCCGCTGAGGCATTTTATTCAGCCCCCACGTCATTCAGAGCCTTGGGTGGGGGGAGACATGATGAGGCTCGACCACCTTTCAGGCCTGGCTCTCAATTTCCATGTGGGAGGCCTGAGAGAAAGCACCTCGTCTGGGCACATAGCCCTCCAAGAAACCTATTTTGGGTTCCTTCTTCTCAAGCTTGGGAGCAGCTTTGTGGTCGATCTGAGTGAAGGAAAAAGAAGGTGGGCAGACTAACAGTGGCCTGCTGACATCGGTGGGAAAGTCGGTTCCATATTCCAAAGCTCTAGTCATAGGACTGGCCCATTTGTCGTCCCTGAGCAGCTCCTCCACCTCGGTGCACCTGCCTGCCGGGGAGCGGCTAGGCAGCTCGTGGTGGTGCTGGAAATCTTCACTGTAGAGGGTGGTACAAGAAGTGGTGCAAGGAGTAGCGCGGCCCCTGCCAGCCGGAGCGAGGTAATGGTGCTTTTGCGGCAAGGCGGGGCAGTGCAGGTGGGCTGAAGTGATGGTGGCGATGGCAGAAGCCTTAGTGCAGGAGTGAAGCACCCTTGTGCTTGCCTTTGCACAGCAACAACATTCTGCCTTTATTGTGGTACATTTGCGCTCAAGGCAGCCTTCACCTCCCGCCACTTCGAGCTCGGAGCAATGAGCCACATCCGGGAAACACTGCAGCAGAGAGAAGTGGCCGGGGCTGATTCTCCAGCACCTCATCTCTTGCTTGACCTCGCGGGTGCTTCTTCCAGCCCTCGCAGCGCCTTGTGCAGCACAGTGAAATTTATCGCATTTCACAATGGGAGAAACAGGGTCCCTCCTCCTCCTGGAGCCCATTACAACATGGAGCCACAATGCGACCCTGCCTCATTTGTCCCTGGCAAAAACAGTGGCATCAGCCATGGCATGGATCAGGCCAGTGTCTTAGGGTGGAGAGCAGGTTGTGCTTCTCCCCGAGTGACTGAGGGGCATCCAGCACCAAGGCTGGAAGTTGCTGCCCGCTGTTTCCTGCTGCAGTCTGTTGGGCAGCAAGACCCAGATAGAGATGAGGTGCCAGAGAATCTGTCAGGGTTCCAACCAATACCTTAATAAAAGCAGGAGCCTCAAGCCATTGTGCAAGAAAAATCCAGTTGTTTATTAGGAGCACCATGTCGGCACAAACTAAGTGAAGCCAGCTTTGACTTCACCCAGTTCGTAACTTGCCTCTGACCCTGTTGCCCCCTCCCCCCAAGGTGTGTCACCAGTCACATTCCCCAATGAAGCAATTTTGTGGGTCGTAGAAGTCACTCCCTCCGGCTGTTGTGGGACTCCGTGGAGATGGCCTTGACCTGAGCCGGCTAGGATGTGTTTTGTTTTGACTGAGGTGTGAATTCTTCAGTGCAGCTGCGACACATGATTTCCACTCCCTCTGCCTATGGCAACTCGGGAGTAGATCAGGAAAGCCTGCCATTTATACCGTGTTTCACAAAAAATAAGACCCAACCAGAAAATAAGCCCTACCATGATTTTTATGTAAACCCTATCCCAAAAATAAGCCCCAATTAAGATGGCCAGCACAGTAGGCAATGGGTGCTTGTTACTGAAAGAACAAGGGAAGCTGAAACTAATTTCTGATTGCTGGTGAAGAGAGTGCATTAAACCCATCTGCCTTAATTACTGGTACTTCTTTTGAAATATCAGATGCTCTATTCCTCTAAATTGGCTACTGAGTGGTCAGTGAAAATTCTGATGAGGCAGATCAGACCACAAACAATAGGTTGGGTGGGGAAGAATACCCAGGAAATACCAGCTTTATCCAGGGAAGTGGAGCACCTTAAGATAGTTTCAAAATAACAAGGATGGGGCATCCTGCACCTCGAGCGCAAAGCAAATACAAATTGTTTGTGGCGCAGTTCCAACTCAATTCCAAAGAGAGTCTAATTCAAGGTCAGCTTAGGTGCCATGGCGCAGCACAATTCTGTGCACATTTCCTACACTAAAAGTCTCTAGGAGTTACATGGATTGTCAACCAGCATGCAAGGTGGCTCCCAACAATCAGGCTAGAATCAGGGTATGATAGGTTTTCCATGAAGATGGCTTCATTTTACCGATGTAAGAAATCTGCCACTCACTAAGCCTTAGCCGAGTGCTAGGGTTTCTTTGGCATGAAAGCTTTCCCCAAGAGTGGCTTGAATGTAAGCGGAGTGCTTTTGCCACAGTCCAGAAAAGTAGCCAAGCCACACCACAAAGTTCCTGCATCAAAGCCTGGGACCTCTAAGTGGGTTTAAAACATTACTCTTTTCCTTCCAGCAATGAAACAGTGGAGGGATGCAGCGGTGGGTGAGGACTGACTTCGGGCAGGCTGCAAGGCAGGGTGGCAAGGGAGAGCTCAAAGTGCTGATCCTAATGAACCTGCAGGA